>NC_033800.1:142705324-142750225 GCF_001876935.1 Asparagus officinalis | reverse complement strand
ACCCACCCACCCACACACACCCAAAAAATAAATAAATAAATAAAATCCCCCGCACAAACTAACTCTTCTGTTAATTTTATGCGTAAGATTCCAAAGCATAAAACACAGTTGAAGTGTTCGTATATGGACTACACAGACACTAAATAATGAAACATAGTTCTGAGACTACAAGTATGTTTGAGCATAGTTCTGAGACTACAAGTATGTTTGAGCATTGATAAATATTATAATACTGTAAATTACAAAAAATTATAGGCAGAACATAAGCTTCAAGAAATCAAGAAATCTAGCACCATCAGGGAATACTTGGTGCAAATAGGTGAAAAGCACATCACGTGGAAAAACTGGAGCATGGGTAACACTCAAACGGCTCAAATCTAGTACATCACTAAAATGATAAATTGCATTAACATCAAAATATGGATTCACCTGTTTCCTTTTACCCCCGTAATAGGGTATCAAGTATGCCATTTACAATTGGAGAAGGCATTCTCCAGGGCCTACATCTTCTACCACACAGATTCAAGTAAAATGACCGGCAATCTTTCACAGTTTCACTAGGTTAATCAGTTTCAGGCTTATTTCATTTAAGTCATGCTCAGTTTTGTCCATTCATTCTAACAGGGGAAAGTAAAGGAGTCCATGTTTATACCGAATCTCTAAAAATTCAGTTAATAAGATTAGCCACGAAACCAGTTTCTAGATAAATGCATTGACAGTTTCAACTGCCGGCCTTTCGACATGTCCGACACCAGGACAGTTGGAGTTTGGACTTTGGAGGACAATCTAGAACACTATAAATAATGAAACAATGTTGATATCACAACTGCAATGTAATGTCGCAGTTTTTTTACCATGATATAAATAGAATTTACCAGATAAATATCTAAGATTACATCATATTGAGTTCTGACACAATTTATGTAGCTGATTACTCATTTATACATAGTTATACACTTAGTTGCATAAGCATTTCACAAAATATGCTCATGTTGCATTGTCAGATTCTTCGAAGGGTTTCTGTATCAAGCATGTAAACTTCCCAGATACTGTACACATGTGCCCCATGTCCTGTAATATGAATAAAAGCAACCAATTCTTGGCTCACCAAAGAATAGGTCAACTTCTTATATAAAAGGGAAATAATGTTTGGCACCAAACAACAAGCTACAGACAAATTATATCCTCTTTCAGAAATATGATTTATGTAACACGTTATGCTTGTTCTTTATGTGGCGAACTTAAAACATAAGAACAAACTCAACAGTACTCCATGAATGTCGATCTGAATTTTATTATGATTTGCCAACAAGATCAAGTTGTTCATGCATGTCAGAATCACTATAACAGAAAAGAAGCATACAGAATACATCCAAAAAAAGGAGAACCCACCTGTCTTCCTCGACCCTTTCCATCTTTTGCACCTTCAATAATCCCTGGAAGATCCAACAACTGAAACAGGAAAATGATATAATTTCTCGATTACTAAACAGGATTGATAGGTGTTGTTTAACTTTAAATGCATCAAGTTGAGACTAAATTGTATGAATAAAAAGTATAGCATTGAGCAACCAGAATTTACCTGAATCTTGGCACCTCTATATGTGATCACACCAGGAATGCAAGTTAATGTAGTAAATTCATATGAGGCAACCTGTTAATATTGTGAAACATGTAATGATATCAAATAATAGATTCCTATCCAAATTATAAAGAAATTATCAAGGACAAGTTTATAGCAATTTACATAAAGAGCCACTTGACTTGGAATATACATACAACACTCCACAAATGAGCCGTCACATAACTAGTCTAAGAACTATCAACAAATAAGTGTGTGTGAGCCACACAGCAACATGCTTACAGAGAGAGAAATCTTTAACATACTGATTACACAATAAAGTGATCATTTAAATTTTATAACAAAGCAAAAAATATAACTAAGAACTTCCTTCTCCACGAATTTGCAGATCATCTCTTTTCTTTTTCTTTGTCTTCTTTTAATTCTCATAAATATGTTTTGAGAGCGCAATGGCAATTGTAAAATATTTAGACACTGCTAAAAGCACATATTTGAAGTAATTTATAAAAGATATATGACTACAGGATGCAAGCAGTCGCACCACCTATCAAGTACTGCAATGCTCTAACAATTAGTGGACATATGTCAGATACACCCAATCCCAGAATTTAGCAAACAAATTTTCATGTATGAGTTTAGTAAGTGACCAAGTACATTGAGCTGTGATTTAATCTGATATGAACAATGGACCTCATAGTTCTTTTTTCCCCCAATGTATGTTTACAATTTAAGTTATATATTCCTTTTGGACAGAATAAGAGCAAACAAATAGTAATGATTCTACATCAAAGGCCCATAGTCATTAAACCTCCAATTGCAGAAGGCTACTGCCAAGAAATGAAACTTAAGCTTGAGAAATAGCCAAGCCAAACTGGAATAGCTTTATTAAATTTTGAAGCTAACTTGAATAAGGCAGCTCCCTCAAGCTGAGTTCTTTATACCCCAAAATAAAAGGCATCAGCGTCATAACAGGAGTTACAGTTCAAGATAGCACATAAACAGCTATTGCTAGCTCAAGTCTATTAGCATATAGATTGGTTTGAACAGCCCAAAACAGCTGTGTACCATAGATAGAATCAATGGAGATGGAGCCTTTTGGGATGAAGGCCACCACCCTATGCAAGATCATCTGAAGCATATCAATGTTGAAAGGGACCAGCTTCAGAAATGTGAAAAGAAACCCTAGGCCAGTTATTGCTCATATCACAATCATTGCGAGCCTAAAGGTGGAATATTAACAAACAAAATAAATCGCATAAACTAAATTTTTATTTCATTTACATGGAAAATGAAAGTACATGCTTGAAGTTAGTGTCCCCACAAAATAGTTGATGACTCTTTTTTCTGCTCTTTTCCATCTGAACAAAGCATGGTTTGTTAAGAATGGAGCAACTTTTAAGAGTTAGATCAACTAAAAATATAACAATTGGATACAGAGTCATGACGTCTATTACACTGAAAAGACATTCAGTAATAAAATACTCACTAGCAAGAAATGTTCTCTCAGGTTAAGTACTTGCATTTATCCTTTACACTAAAAAATAAAGGAGATAATAAAACGTATACACAGCAATGTGTATCCTCGAGATCACCAACATACCTCAGAAAAGGTTCCGGTTAACTTATTCAGAAGCGTTGATTTTCCAACTGAAGGAAATCCAACCAAACCAACACGAGAATCTCCGCTTTTAGTAACGTCAAATCCTTCGCCAGCACCTCCACCACCCCCTTTCGATGGAGGAGCCAAAAGATCTCGACGTAGCTTAGCAAGTTTAGCCTTAAAAATATAACACCAAATCAATATGTCGTGCTTGTTGCTGTAATGACATAAAAGCTTTCCAAAAACCTAATGCCTATTCTCTAAAAGTATAAGATGCGTGCAAAAATATATCTAGATGCGTGCAAAAATATATCTAGAAGATAAATAACGCAACATAATTTAAATTCAAATTTCAAACAGTGCAAGGTAATTTAAATTCCGAGAATTTTTGTCCTCTATGGATAAGATAAAGTACACTATCAAGATTTTCAACCTTCATAAAAAAACTAACGGCATCCAAAGTGAGTACTAAAGTCTCTAAGATGTCTGATATATTTTTAGTAAGGTGCATTGCCATATTTAGAAATTAGAACAATGTATTAAAATGGCTTCAGAAAGAAATTAAGAGAAGGACATACTAAGCAAAAGTTCTAGATGTGCATACTTTACTAAGATGGCCTAGAACCAATTAACATTAATAGGATAGATAAAAGACAGAAATGTCACCTTAAGTAAACCAAGGTGGTGGGCTGTCGCCTTGTTCTTTTGTGTCCTTGCCATCTGCCAGATAATAACAATAATGTGAGGCCAGAATTCTTTTAAAAGATCATATAAATAAAAAAACAAAAGACAGAGAACAGAAGTTGAAGGTTTGGCATTTGCTAAGATTGTGAATGTGATCCTTATTAATGTAATCTGAGGGACATTTTTCAGATAAACTTTAAAAGATCTCAGGTAGTTGGAATAGCGTTGTGTTAAAGATTGACTTCCAATGTAGAAGGCCTGCTAATGAGGTGTGAAATTCTTGTAATAAGTGATCATTTAATCAGGTAAAACTTGATTGATTAACCATCATCCTGTGGTGTTGTCTAATAAACAACTCTCTCTAATTTTTGTACCTCTTGCTGAGTTAGATAGGTCTAGTGGTTTCATAAGAAATAGGATGCAAAGGTAGAAGGTTGTGAAGAATTGATCAAATCACATTAGTTTTGGACCTTGATTGTACACATTTTTCAGCAATGTCAAACTAAAGAGAGATCTGATAAAGGAGAATTTTATTTATTACATTTTTGCATGACATTTAGGGTTTAATTTGATGGGAAAAGTAGCGTACTTTGGTATATCTCCCTCCGGAAAAAAAAAATATATTTGCTACTTGAAAAAGGGAATTCTTATCAAGAAAAAGAACTGATTATGATTGACTTTGATCATAAGGATCTTCCATTTTCCATTGTCCTAGTTACTTTTATCCTTTAGAGTGGATTAATGATAGGATAGCTACCATTAAGAGGGTTTTTCAAAATTCTGATTCCTCAGTTCGGAGACGCAAATGTTGTGAACATCAGAAAATCAGAATACTGGGGATACTTTGTTTACAATGATTATAGTTTTTGTCATGGATAATTTCATGCAGATCTTCCGTTTCTTCGAGATGAAATCCGAATTATCGCAAACTTTTAACTGTTGTGACACAAAATGAACCACTAATAAAATAAAATTTCAAAAAAAAAATGTGCAAAGGAAATTATTTGAGTAATGATTGCAGCATTTCTATCAGCTTAGCTGCAGATTTCAATCAAAATATCAAAAAATAAACATTTCTTCCGTCCATCTATCCAACAAAAGCTATCCCAAAATCACCACCAACAAACTGAGAGACAAATTAGGGTTCTAGAGCAGGGAGATTTTCAGAGGTTCTAGATCGCAGATTATACGGAATCGGAATTTGTTGTAGCCTACAAATTACGGATTCAAATCAAAATCTTACAAAATTCAAATCTTTATTCGGTGCAGATATCCAACGAAACCTATCCTAACATCAGCACCACTAAAAACCTAGCTAGGGCAAAGATATAATATAGTTTCTTAGAGACTAAAATGGACGCAGATTAGGGTTTAAGAATGGGGAATTTATCTAGGGTTTGATTTTAGACAAGAAAGAAGTACCTCATCTTCGATGTCCTTGATCTTTTGCATCACGGTCGCCATTTTCGCTTGCGATCTCCAACACCGAGCGCTCGCTCCTTCTCTCTGCTGGTTCTCGAGAGTTCTCCAACTCAAGGGCCAGGGAGAGTGACGATATATTGTTGGCTTTTTCGGTATAGACCCCTACCTATATACTATTTATATTTCCCCTTTAAGTGAATTATTATCGCAAAATTGACCCTACTTTGTTTTTTCGTTCAGTTTTTCCTTGGTTAATTTGGAGAATCCGGTGAGAAATATTATGTTATGTTTTTATTAAGGATTTATTTCGTCATTAGTCCCTTATAAATATTCCGTACTGTAAAATTAGTCACTTAAATCACTAAAATTGATACTAAGTACCTCACTTCTTAAGCTATTTTTGGAACTAGTCTCCCAAATCATTAAAATTACTATTAGGTCCCTAATTCTTAAGTTCTTGTGAAATTTATCCCTCAAGTCAATAGTAGAAATTAGCAATTAGAGCTATTAATTTGAAATAAGTTATAAAAATTTAGGGCCTAAGAAAAATTTTGATGCTTTGTGTTGGATTTTTTGGTCAAAACCGCTTTCCAAGAATGAGTTTTCAAACTATATATATTAACTACAAGTATTTTTTATAAGTGCTTAGTAGCCTAGTGGAAAGTTAATGTTTCGGTGTTTCAAAAGGTCACTTGTTCGAGCAAGCCGAGAAGTTTTTTATTTTAATTAATCCCTCATAAGTTCTAGTGGGTCGTGGGTCGTGGGCCAATGGGCCGGGGATCGAGGCTAATCGACGAGGTTCGTGGGTCGTGGGCTGTGGCTCATTCAACGAGGTTCGTTTGTCATACGAGGTTCACCTGTTTGACGAGGTTCGCTCGTTCTACGAGGTTCGTTTGTCATACGAGGTTCGCTCGTTTGACGAGGTTCGTCTGTCATACGAGGTTCGTTTGTTTGACGAGGTTCGCTTGTTTGATGAGGTTCGTCTGTCATACGATGTTCGCCTATTTGACGAGGTTCGCCCATTCGACGAGGTTCGTCCTACAGACGAAGTTTATCTGATTTGCTGAGATGTAACCCTCGGGTTTCATAGTAAGGCGTCCATTTATTGCCTCATATTTAGGAGTTACTGCATGCAGCAGTTACAACAACATTCAGAGTAATTTGATGCATTGATGTTACAATCTTAATTGTCATTAAAAATTGTAACAGTCACATTAATTACGAGTGACTTTTGAGCTAGCCTTAGAGGCCTATAAATAGTGTCCTTGAGTAGCTCATAGATATACACGTGCAAGTTTGGAAAACGAACGTCAGATCAAGGAGATCTTGACGTTTTTGTTGTTGTTGTGCTGCTGCTGCAGAAACTGTGCCCGCGGGAACTTACCCTGAAACCGAAAGGTTTTGAACTGAAAGGTTCTGAGATCGAGAAGATCTTTGCCTTGACCAAAATGTCTTATAAATCGAGGAGATCTTTACCTTGACCGAAAGGTCTTATAGATCGAGGAGATCTTGATATTACTAGGTTAGTGCACACCAGAATACTGTATTGTTGTTCCTAGAAGCAGCTTGGTCTTGGGATCCTTGTACCGGAGTAGGCTAAATATTGCTTTAAGCACAGCGTTTCACAAACGCACGGTAGTTAACTTGAAAAAGTTTAAAATTACAGCACATCATCTTTCACTGTTTAATTCCAGATTTAACCATAATTTCCAACACTTTGAAGATCAAATTTCTCCCTAATTACTACTTTCACTCTTTATTAGAGGGATTAATGTCAAATAACATGGAAGTGGGGGACATAACCACAATTTCAATGATTTTAGGAATTAATTTTAAAATATCTTAAGAATTGAGGGACTTAATAGTAATATAATGATTTGAGGGCTCCAAAAGAGGAAATATTTAAGGGACTACAAAGAAAAATAACTCTTCTTTGGGTTTTTGGAACAAAGAAAAATAACTCTTCTTTGGGTTTTTGGGTATCTTTCTCTCTCGAGGGACGTGTGTTTGCAAAATTACCTTCTAAATATTATTATTTGCAAAACTAAATTGCAAAGACACCCCTTAACTATGACCTAATTGTGCGATGGATACTTATAGTTCAATTTGTGTAGATAGACCTCTGTGCTATTTGCTCATTGCATACAGAGATCCTTAATGAACCTTTTTGACACTTTTAAGTGTTAAAAAGCGATAAAAAAAGAGTGTTAACAAATTTAGCAATAAAAATAGAACTTCAGGGGGTTTATTACCTTCTAAATCTTTTTTTACTCATTTAAGAGTCAAAAAAATTCACTCTAGAATCTATCTGCACAAATGGAACTACAATGGATCTATCAGCAATTACGCAACACTATGGAGAGTCTATCCATAATTAGATGATAATAAAGTTAGATGATAATAAAGGGTATATTTGCAATTAACCCTTACAAAAATATTTCAAATCGATGAAAAATCAACTTTTATATACTTATTTGTGAGTACAATGTAAAAAATAGTCAAATTTTTACTCATCCTATCCAACAAAGTTTATGATTAGTAATTCACATGTGTATCCTCTTTGATGTTGCCGATATAGATAGTATTGTAAATGTTGAGATTGGGGATATTTCTGTACATACACCTGATTTAAGGATATATAAAATAAATATAAAATTGCCGATATAGATAGTATTGTAAATTCTTAGATGCTCCATGGGCATTGTGCTACATACACCACGCCAATAGGAGTAGAACTCGTACCATAAGAAAAATTGTTTAATCCCACCACCTTCTCATTTGCATATGTTTTGCTGTGCCTTGGTGCTCCGGCATCTGAGAATTTTTCCTATGTTGGTGTCTCCCTTCGTGTTCCCCATCTTTCGCTGCTATTATCAATATAAAAAAAATTCCACCTTTATAAAATATGTTCACATTTTATGTAATGTTATATTTTTCATATGTTTCTACTTATCTTTCATATAAAAAATTTCTAGCTTATGTATTTATCTATTTTTACTAGTTTATCCATCTTTCAAAGATGTCTATAATTATTTTATATAAATATTTATACCTATCGTTGATGTAATGCATTTATATCTTTTTGTAATGTATCTACTTTCATATAAATTTAGCCATTTTTCGCACGTACCTTCCTACTTTCATGTGCGTTTATTGTAGCTTTGTACAATTGAATAGACCCTCTGCGTCTTAAATTGTAGATAATTTTTACAATTGCATAGACGAATAAATAAGATTGGTCAATACAATGGGCCCCAATTTTTAAGAGGGTTTTATCTAATTTATTTAATTAATATAATATATAGGGTCTATAGACACTAGTAAAAAATCGTTTATCCTAGACGGAATATTCTAGACGGAAAATTTTCCGTCTAGTTTGTATTAAACTAGACGGAAAATTTTCATCTAGAATATTCCGTCTAGGATAAAATATCTTAGACGAAAATTTACGTTTAGGATAGTATCCTAGACGGTTTTTTTATTTTTAATTTTTTTTTTAAGATGACCATGTATCCAAATTTCCGTCTAGGATATTTTGGCTCGTATAAAAAAATAAACACCAAATTTCCCCCCTATATTTTCGGCCCAAAATCGTAATAAGAAACCCTCTCCTCCGCTGACAGGAACCCTCCCCCTAAAATTCTCTGTCTAATTCCTTCCCTTCCTCCCCCCAAATTTTCCCTTCCTCCCCGCAACGAGATCATGTCCACCGCCGACAGGAACCTCATCGCCCACCTCGTCTCCGCCATGCGCTCCGTCAAGTCCGCCCTCTCCTCCGCTGGCCACCTCCAGATCCGCGTCTGCACCACCCTCCTCCGGCCGCTTCCGCCGCGGCTACGACAAGGTGATCTTCGCCCCGATGCTCAGATTCCACCAGCGATATTCAGAGGCTTCTAGCAATCGAGTTCGGATTCGACGAGGACTTCACGAATCAATGCTTAGATCGCCTTGTCGATCTCTATGGTAATGAGCTCAATCGAAACCCTAATATTTCTCAATCCCAACCCCTTTCAACTTTGAAGTTTCGAATTTCCTTTAGGCTGCGTTTGGGAACTTTAATTTGGATTTGAGAAGTTGATTTAAAATCAAAGGATTTTAAATTTAGGATTTGAAATCCATGATTTAAGAAATCTTTTGTTTGGATATCTTTATTAAATAAAAATTTAGGATTTGAAATCCATGATTTAAGAAATCTTTTGTTTGGATATCTTTATTAAATAAAAGGATTTAAAATCTTTGATTTCAAAATCTAGTGTTTGGGTACTTTATTATACATGAATTTGAATTTAAAAGAGCAAATGTACCAAACCACAAACCATCAGATACCAATATATTGGAGTATACTATAAGCCACAATCATTCACCATAGAAGCAAACACCACAACAAGTGACAATGAGAAACAAAAAAGGTGAGACCAAAGCACAACCACCTTCAGTACAATATATCAGCTAACCAATGCAAACACCAAAAGTAAGAAACTTCATAGGAATCATTTGTCAACATACAAAAACAATTCCTTCTACTTCTGGCAATAAGCTCAGAGAACAGAGAAGGTCCAAATAACATCAAACCGAATCCAATATCCTTTTGTTTGACTTCAGCTAGAAATTAGTAAGTCCAAGGGTAAAACAGTCACAATTTTAACCCAAGGGCACATCTGCAACAATGTACACTACAGGGGTTGTTATTTAAAAACGATACCACAGAGAGTATATGCAATTAACCCTTACATATAAGCTACAATCATTCGACAAAGCAGCAAGCTATATCAAATGACAATGAGAACCGAAAAAGGTGAGACCAAAGCACAAACACGCTCAGCACAATATCACGCTTGACCTGCGAAAAAAAACCACTCGGCTCCTTCCTATACTGTGGTGCTATTTGATTTGAAAAAAATCACAATTGCAGTAAAATAAACTGGAATATATATATTTCTGGCAAATCGCTCAGTAACAGTTGCGAGTTTTCACAAACCAAATAGCACCATAGTGCACAACGCAAACACAGTATCCAGAAATTAACCCCCGTATTGCAATAGTATTCACTTGCTTGGATAACACAGAGCCTTCTGCAGATGTAGTACATAAAAGAGATCAACACAGATTTTGTCCTATCTGATTTGTTTCACATAAAAATATTACCTGATTGCACAAGAGAAGTTTAGGTGTATTTCTAGTTCAGCCAAATTTGCTTATATTCCGTACTTTGACCCACCAGATCTGCAGGGATTTCTACACATCGCATATATTTTCAAAAGTTTACTCATATTTACTCGTTGCAGGGATTTGTGCTCGTTACATATATTTTCTAAAGTTTACTCATATTTACTAGTTTACTTTACTTCCTAAATTATGCTTGACCTTCAATTTTACAAAATAAAATCACACATTTCTAAACACCCAACATGCCGCCAGAGTACAGGAGACTGTTGCCAAATTATTTCATCAAATTAACAGTCTGAAACATCTTATTGGTGAACCGCACTAAGAGGCAAGGAAGTCCACCCAAATAAAGAACTGCTCTTGCTATTCACTAATAATACACCTAAACTAGAAACTCAACATGCATTAATATTATACTTGGCTCTCTTACAGATATGATATATGTCCCCCCCCCCTCCCTCCTTAATATGGAAATCCTGATAATTATATCAGTCAAATAGTTAAAGCTATTAATATTATACGAGTTGACAAGGTGTAGAAATTTGATTTTTCACATTAACAAATCAATCATTTGATTTTTCACATTAAAAAATCAATCAAGTACTAAAAATGATGCATAGGATAAGAACTCACAGCAAATCCCCTGCCAAGAGGCGTCTCAAGAAAACCGCTCAGCTCCTTCCTATACTGCAAAACACCAATAAATAGAAGAGATAAGCGAAAAAAAAGAATAAAAAAGGAAAAAATAGTACACAAAACCCTAATGCATTCATAAGAAATCATCAAAAAATTAGAAATATTCGGTTAAAAATATTGTGAAGAATAACATTGATATGAAGAAAAGTAGTCCGACCTGAAAACTAGAAACTACTCCTTAAGAATAAAGAGAATAAAATCTCTTTTTTCATCATCAGGAAGTGACTTCAACAAATAAAACTTTTCCGGATTGCTATCCATTATCTTCTCCATAATCCCTCTTCCTTAACCCTTTGCCAAACGGGGCCTACATTTCTAACCGTCGGATAATCTGCGGTGGGTAGGCTTGGTCTTTGTTTAAAATTGGTACTTGTCAAGATCAAGAAACTTGCAATCGCACTAGCATTATATACTTCGGTTCTAGTAACTTGGCATTTAGCTACATAAGCATATAAGCACTGATGACAATCAAGATCCTCTCATTGATGCCAACAGGGTGGCCAAAGAATCAATAAAGAATGATGTCATGTATCCAGTTAATCTACACGTTCTCTAGATGTGATACTAGCAAATCATTCCATGTTTCCGTATTGAAATAGACAATTCTAAATCGCTGTTTTGTTTAATCCTTACATTTCTAAATGTAAGTAATCTGTATTGAAATAAACAATTCAAGAACTCGGGCTTGAACGAGTACAATACCAAAAACTAAACAAAAACCTGCTCACTAAATGGACTAAACAGAGGTGAAGGGGGAATGACTGGCTGATGAGTGGATTAGGATATGTTGTTTTTACCTTAAGATGAAGGTTTACACCACAGTGTGATCGAACTTGGCTTGGCCTTTTGGCATTTTTACTAGCCCCCGAAAATTTCAAGGGTCAAGAAATACTTGACCATAGATACTCAAACTAGCCTATTCAGACACAAATTGACTAGGCTAAGAGTCTGGTCAAAAGAAAACCCTCTTTCTTTGCTTGCTACACTTGAAAAACAAGCATGGTCCAAGTTGACTCGGGTGCTACCCATAAGTTCATAAATTCCAAGGTAGGCAGGAAACAGTAACACAAGTATTTTCTATTTCTAATGCCGAACAATTCCTTACATTTCTAAGTGTCCTGTATGACTCTGAAGACTTAGGGGACATGTCTTTTTTCTTTATAATTCAAAGAATAATGAAGGGCGTGGAAAGAGAATAAAAAAAAAGACTTAAAGACTTGGGAGTCCTGGATTGGAATTTGGACGTAGTTTTGTATCAATTATATAATACAATAGAGGACCATGGAAGTTAAACATTGTACTGAAAGAATGCTAGCCATGAAAAGAATGTTGGTCGTTCAACTTTGGATAGAAATTAGGTCTCTACTCTACAACTTGTATGGAGACTTGGGAGTCTGAAAATTCTATAGTAATTATTTTGTTAGACATTATGGCATATTTGGTTGCAAATAGACCCAAAAAATCATTGGTAATCAGAAATATCACAAGTCCTACCACAGGATAAAGATGACCAAAGTATTTAACATACAGTATGTATGTCATAAACAAGATTAGATAAACAAAAATTGAACAGAAGAATTTAAATCCAAGTAAAGTCTTGGTGATTCTGCATGTGGACTAGAAGTTCTCTTAATTAAAAGCCTTCTCAAAATATATTACTTCAAAAAATTTCTGAACCTAAATGCAATTTTGGCATTTTCACGGTCAACAAATTTTTCATTGATTCTTTCATTTCCCCTCCCAGTGTTGATCTATCATTCATCCATGCCAGTTAAGAGGTCTTCAGGCATTAACATTCCCCTATACATTTCACCTATAGAGGCCCAAATCGATTGATTAAGTAGCTAGCTATATAAAATTAAAAAAAAACAAACTAAAACCGACTACTTAAATGATTCTCTTGGTAAAATTATAAGAGCAAACTAAATTGTATGAACTAGATAGTGTTGATTCTTTTCCCCCAGATTAGAATAGCATTCCAATGTATTTAGCAATTGTTTTGGGGCTAAATAGCTGCAACAATTCAATCAAACAAAATTATTATTAACACTATATAAACCCTAGATCAGATCTAGGGTTTCAAAATTGGAGGCGGAGAGGCAGGGGAGAGGCGGCGGGGCACCGGCGGGCGGGAGGCGCGCATCGCGGCGAGGCGGACGGCGGGCGGGGCGGGTGGAGGTGGAGCAGAGAGCACTTTACCTGTGAGTGAAACCAGCAGGAGAGAGAGGACCGTGAGCTTGAATTCAGAGGAGAGAGCAGCGACCGGGAGAGGGGGAGAGGCGGGCGCAGGGAGGCGTGGAGGCGACGGTGCGGGGAGGCGACGGCGAGGGGAGAGGCGGAGGGGGAGATCGAAACCAGAGAGAGAGAGAGAGAGGGGATCGCGAAAATTCCTATCGGGTCGGGATTTGATAAATGACATAGGGTGGGG
Organism: Asparagus officinalis; assembly: GCF_001876935.1. Classification (NCBI taxonomy): domain Eukaryota; kingdom Viridiplantae; phylum Streptophyta; class Magnoliopsida; order Asparagales; family Asparagaceae; genus Asparagus; species Asparagus officinalis. Next base: position 142,736,647 of record NC_033800.1, on the reverse strand, counting down.
TTAAATTTGAAATCAGTGGTTTTGGGCTTTCAAATTCCTCTTTTGTTAAATTAATTGATTTAAAATCTAGGCCCAAATCAGAACCCAAACTAGATATTTGGATTTGAAATACCCTGGATTTTAAATCCAAGCCCAAATCCAAGTTCCCAAACACACCCTTAGTTTTGAGATTGATTATGTAAATGGACACTGAAAATGTACTAGGTTCTAATTAGACCAGGGCCTAAAGATACGATCTTGATGTTCGATTGGGATGAATTTGATGTTGAAATGGTTGCAGTTAATGGTTTATTTAGTTTGGTATTCTGGACGCTCATTTAGCAAAATGGTTAAATGAGCGGTAAGATCCACATGATCGCTAGTATACGGCTCGCTGTTAGGCTGTTAGCTCATGCCCGGTATTTTATGGGAATTTGCGTGAGCTCATCCTCATTCGGTTCCGCACTAGAATTTTGATTGATAGAGTCAACTGTCGTGGAAAAATAAAAGAATTGAGTTGCTAAAGTCGCTACTAAATCAGAGCACAAACAAAAATTAAGAGCAAAGCTTCCTCTTCTAGCCTCGGAACAAGACTTCATCAAAAGGCTGAGCACAAAGTACATACAGTAAGTACACAACTAGAGTAAACGTTGCATTGTTTCCAACAGCAGCCACTGCTGTCAACAAAATGGACCCATACTATGAGTGATATTACATACATCCAAAATATAACAGCACCCGCTGCTGATGACAAAATGGACCCATACTATGAGCCTAGGTGACACCACATATCCAAAATAAACGCCGGTAACCTAAGATGGGTTAATTCCCACTTTGGGGAATCATTCATCCGGATGTATCATTCCTTCTTCCTCTTCCGGCATAATCATCCCTTCCTCTGCTTCATCACCACCAGTAGCTGATCTCTGTGGTCGAACAGGTTCATCATTTGATGGCCTAGGGTTCTGAAATTTCTGATGCCAACTAATAGGACTAGGAGAAGCCTCTCGCCGTTCGTTATCAACATAAGGGGCAGGATCGTCACTTGGAATTTCTGAGCGATGAAGTTGATCATCTCTGATCTCTCCATCATCATACGATGCAGGTGAACGACGAGAAGGTTGACCACGAATGGGTGAGTGTCTGTTTTCTGTTGTTGACTTTCCATACCGGTCAATGCTCCTGCTCCGACTCCTGCTCCGGCCCCACCCAGAAGGTCCTCTTTTCGGACTTGGGCTGCAGCTATTGCTCCGGGCTCTAGAGACGGGCTTGGACTCCTGATGTGCTCTTTCATCTATATGAATTCTTTCTTTATTGTCACGGTCACGATCATAGCTGAAACCATATGATATACATAGCACCTTTAGCGAGGGTAACCATATGGTATAACATAGAAATTTTAGCGAGGGTAAATCGCAAATTAGGAATACATGACCAATTTTGCTAAAGCAATAGATATGGTTTGTAAATGTACATAATGTGACTCATGTTCTTTATAATGTGTAAAATGTACATCTATATTAGCCTTGTGCTCTTTTAAATTTATGCATCCCATATTTGTGACATATTGTACCCTATTTCTGAGTTTCCAATTTGAGATATTCACATAGAGTAACAGGGGTTGGCCTTCTGCTAAAGTAGAAACGTCTAAATTCTTCAAGCAAAAATGGGATTATGAATAGTGAGATCTCATGGCTCATGGATGCTTTTTAATTTTTGGCAGCAGAAGGAGATAAGAAATATGTAATAGTTACATGTGCCTAAAAACATTGCATTGCAGAGTTATATATGATATATTGATGTGCAATGTTGCATGCCAATTCTTGATGACCATTTTGATTGTTAATGACCATTTTGATTTGTTCTAATAGAATCACATGTTGCAGATTTCAAAATACAAGGCAGATATTCAGAGGCTTCTAGCATCTGAAGCTGAAATTAAAGAATTGGCATTCAGTTATGCTGCTGTATTGAAGGAGAAAGAGGTACGTTACTGGCTTTCGAATATATCTGTGTCATGAGTGTTCCATGTGGGCCTTAGTTGTGTGAGCTTATAGCTTTGGCGAGTCTGATTAGCAACCTCTGGTTATCATATAGTTTTGCAATTCTTGATGCATATTGTATTTATCTCTATTGGGGTTTCCATTTGCTGTTGATGTAAGAAAGAGAAGGCGAGCAGTGATGGTTAATTGTTTCCATGAGCTCTTCTGATGTGTTTTTCTCTAGTATAGTTTTTTCGTCATGGACATTGTGATTTTCTGGACCTAAGGTTTGGATTTTTGACCTTTGATTATTGAAGTTAACTAGAGTAGTTCCATGTTTCTTAGTTAAAATAGTTTGCATTCTTTTTCTTCGAACAAGTATTTGATTAGGGTTTGCCTTATAAATAAAAGATAAAAGTTTTTTCTTAATTATCATAATACTTAGTGTTTCATGTCTTCAAATGCATATCTACTCTTCTAGTTGTGCAAAAAACTCAGAAAACTATTGAAAAATTTGCTAATTGATGCTCCCCAATGTACCGTGGAGACTAGTTCACTGCATCTATTTCTCTAATACACATAATAACATAAAATAGAATTAGGCCTTTTTATACTGTAGTTTATTATGCTCTTATACTAGAGTAGCAAACAGATATATTCTTAACCAAATGCAAACATATTCATTGGAGATATGGAACAGTCATCATCATTGCATCGGTAAAGTTCTTTCCGTTCTTAATAATTAAGATGTTAACGAATGATCAACTGTATACTCTCGAAATCTGAATATTTGAACCTAGAAGTTGCTTGCATCTGTCATGTTTATACATGTTGCTCCTTTTACTCTCTATATATTATCTAATAGACATGAACCTGGTACAAGTAGTGAATGAAGTTTGGGAGACATGAAGTTGGAGGAGGAGAAGGCTCGAGTGACTAAGGCAAACCATTATCCTTACACTACAGACTATCCAGTGGTAAGGACCAATTCATGCGTTTCATTTTCATTACTTTTTCCTAACATATTCTAATTATTATTTTCTACTATTTAGATACCACAGAAACCTGAACCAAAACGGTGCACAGCCTGAGGCTTTCCAATTGGAGAGTTTGATACGACATGAAATAGAGATGCAGAGAATAATGGAAGATAAGGAGAGGATGGAGAGAGAAGCAGCACAAGAAAGATTGTTTAAAGCACAACCAATAATGATAGAGTATTTTGGATCTATGTCAACAATTTATGTATCGCTTTAATATTTTGGTGAATGTATTATTTAAATATAATTGAATTTGATATTGGAATATAATGAGATTGTGTTGAATATAATTAGATATGAATATGATTTGATGTTATGCTATATTGTGTACATGTGATATTATATGCTGTGCAAAGTAGGTCCTGCCAAAAAAAAAACTACTATAGCAAAGTATCATAGACGGAAATTCCGTCTAGGATGCCTTTTTTAAAAGAAAAATAGAAAAAAAAAATTCCGTCTAGAATGAGTATTCTAGACGGAAATTTCCGTCTAGAATACTCATTTTAGACGGAAATTTTTTCCGTCTAGGATGCGTTATTCTAGACGGAAATTCCGTCTAGAATAATCCGTCTAGGATGTATTCTAGATGGTTTTGAATTTCGTCTCGAATATTCCGTCTAGGATGTATTCTAGACGGAATTTTCGTCTAGAATACTACATCCTAGACGGAAATATACTAGACACGTATTTTAGACCGAATTCCGTCTAGAATACACATCCTAGACGGAATTCTGGGTATCCTAGACGGAAAATTCCGTCTAGGATGCCTTATTATTTAGTAGTGAGAGTAAGAGATGGGTATTGTTGTGAGCATTGGCTCGTCTTTACTTACTAGTAATATTAGAGAGATTGAGACTCACTATCTTTACTTTTTAGTAGCTAATTTAACAGAACGAGTTAACTTCACAATTACCAAGTCTTTTTTTGTACTGAAGTTAAATGATAAGTTGGATTCATGATGAGTCCCAAGTTTCCGCTAAACATCGTCAATCATTTGATTGAGAAATATGAAGAATGTAAAGGAATATCACCTGATAATGTTTTTTTTAAAAACAATTAAACCAGTGGTAGGTGGGAGTCAATTGGCAAACTATTTAAACAACAACTTTTTTGTGCTAGAGCAAATGAATATCTTAAAAGCAGTCGGAAATTGGTCAAGAAAATAAGGCTTTCATTAAATTAGCTACCTACCAAGATAAACACACCAACAAACAAATGGGACCATGACATAGTCACTAGTCTATGTAAAACACCTTAGAGCCATACTTAAATTGTGGATTTGTTTCATCATGGAATTAATTAAACTCGTCATTATTATTCTCATATATAATAATTCAACATACTATAATGAGTTATAATTTTAATAATTTGTTTGGATCAACTTAGTATTAACACTTGGAATACATATGTCATATTTAAAAGCTTGTCATTATAAATTGGTACGACATTAAATTATATAATAATAATAGCAAATGTTCATAATTTCCTTTGCTACAATCCAAATTTAACTAGATCTATCTATTGATCCCATTATAACCAAATTCTAATATCCAAAGATTTCTTCTGCTATTTTAGAAACTACATAAAACCGCCAGACATCTTTTTCATCTCTCACCCATAATGATGCCACTAGCATAAATGGCACTAAATGAGGTGAATAACCAATTGGTGCTTGTTTAGTATCATTCTTTAGGGTTTAACAATAAAATCAGATGCATCCTATAACATAATGAACATGTTAAAAAAACTTAAAGTAGGTATGCTTATTTCAAGATATGATTGCAGTAAAAGGATTAGAAAAGGTAACCCTAGATAATTTTAGGAAAGTTAAAGGGGTAATGAGTTTTTTTAATCTAACCTCAAGTGGGAAATAATCCCAAGACTAAAATAACATCCTCCCTCCTCCTTTGCTTAATTCGAAATCTTTGAAACATTTCAGTTTAAAAGACTAAATAGTTCAACTGAGTCCCCTCTAAACTCGATTAACACGTTAAAAATATTTCAATTCTAGTCCTAACTGATTAACATCATAAAATATTATTACACTAATTAATTATCTCAGTACTAATTTTAAATTCTAATTAACTAACATTCCTAAAATTATAAACAAAACCCTCCACTATTTTATTTTAGAGGACCAAACGTTAATAACTCACCATAATACCCAAATTAAACATGGTCTATATATATAACCAAATGAAATAGATAAATATTTTTTTGGAATAGACCCTATTTTAAATTAGTGTCCTCTAAATATAAGGGATTAGAAATCACTTATATTTTTAAAATTTTGTTTTATAAAATTGATTTCTTTTTTTACCAAGAACTAAAAAAAGAGATCAATTTTGCTAATGAAATAAAAAATGAATTTACTAATAAAATAAAGGAAAAACTGTATCTAGGCCCCCCAAAAATAAAGGGGATGCGGCCCAGCCCCCTATAGTTTTTCCCTTGTGTTTCAGCCCCCTAAAATGTGTTCTGCCCCCTTTCACACTCTCTCAGGAAAAAACTTTTCGAAATTACCCTAAAATGTGTCCTCCTCCTCCTCTGCCCTCTCTCTTCTCTCCTCCTCTCCCCTAACTGCTCCTCTCCCCTCTCTCTTCTCTCCTCCTTTTCTTCTTCTCCAGACCCTGGCCCACACCCCCACCCCTCCTCCCTCCCCCCTCCCCGGGCCCCATCCCCGACCTCCTCCGCCTCCTCCACTTCAAGGTCTTCGACTGGGATGGCCAGCAGAGCTCTCACCCCTATCGTCGCATCTGCTCTGAGCTTAAATCTCTCTCTCTCTCTTTCAGATTCGCAAGGGACTTTGAAGGAGGTCTCTATCTCTCTTTTCTTCTTCTTCTTCTTGGTTCTTGATTTCGAATTGAAAGGGAAATGGCGTCTTGCATGATGGAATTAAGCAAAATTTAAGACTGATGAAAAAATTTATGTTATTTGTGGTAAAGGTGAGGCTTGCAACACATGTTGTTCACTTGAATGGTCCTCTCGTGCTACATTATCAGTTACTTCCTAATGTTTATGCTTTTTATTGGGGTTACCAATGTCAGATACCTAGGTCAATTTATTATGACTCTTGTTTTGCTCATCATTTGGCCAACAAATGGTTTTGGATGTTGGAACTGGTTGAGCGAATGCATGAATTCTATCAAATCGATTGGAAGGAACTTGGTAGTTTTATCTAAAGAGAAGGACGATGAGGATTGTGAATATGCGATGATTTGGGATGCAGAGGAATATTGGCTTGATTTGGGAAGACATTCGATAGGTCTTTGAATCCCAAACTAATGGGGATTGCTTGCACACAAGGTGTTTGATATAATGCCTCAGTGAGAAGAAATGGTTTTATTGGAGAGAATGGCTTAATCTCAGACGTGATTTATAATTTTCATGGTTGTAGAATGTCGAATCATCCTCTAGTGAGTACTAATCAATTCTAAGATTGTTGTACTAATGATCCTTATGTTGCATCCAGAATTGCTTGTAACGTGTCATGTTTTATTATTTAGTTGATTATATTATGTGTTCTTGTGGTTTAGTTGTACTTAGATCAAAATTTAATAAAATGTATTATGTCTATTTAGTGATCAATTTTGGTGTGATTTATTATGATTGTATGTGACATGTATTGTGGCTGTCATGTGAATATGTACAACTTCATTCAAATATAACTTGATGTGCATAATAAATTAAAGATTTTATATAAATTATGTGTATCAAAACCTGAATATTATGGTACATAATATGTACATAATCTTGAGGTTATTGTGTACATAATATATATAAATCATGTACATAATCTTTAAGTTACGATACACTATTAAATCTCATTATATGTTAACTTTCTTCATAAATTATGTTAACTTTCATCATTATATGTTAACTTTCCTCGTAACATGTTAACTTTTAGCTAAACATGTTAACGTTCATCATAATACGTTAACTTTTACTGTTACATTTAACTTTCATAATAACATGTTAACTTTCTTCATAAATCATGTTAACTTTCATCATTATATATTAACTCTCCTCGTAACATGTTAACTTTTAGCTGAATATATTAACTTTCACCATAATATGTTAACTTTTACTGTTATATGTTCTGCTAAAAGTCAACATATAACTATTATAGTTAACATTTTCCTCATTCTTTCTCTTGTTTTTATTTTTCCCTTTCGTTTTTCTGCCAAAGATATACAAGAACTCAATAATCTTAACACATAACTATTATATCTTTAATTATATTTTATGATGAAAGTTAACATGTAATAGTAAATGTTAACAAATTATGATAAAAGTTAATATGTTCAGCTGAAAGGTAACATGTTATAATAAACGTTAACATGTTTAGTTGAAAGTTAACATGTTATGAGTACACGCTTCATGGAAATCAGTACTAGGTTTTGTCAAATTTTAACTTGAAAATACCATTTGGACTAGCAACACAGGGATGACCCATCATTATTTAAAATAATGCAATTAGTATCTCTACCACAATCCATTAACTAATGTGACAAGAATCTATTTAATTTCTAATGTCAAGGAGACTATGAAACAAGAAATCAACTAAAAATAGACATGCTCGTTTATTAAATTTGAGTTTGAAAGCACCATTTGGACTAATACTACCTATGTCATTAGTGTAACAAATAAACAATGTTTTTCCACCTCATCATATGTGACCAACGCATATACACTAGCAAATAATAATAGTCAAACGGAACATATACATGAATTCCAGGACATTATGAAAACATACTACTCCCCGGTTTTAAGCATCTCTTGAATCAATTTCAGACACGACAGACCTATCCTCTTCTTCCTTCAATGAATGTATCATCTCGGCAACTTGGCTTATAGTTGGTCGAGCATCAGCATATTTGTATATGCACTTCAATGCAATTTGAAGAAGCTTCACCATTCTATCTTAATGCACCCCTTCAGAGAGCATTACCTTATCAAAAACTTCAATTGTCCATTCCTCTATCACCATAAAATTCAACCACTAAGCCAAATCAAAACCATTATTCTGAACAACTAATCATCTCTGGGTTTTCACCTACATGGAGATTTTTTCATCAAGTCTCAAATCTTGCTTAATTCCATCAAATTATAACCCACGTCTAAGATTGAGCAATTCTCTCCAACAAATCCTTGAGGCGGAGGAGGCGAAGGAGGTCGGGGATGGGGACGGGCCCCGGGGAGGGGGTAGGGAGGAGGGGTGGGGGTGTGGGCCAGGGTCTGGAGAAGAAGAAGAGGAGGAGAGAAGAGAGAGGGTAGAAGAGGAGGAGGAGAAGAAGAAGAAAAGGGGAAGGGGTAATTTTAAAAAGTTGTTCATGAGAGAGTGTGAGGGGGCTGAAACACAAGAGAAAAACTATGAGGGACTGAGCCACACCCTCTTTATTTTTGAGGGGCTAGACACATTTTCCCCTAAAATAAAATAAAAAATCTTCTTAAAAAAGTGCTCCTTCTAAAATCAATTGTCAACTTCCGGAGGTTAACTGCTCAGCTAGCATCGACGCCCCTGGGTCCACCGATATCCTCACTCACTGTGAATGCGTTTCCAAGTGAAAAAAAATCCGCTGCGTCCCCTGAACACAAACAGCTTTACTCGAGGACAAAGTACAGTCGTATTAACTTGCTTCTCAATACTGACCAAAAAGTATGTGAATGCTATTTGAAAATCAACAGCTGATCTTCCGGCTCACCTACCATCCTTTTCCTCCCCAACTCTCTGCTTCTGTGGGTAGTTGGAATTAGGCGACGATATCTCATGGCTTCTCCGAAGCCTGATAACTCACCAACCCCTCAAGTTTTCTGACGGATTTACCCTCAACCTAACAGGTATTTTCTTTCTTTTGTTTTCTTGAAGTTCCAAATCTTGGTTGGATTTATAAGGTTTGGTGTAAAGTTGAGCATTTATAACACTGGTTCGATAAGGTATATTTATCAAAGTCTTGTCGCTATAGGGTTCATTTAGGGCGCGTTTGTTTCGTTCAGGAAACCTAAGATTTGGGTTTCTATTAAAATAATACTACAGGCACACTCTCCACCACACCCCCTCTCCTGCTACAGTGCAGGGGGGCCACCTGAGATTTTTTAAAAAATCTCAGGTGGGCCCCCTGCACTGTAGCAGGAGAGGGGGTGTGGTGGAGAGTGTGGTGGAGAGTGTGCCTGTAGTGCCACTCTTTCTATTACCGGACAACTCTGAAATTAGTCATATTTGTTAAAATAGTTTTTCCAAAAATTATGTCTGGCTCGCAAAAAAAATTATGGAAACTCATATCCTAAAACTCCAAAAAATGGCTCAGTTATTAGATATATAAATCAAAGGTTTTTGAGAGGAAACCGCTTGAAATCTAATATTTTAGTAATTAAATATTATAGAGAGAGATTACAATTATATTTTTTAACAATATATATTGTTCCAATTTTTTATTTATATCAAACAATAGATTCTGAAGGAAATACATGTTTTCTCTTGCTTTAAGGGTGAACCACAACAAAAAACTTCCATTTCTAAAATATGCAAGAAAAAAAGTATGGAAATGGATTTTTCGGTGAATAGCCTACATCCATAAATTATGGAATCGAAACAAACACGACCTCATTGGAAAATCTGGTTTGGTTGATAGAAAATGAAAAGAAGAAAAGCTGCTATGAGGATGTGGCAGATAATGTGGCTTTGCTTTCTATTCTTTTTGGTATTATAGAAAGTGACCAATTAATTTAAATGGTATAAATAAATTAAGAAACTAGTTCTCCCTCCTCTGTTTTAGTCTGCTGTCTTTGAATAGTGAAAATGTTTAAAGTTGATCTGATGCTCTTTATTTCTGAATCCATTTATTTTTGATATTTCACTAGCCAAAATATGGAAAAAAGAAAAGAAAATGAAGTAATTTTCTATCTTATATCTTTTCACTCGTAAAACATGTTAACATGTATATAAAAAGTGAAAAAAATAAAAACAAAATAAAATATTAATCATTGTGGTTGGTTTCATAGGTAGTGTGCCATATACACGTTAAAGCTTTTCAAGTTAGCACAATTTTTTTTTTCTTCTCGTTAATTTTCTATACAATTTTGAGGCAAAATTACTAATTGGTACTTATTGTAGATTCACTTAATGGATTTAGTGTTTTTTTTATAACTCTAGCATTATTTTGGTATTTTTTTTTCTTAGCCCTTTGGTCAAATAGGACCAAAAGTTGGATGCCGACAAAAAAAAAGTTTTGATCCTTCAAATCTTTAGAAGTTTCATATTAGCCCCTCAAAATCATTGAATTTGCCATCTAACTTGCTTCCACATCAAAAGGTGGAGGTAGAGGCTGGTTTTTTTGGGGGGGTTGAGGGAATTGGGGGTTTGGGGGGTGGGGTGGGGGGTGAATTTTAGTGATTTGAGGGACTAATATCGAACTAGTAAATATTTGAGGAACTACATTTTTTAAATTTTGCCGGTGATTTGTAAAGGGTCTAGTTACATATTTGGCTCGTTTTAAATACCAATAAGTTGCCGGAGCTAAAAAAAAAATCGATTAAGTGGGTCTACAAAAAGTACCAATTGGTAATTTGCCCAAATTTGGGAAACTGAAAAGGGCTAAAAATCTGATGTCAAACCCAAAAAAATTGAAGTGCAAAGTGAATTCACTTTCTAACTTTGTTTTTCCAAAAGTTCAGAATAATATTTTCCAAGGGCAATACCGTCAATGAATACAAACGCGACGGCACGAACGCCTATAAAGCCGTCGCCCTCTCCATTCATCCCGCTTATCCTACGCCGCTCCCGCCTTATCCTGCGCCTTACGAGGGTTTATTGAGATCCACCGTTAAATTCGAGCGGATTAGGCTATGATTCAGCCCTTCGGAGGCTGAATCTTATCAATTCTCTCCTTTTCTGGGGAATTTCTTTCTATTTTTAGCCGTTTATTCGTTCATAAATCAAGATTTAGGGAGCCTGTATAGAGTTTGGTTCGAATCTCTTCGATTTGGATAGGAGGAAGAGGCACTTGGAGTTCACATTAGTAAAAGAAGAGAACTTTTTTTTTTATAATGATGGAAGCAACTGCTGCTTTGAGCTTTCAATCGTGTTCTTTGATCGGCGGAGAGAAAAGAGGGCGAAAATCTTGGGAAATTTTGAGGTTTTCACCAGGTCTTGGTGAAGAGAGGAGGATTCAAGCGGTTAATTTGCGCCAATCAAAGTTGAGGACTTGTTCGGTTAGGGCAAAGGGCCATGAGTCGAAGATTTGTTGCAGTTGCAAGAAATCTTGGGGTAAAGATTGCATATTTTCTTATTTTTTATCATTTACATATTGGGATAACTGATCATGGTATAATTTTCTGCTAATCTGTGCAAGTTGTAGCTTGCATCTGAGAACTTATGGAAAATTGTTTAATTAATTTGATTGCTTTAGAACCGATCATTCCATTTCTTTTGTTCATAGATATGCAATACATGATTAATGGGATTTACAGTAAATAATTACAATAAATTTAGGGAAGTTTTTTATGGGATCTGGTTTTACATCATAGATTTGGAATAACATTGAGCTAAGTTTCTGCCTAGTGTATAAGATTTCGACTTGCTGCCTCTAGGAAGTAGTTGTAGTATAGGTCCAAAATATAGCCTGTCTTTTCTTTGTCATGGCATTCTTTTACAAATCCTCTCTTCTGTTTAACTCCTATTAAGGATAAAATGGGAGAGAATCATTTGAGATAATTCGATCATGCGCAAGGGAGGCCACTAAATGCACCAATGAGGAGGAGTAACAAAAGTACATGGAGAAAGAATTACTAAAGGTAGGCCGAAGGGAACCTGGTTAGAAGCTGTTAAGATGGATGTGATAATAATTTAACTTAGTCGACGAGATACTCAACAGAACTTGTTGTCTTTTATTGTTTTTTATGCAGTTGAACTATTATGGGATTATATACATGTATTATTTTGAGCTGCACTAAAAATCAGATATTAATGATATCTTGTGTGTACTCAACCATCTAGTTTCTGGCTTCTCATTTGAATGATCCTAAGTGCTATTTGTCTGTATTGGCATGTCACTTCAGCTGGAGAATTATCCAACTTGCATTCCTCAGTCGATGAAGCACTTATCTTAAAGGTATGGAAGTTGTCCTGAACACTTGAACAACACCTTCTCTATTTCTCGTGTCCGTACTCAAAGATAATGATATCACTAACATCATCTTTGATTGAATCCAATTAGAGCATGCATTATCGATCACCTAATCATGGTTAATGACTATGATTTATGGTTTGTTGATTTATTTGCATGCAAACTTATTCAATTCTGTCAAAATTACAGCGCAAATCTGAGGAGGTCTTACCCGAATTAAATGGACAGTGCATATACCTAGTTGGTGAGTGTTCTTTCCTGATATTTTTAGCAGCCAGAAGTTAATTGTTTGCACTGAGAGAGCACATTTACAGACTTCATGTTTTGACCATTGTATATGTCCTATTCAAATTCAGGAATGATGGGTTCTGGGAAAAGTACTATTGGAAGGATTTTATCGGAAGCTTTAGGATATTCTTTCTTTGATAGGTTTGTACTAGTCGTAACGAAAAAACTTCTGGGCACTTCTTCTACGGATGTGTTCAGGGAAAATTCTAAATTATTTTATACTATGACATCCCAGTGACAAGTTAGTAGAGGAGGCTGTTGGCATGTCTTCGGTTACTGATATATTCAAGGAGCATAGTGAGGCTTTCTTCAGAGATAGTGAGGTAATACTACATTTCCTGGGAGATGTAACAAACTAACAGTGAAATAAAGAGCTTTGCTTGTACTGATGTCCATGCGCTTAGTTTTCGACAATTGACTTTTCATTGGGGAGTCTTATGAAATTTTCTATTTCTGTATAGAGCAAAGTACTGAGAGATTTGTCTTCTATGTGCCGATTAGTTGTTGCAACTGGAGGGGGTGCTGTGATTCGACCAATCAACTGGTAGCTTAATAGCTAGATCACGAAATCTTGTTTTGTATTTGATCTTTTGTGAGATAGTAATCATACAATGTATCCTTTACTGCTTGATTATCAGGAAGTATATGAAACAAGGGATAACTGTATGGTTAGATGTCCCCTTGGAAGCTCTTGCAAAGCGTATTGCTGCTGATGGGACAGCTTCACGTCCTCTTTTACCCCAAGAACCTGGTGATCCTTACACAGAGGTATCTAGAGTACTGACACTAATCATTTTTTGCAGTAATATCAAGTAAAAGTAATGTTTTTTTCTTCTTCTGAGATATGCTCATGATAGTTAAAATTACCTATTCAATTTCCAATTCCACGCATTCAACTTTTAGCTATATTTATGCATGGAAAAAATGATTCTCGAATGAATGAAAGTACTCTGCATATAATAATGTCTTTTTTAATAATGGATATATGTGCAGGCTCTGGCACGACTGTCGGCGCTGTCTAAAGAAAGGGGTGAAGATTATGCCAATGCAGATGCAAGAGTTTGCCTCCAGAGTATGTTTGTTGTATTTAAAGTCCCATAGTTTTTTTTCCGCTTTGAAGACAAGTGCATTTATTTAAACTCTGAAACATGGGTATATAGAATGTTTGTAAATTTAGAAAAATTTATTCTTAAATTGATTGAGCTTTCCTTAGACGATTTTGTTGGAAACATAACATACAACATGACGGAATATGCATCTCATGTAGATTAATAAAAATTAATTAAAGTGTAGAAAAATATCTGAAATGCTTTCTGATTCTCTACAATAATCTATCCCAAGATCAACCGAAAGAGCTTTCTCAAGAGAAAATAAACCTCTAATTGAAATCCACTAATCACTAAAGAGGAGCAATACTGAGAGATAGGTTCTTAGTTTTCTATTTTTCTATTTTTTCCATAAGACTACGCACAAAGCCACACGTGAACCTATATATATGATTAGACTAGCCTTATAAATTGTAATTTCGAACAATTCATATTTGTTCAAAAACCCTACCCATAATAATTAAATATAGAATAGAATTTGTATTGCATGTAAACCTTTTCTAATGACATTAGTGAGACCAATTGGGTCTCATATCGAGAACCAATTATTAATTGAATTAATAATTATAATTTAACAATCAAATCCCTATTTAACCAGTTATTCATAAAAACTATTCCATAATATGGAATAATTATTTATAAATAATATTATCTTACATTCAGTCCCCTCTAGTATCATTTATTTTAGGCAAATTTATCGAGCAAGATCGTTAACCTAATGGCTCATACCTAAATTGCAATCCCCATGAATATAAATAAAAAACATTTTAAAATATCAAAATATTTTATTTTATATGAAAATAAAATTTGAAAATATTTTTTCAAAATCACCCACCAGTGGGGATTTAATAACTTCATGGAACATACATAATAAATTAACTCATCATAATGAGCATACTTGATCCTATCTAGATATCCATAATTTCCCTAAATAAAATTTTCTAATCCAACATTTCATGTTGTGTAGCAACTGCTAAACAAGATTAACCATTACATTAAAGCATACTAAATTATCAAATCAGATTTGTCAATATCATCAAGTCAAAGGGAACATGTAATACTCTGAATTCTCCGTCTCATAGGTGATTTGTCCTAGATAATTCAAATACTGTTAGTGTTACACACATCACAATGTGTGCTTATGACATGTATCTCATGAATCCCCTTTCCTGGTGGTTAAGACCCACAACCACATCTCACATGTCGGTGTCATACATAGTACCTTGTTATAACAAAGTTATTATTTACCAGTTAATCAGTTATAGATTAAGCATAAATTTAAGAAATTTCTAAGTTAGATTACATCTCCAAGCAAATGACCATCATAGTACATGATCTAACAAAGCAATCTTTAAGGATACTATAACAAAGGTAGAAATGATACCCAAAGTATATATGCAACAATTAAATCCAATAATATTTAAAAAATATTACATAATATGCATTGGATGTGTAAGGGCATACAATACTACTATAGCAGATTTACGTTTAACCTTACAGGTGAACAATTCAGGTATTAGTTGTTGAAAAAGGTATTTAATTTTAATTAATGTTTATTCACAAATACTTGCTGATGAAAATATCTTATGGCCTACTGATATTATCTGGTTTTCTGTATTGCATTGCTTTTCCCATACTTCAAATTATCTGCAACCCATAGTATTCATCTAGTATCAGCTGGGACTTAAAGAAGAAGAAAGAGGAGATTCTCCACACTCCTCATTGACTGCTTGATTTTCAGAAACTTGAGATTCCATGTTTTTTTTTGGGTGTGTTTTTTGCCATATGGAAATTCAATAGAGGAAAGTGTGAATTTTAATGACACAGCAACAATCTTTTTCCTAATTTATCTTGACCTTTTGTGATTTGGGAATCATTCTTTATCAAAATTTCCATGACCTACACCTCTTGGGATTGAATACAATATTTCAAAAACAATTCTTGAACTCTCCATGTTCTATTCTTCCTTGCTTCTATTAGTTATTGAGAAATGCTTTACTTGTGAAATATTTAACAACAACGCTTTACCTGCCAAATGATTGGACTTGCTATAATGCAGATATTGCAGACAAGCAGGGCCATGGGGATGTTTCTATATTAACACCAACGGCGATTGCGGTTGAGGTACCTCCAAATTGTTTGTCTCCAGCTGTATAGGTCATACTTCATCTATCAATGGATGAACTGTTAAATTTTGGCAACTGGCTTATGGAACTTTCTAATTACTCTTTGATAGGCACTTGTAAAGATCGATAGCTTTCTAACTGTGGATGTTCCAGCCAGTCAGAGTACCTTACCGAGGGTGAAAGGATGAATAATCTTTGTGTTGCATCTGCTCCCTCATCATAGTAAAATCTCTGGAGAAAATGTGTGTGTGTTTGATTTTGGTCAATATCAAAGATTTCATTACCAGCACAAAATGTTGTGTCGGCTGCGTATAAATGGAAAATAAACCTGTAGCACAGTAGAGGTAACTTCCCTCTGTACTGTATATTGTGGTAATAAAATTATATTATTCCAGTGAGTTACATTATTGAAGTAGGTCTCGGATAAGATTATTTCAGGCACAAGTTAAAGGAGATGGTGAAAGTTGATTCTCTAACCTTTTAACAACATCTTCCTGTGTTCCCTCTTGTCTCTTGGTGTCCCTTTTGATGTGTATTCCTTGCTCTTGATTTTTGGTTTCTAATCTAATTTTTTGAAAATGTTTTGCTGCGAGCTAAGATTACAGCAATTTGCGTCTTTCCACCTTAAGATTTATTTCAGCTAAGCTTGGTAGTATTTGTCTATGTACAATAAGTGGTGAATTTTATGCTCTCGTATTTGAATCTCAACCCAATTTACATGTGATGATATGCGTAATGAATGAGTCTCTGTATGATGTGAATTCACAATGTTACAGTTGCATCCATCAACGTGTAGGATTCACCATGAATCCATACATACCGACATGAGCAGAAGCTACATCCGTCATTCATTAAGAATTTGCATAAGAGCACGACATTTTCACCGGTGGCGGATCTACATCGTGTCCAACAGTGTTCCAAGATACATGATGCCGTCGGATTGCATCACAGCTTCTCGCTAGACAATCACAACACAATCGGCTTGAATCCAAGCTCGATCGATCTCATCACAGAATCAGGCACCACCTGAGTCTTCCTTGAAAACTCGAACCACTTCATCTCCGGCCCACACCCACAGTCCCTCACACACCTCACAAGCCTCGCAAATTCCTTCACCATTGAAACCTCTTGCGGCACGTCAGTCTCCACCACCGCCTCCTCCTGCTTCCTTGACCACATGTTGGCGCCAAAATTCAAATCGAACGAAGCCAAACTCTATCTCTCTAAAAGGAATAGCAAGATCCTTCACTTGTATTGAACCATTCGTTCCAACGACCGTTAAGTACATTGAGACATCGGAGAGGAAAGAGCAGTGGAAGGTGGCGACGGTGTTGAGGTGGGTCCAGTGGAGAGAGGCGGCGCAGGATAGGATGGTGTTGGAGGGGGTGAGAGCAAGGGAGGGGAGGGCGGTGACGGTGGCTCGAGGGAGGGGTTTGTTCGGATGTTGGTGGTGAAGAAGTCCGGCAGTGCTGAGAATGTGGATGTGCAGTTTATCTGAAAGGGGGGCGAGAAATAATTACTAGAATCAGAAATCTCTCTGTATCTAATAATAAAGAATCAATAGCCTCTCTTAAGATTATACGCTTAAGCATCAAAACAATCTCTCTGTCAACTAGAGATTTAAGATTTTTTTTTTTTTTGGTTCTGCTCAAGTTTTTCGGATGTTCTCTTCAAAAAGAATGGTGAAGTGCGATGCCCCTCCAGTAAGATTGTTATTACGAACTACCTACCCCTCTTAAGTTTAATCTTTACAGAAACACCCTTTAGTACCCCCTCTAATTTTATTTTTTACAGACAGACCCTTCAGTGATTTTCTTGGACTTTTTTTTTAACCCTCAGGGGGTCTATCCGTGTCATAGGGCCCCCCTCCCCCCTAATCTTTTTTTTTAACCCTTCAGTGATTTTCCTGTTCATTCCAAATCTTGCCCATAACAATAGCCATGCATTTCTAGACCTGCAGTTTGATGATCAGATGAAACGCGTCATCAGCAGATCCATTCATTGCATCTTGGACATCTCATGGGAGTAACAATTCCTTTCTTACACAGGAAAACCTCTGTAGCAATAGCTCAACTATACAACCCCCAGAGCCAACAACATTGAATTCGGAAGTGAATCATGATTCTCCACATCCAACGAAGCCTCCAATAACTAACCTTCTTTGAATACACGCGCATCAATTAGATAGGTGTTCGATGCAGGACATGCTCGTTTGCGTGCGCCTCATACATGACCCGCTATTAGGATGTTTCGGTTTCAATGGATGAGGTAGCGCCACGTAGGATTTCCAACGATATTTTTGATCTGGCCTATCGTTGCGAAAATAACTATTGTCATAGTGGAAATCTTACATAATCTTATGTCTCATCCATTCAAATTGTGACGGGCGGTAAAGATGCATTCTAGTAGGCGGTTATGATACATTCTAAATCTAACATTCACCATACCCATGTGTGTTGCTCTCATTCCTAATTTGCATTCAAAGAAAGAATCATAATCGCTCGCTATTAGGATGTTTCAGTATTGATATGTTACATTTGTTGTATAACACATGTTCAATATCATATACTGATTGCATTGATTTTTTTTTTGTAAAGAAGAGTACATACTAAATACCAAAGAACAAAATAACTAACAAAGGGAAGACATATCAGCCATAAACGCACTGAAAGTCACAAAGGACACACCCTCGTCCCAATCAAAGGCCTTATGATCACCAAGAGCTTTTTTTCCTAACAGATGGGCCACACCATTAGAATCCCTAGGCTTGTAGATGAAGCCTTTGAAGCTAGAACAAACAGCTAGGGACCTAACTTCATCAGCAAGTAGATCAAGTTCTCCACTTTGAACCTCCAAATTGCTCAATAAATCCACAACATTGTGGCAATCAGAGACAATAAACCATTGATTCCACTTCCTCTCCTTGGCAAGGACCCCATCTTTTATAGCAATAATCTTAGCAACAAGAGAAGAGAGTGGATTCATGTAATAGTTACCTCTAGAGCAAAGAGCAGCACCATTGTGATCCTGAGCCACAATACCACTGTTGCAACCACTTCCATTTCTGTCTACTGCTGCATCCACATTGATGCACACCATACCAGAAGCAGGAGGATCCCACTTGACACTACTGCTACAAGATTTAGATTTCACAGAGGGAATGGACTCTTGAAAGTCCCTTCTGTGGATTGGGTAGTTGGATTGCATTGATTTAATAAGCATCAAAATTATGCGGATTTTTTATAATTAGTAGCAAGACATATGTCATGATCTGCGTCATTCGATATCGATTTGAGCAGTGATAACTATACACAGGAGTTATACAACCCTTGTGTTCCTACACACAGAGGAACTCTTTTTGTAAAGCGCAAAGACAAATTATGAGGTCTTATGGACCCCACTTCATTGTGACTAATAGTATAAGAGTAGTATAGCTATTGAATACGCTTATCATCTTCCTTTTGATTTTCTTTATAGCTTGTTTGGATTGAGGGGAATAAGGGAGAATGGAAGTTAGGGGAACCATTTACCTTGTTTGGGAACACTTAAAAGGTGAAGTTATTCACCCTAGTTCCCCTTAGTTCACCCCTTAATAATATAAAATTTGTTACTCCCAAATTGGGGTGTAACTAAGGGGAAAAGAACTCCCTTCCTTTCCCTTCTCTTCTCTCATTTAGCTTCCTTTAACTTCCCTTAACCCCATTGAAATCCAAACACGCCCTTAGGAGCTGCTCTATAATATTTATTTTCGTATACTACTATTGTGATATAAGATGCAAAAACATGAAAATCTCAAATGCTTATAATCGGTAGATGAATACAAAAACTTTTATAATTTTATATCGTAAAATATAAATACTATCTACATATTGAAACGTACCAATGTTTGTGCGTTGTTTATGATGACGCTCATAACTAGGATCCGTGGCGCAATGGTAGCGCGTCTGACTCCAGATCAGAAGGTTGCGTGTTCGATTCACGTCGGGTTCAATCCCCACTTACCTCTCCCTTTTTTTTAAGAAGATTGTATGCTTCAGCCCACTCAGAAAAGCCCATTCGACTCCGGCCCAGAAATTCAAAATTCAAATCCGTTCCAGAACTCTCAAACCGGCCACGTGTCAGTCCCACAACCACACCGTCGCCAGGGCTTCGCCTGCGACTCTCCCCGTGAGAAGAGTGCTGTCAGAGAACGGACGACCTTTCCGACTATAACATAGCACCCCCCCCCTTCTCTCACCCCCTCCCTTCGATTCCTTTTCTGTCGCTCCCTCTCTGCTCCTCCGTTCGAAATTTTCTAATCCGGCACTCTTCAACCCTAACCCTAGTTTCGCGCGAGCTGCCGTCCTAAATAGGCGCCGAAGAATTCGAAGGCCTCGGCCTCGATCTCCAACAAGGTGGCGGAGACCGAGATCCCTAAGAAGTCGAACAGAGGGAGGCACAAGAAACCTCAAGAAGGCCCCAAGGAGCCCGAGTACTTCCCTGAGAAGAGGAACTTGGTTCGGTTTCCCAATCTAATTGTTTTATTTATTTATTTTCACTCCCGAGATTGATTTGCTTAGGGCGAGATTTGGTAATAAATCGATGAGATTCACTTGATTGGTGACAATAACCGTGTTTTGGTGAATATGGAGCTATCTTAGGTTAGTTAGGGTTTAGCAATGCGGCTATTGAAGCTTCCAGTATGGTAAATTTTTAGTTGGACCATATTTCCAATATGGTAAAATTTTCTTTTGCTTGCGACTATATGGTGTTAACGTCAACAGTTGATGTCAATTTGGTGATATTTTATATAGGAAAAATAACCAGGTTGGAATTAATGTTGATATTGATACCATAATGTTGCAAATGAAAGGAAAAAAAAACATATTTGAAAAAGGTTTGTATAAAAAATACCAATTTGGTAATTTAGCCCTTTGGATTTGGTCCTGCTGTCCTTTTATTTTGTTAGATGGCAGGGTTTTATTAATTATCTTCACTTAAGTGAACGTAGGTTACTCACTTTATCTTCCCCTTTTTGTCGTAAGGATTCAAATTAACCGTCTTACTTCTGTTTGTATGATTCAAGAGAAAAGCCCTGTTGAAGATTGTAAAGTAATTAGCTGAGAAAATGAGTGCCTATAGTTCCTTATCATTTACTTGATCAATAGCATTGTTGAGTCTGTTGCAATTTGCTGAAGAATTTGGGGTTATTTGATGCTGTTGTGATTAACTGTGATATATTTTTTTTTCCTAATTCCGGTGTTTAAGCATTTCCTGTTATCTTAGCTATTAGAATGAACGTAAGCACATAAGAACGGATTTCCCTTCTTTACTGCCTGCCATTGGCTTATTAAAATGTTTTTATTTTTCAGGAAGACCTGTGGCAAGCTGCGTTTCCTGTTGGAACTGAGGTCTGTATCCATTACTTTTGTTGTCTAATACTTTTCATTCATCAAATTGTGAAAGAATAAATCAAAATGTATATTGTCATGTGAACCGTATTGATTTCTGTTGCAGTGGGACAACATGGACAAACTCCGAGAGATCAATTGGGATTTTTCAAACTTGGAGGTGAGTTTTAGGAATCTTTCAAAAGCTTTATTCCTGGAGGTATTTTGTTTCTGAGCTGAGAAGTGTTGTTCACAGAAAGTTTTCGAGGAGGGTGGAGAACTTTATGGAAAGACAGTCTACATGTTTGGCTGCACTGAACGTAAGTGGCTTCTAGCTGTTTTGTCAAGAATGTTTTTGCCTCAATATTTTTGAAATTCAATATGCCCATATTCTCTTGAGTCATGTTATAGGTTAACTTTTTAATATACGAGATGCTATTATTCTTTATTGTTGCTTCCATGATGTCATTTTCTTGTTTGCTTTCTTCTTGTTTACAGCTCAATTATTGGAAGTAAACGGTGAACAGAAAGTAACACTTATTCCTATTATAGTGGCGGTAAGATCATCAGCTACCTGTCTGGGCTAATGGGTTTAGGCTTGTCTTTTGTACCTAGTTGTTTACTCTAATACATTGAATGGACATCAAGGTGCTGATATATCCATTGCTTAGACCTGTAAGCTTTTGTTTGAGTTGTGTATTTAATGTTATTGCTCACATTTCATACTAATTCTAAATGAGATGCTTCAATTGAGTACTTTTTTGTTGTTGTTTTGCTGGCATGCATCTGTTTTATTAAAATGTCAGTTAATCTTGATGATTCACATGCCCTACGATAATCGGATTGTTCATCTTCCTTTGACACGAGTGCCATGACAAATTTTAAGGCATGTGGTTCATGGCACCTAAAAGTTGCCGTTGTGAGGAGTCTTGGCAAAAGTAGGAAGGCTACTAACTTTGTGTGAATTTTATAACAAAACGTTCCATAATTTTTTGAAGTCTCTCTTAGTGGAAATATATACTAAGGTAATTTGTCAGCATGTGGTCCATAGCATCACAAATTTATTGTTTGCAAGGCATATCTGGTCTGAGGCGCCTAAAGATAGCCGTTGTGAGGAGACAAGTTATAGGCAAAAGAAGCAATGCTAATAATAACTTTGAGTTAATTTTATAACAAAACGTTCTATAATTTTTGAAGTCTCTCTTAGTAGAAGTATACAGTAAAGTAATTTGTGCTCGCAATTATCTTAAGTATGCTTGAACTTTATGTTTATCGATCTACTTTGACCAATGACTTTCATTTGTATGTGGCAATTTGATTTCAAATTTAACCTCTTACAGCTCTGTCTAAGTTCTAATCACAAGTTGGTTGTGCTTACGCCCTAGCAAAACATAAATGAATTTTATGGACAAGTTTTTCAGTTTTATTGGAGTAAATGCTTGATGCTTTCATTTGTTATGAATACTGATTCACATGTTGATCCTTTCTCTTGCTTTGTTGAATAGGTGGTTTCTCCTATTCCACCATCTGATAAAATTGGTGTAAAATCCATACAAAGGGAGACTGAGGATATTATACCTATGAAGGCAATGAAAATGGCATGGATTCCATACATACCTTTGGAAAACAGGTTAGTTTCATTTATTATAGTTACTTGATGTTTCTATTTTGAATCTAGATCAGCAGATCTAATTCTTAAATACAAAAATCATTTACAGGCAAAGTAGAGTTGATAGATTGAAAACCCAAATTTATACTTTGGGCTGCAGCCAGAGAAGGTACTTTATCTCTCAGTTAGCTATTTATCTTGTGAGGCTTAAAAGGAAACGTAAACGTGATTTCATCATTACTGGTTTTTCCTAAACTTTGGTTGTCAGTTTATTAAAAGGCAAAGTAAATTCTCTCATTTATTTTTTTGCACTTTATTTTTTGCAACTAAGTAAATTCTCTCATTTCGCTAATAATAATGGTATTCCCCAGTTTTTTGACCTCTTCACCTCTTTGTAGCCTCGTCACTACTCTATAATTCTCTCATTCTCAAAATGATTCTAACAAGTTTCTTTGTTGACTTCACTCTTTAACTTGCACCATCACAAATTTATTGGCTTCATAGCGGCTGGTGCATATTTGTCATTTATGAACTTGAAAAAAATCTTTGATTCTTCTCTAATTTGTAGTTTGTGTTGGTTTTTAAATTTATTTTTTATCTTTCAAACAAGTGAACAATATACTATTTTGCATCAATATAGCGCCCTCATTTCCTTTACTCACACGATTACTTTCTGCATGTTATATGACGCATCTTAGTCCTAATATTAATTCCCTCTGTTTCATAAACAAATGCTCACTATTTAGTTGTATATATTATTAAATTATCATATTGGACAATAGAACGAATGGTCTTAATAGAAGAGTAAAATTACATTTTTACTTGTGCCTTCTGGCACTTGCATAGATGCTAAAATCCCAAAATCCCAACAGAGGCACCAAGAGCATTTCTGTCATTGAACATCGCCAATGGACTCAACAGAGGTGATCGCAAAATCCCAAGTCAAAACAGGCTCAAAACAGCCTTATACACTGTGACTTAGCCCTGCGCGACTGTTAACTCCGCATGTCTCAGCCCTGCGTGGTTGTTAACCCTGCACAAACTCAGTCGTTCGTGGCTGCAAACTCCACTCAACTCAACCCCGTGTGCCACGCGTGGTTCACGGAAACTACAGATTTGTTTGAATGTTGACTGTTGTTGGATCACCAAATCCCCCCACATTAAATGCAAAAGATATCACATTAAATGTACTGCAGTCCAAAGTATGGCTCTCTCGAAGACCGCATTGGGCTAAGAGCATCTCCAACAGCTTCCCCAAAATTTTCTCCAAAATAGAGAAACAAAAGTCATATTCTCCAAATTATTTTTGCTCCAACTCCAACAGCTTCCCCATTTTGAAAAATCGCATTTATTACAATAATAAAGCTCTCCCCAAAAATTTGGAGAATGCTGCAGATTTTGGGAAGGCTCCCTATTTTTTCTCCTCCTTCCCTATTTTGGGGAATGAGATGGAGAATCTGTTGGACCAAAAAAAAGCTCTATATTCTCCAAATTTGAGTATTTCAAGAAGATGGGGAAGCTGTTGGAGATGCTCTAACCCCACGTAGTCACAGTTTTATGGCGCGGGGTTGATAGAGTTGATATTGTTTCAGCATCATTAAATGTGATTTGACTGAAGTAGGCACACGTGATGGCCGAGCCAACCCCCCGTGGTAAAGTTATGAAAAGTGGTGTACATTTATTTAATGCTAATACGATCGACGTACGATTACAACTAACCTCACATGGAGTTACGATTAAAACTAACCTCACATGGAGTCAACCTCGCGTGAGGCACAATCTTCAGCCTGTAAATAGGCCCCATTCACCCACTTTCAAGGTATTCAGTCCTCTTTGGGGTTGAGCCTTGAGCTCCTCCCTTGGCTGCTGAGTTAACCTCCCGTCGTCATGCCAACCTCTTGTAACCCAAGAGTGTGATGCCCTATAGCACTTGATCCTTGGTCTCATGTTGGCATTTCACAGTCTTGCCCCAAAAGCTCGGCTTTCTAGCTTGTCAACAAGAAGATTCCTTTCCGGTGAGTTGAGTTCCACATCAACAGAACTCCCTTCAACTCCAAACTCGAACAAAGAACACCTTCAACAACGACATCCTCGTGGTCAATGGAGCATGGAACCTAGTCTCCGTTTGCACACTTTCCCAAAACCAAACTCGTAAATTTCGTTTTTAAGTCAATAACAATGTAAACTTTCAATTTTTGTAACTTCTTTTGACATGAAAACAGGGTGTTATATCAAACGCTATAAAGTTGATCCATTGATAGAATTACAAATTTGTTCAATACTATTTATATCAAAATTCGCTACTTTTCCTTCTATAGGGGATGTTTGTTTTAGAGTAGAAAGGGTTAATTTCTGGATAAGAAATCGGAATGCACGGGCTAAAAAAATATTTTTGATATCCCAAGACTTAACACATAGGAAAACATTGTACTTTTATGTTGATTACAATTTGCAGTCAATTCTATGAACCATTTCTCTTTTTGTTGAATTATATTGGTCCTCAAGGACTCATTTGCTGTGTATCCGCCTCAATCTTCTCCCCTTTGCTTCATGATGCTAATCAGCTAATTCCTTGAGACTCTAGTTTCTTTAAATGAAGTGCTTTTGCTTGCAGAAACATGCATTGCAAGTAGTTTTGTAGCTTCATTAAGCTGCATCTGGTTCTATCTCATATTGCTGTTATCATCGTTGTTAGTTTTATTATTAATCACACTAGGTAGGATTAGGCCACGTGTGCTTGCCAATTATTCTGTTCACCATTAATTTGATTACTGTGCAGATTTGTGTCTTACAGTGTGTTTGGGGAGATGACTTAGGGAAGGGAAGGAAGGGGAAAGCCTTTCCCCTTCATTACAGCCCAATTTGGAGTGTAAGATTTTGGCTCAAATCCACCCCCCCACCCACCACAAATCCCCTCCTCTACCCTTCTAAATGGAACTCCCAAACAAGGTTAAAATTATATTTCTCTTCCTCTTTTCCCCTCCCCCTCTCTACCCTCCATCCAAACAGGCTATTAATGTTATGGTGTAATAGTAGCATGAGACTACATTCTCCAAATATTGTGTTTCATGTTTGAGCTTGTCTAGTTGTTAAGATTTGTTGATATACTCTGGTCTTGCTTCATTTTAACGATCCTTTTGTTCCGTCATTATCGTGTACAATTGTGCACATTGATCTGATCTGATGATGAAATAATGATATTCAATAATGTTTTTGGAGTTGGCTTATTCTTGCAATTATATTATGTTATTGTCCTGTATAATATCTCCTTGTAATATCTGATGTTTTCAAGGTTCGTTAGATATGATTCAAGTTTGTAAGAATTTTTACCAGTTACGATTGTGTACCATAACATGCTTGGGTATTGTCCTTTCAGATCTGCTCTAAAACATCTGAAGATTGAGCGTGTCAAGCAATATGACTATTGTCTTCCGTGTAAGTTTATCGAACTTTTATCGACTTTTTAAAATAGGCCAACCTTTTGAAAATTGATTGTTTGCTGTGGACATTATTCTGTGTTGTTCAGTGATTGCTCCAAAATGCACCTATTTTTGTGATTTTGACCTTGTTCCTATGCCCTGACATATCTGGGATTGGATATGATCTATCAAGAGTCGGATCCAAATACAATTTTCAGTAGGAGTCACAAATCTTTTTTAGATCTCTGTAAGAATTTGTCAAATTGAGCCACAACTTCCTTTCATGGTATGAAACATAAAATCCTTTTGGAACATCGTCTATCTCTTTAGTGTATGTAATATATCCTTTTCATGCTGGCAACGCTTATTTTGGGTGTTTTTCCTAGTGAAGAGCCACTTTATAAAATCTTCTGCGAAAATCAATTGTGAGCAGCTACTGTGG
Organism: Asparagus officinalis; assembly: GCF_001876935.1. NCBI lineage: Eukaryota > Viridiplantae > Streptophyta > Magnoliopsida > Asparagales > Asparagaceae > Asparagus > Asparagus officinalis. Next base: position 142,710,162 of record NC_033800.1, on the reverse strand, counting down.
GAAGTTGCTGTTTAGAAACGTGGTGTTTAGTTAAATTGTAAAAAAGCTACTGAAGTTGCTGATAAGATTCAGAACACTCAACTTTAAGCTAGAAGTTTTTTTAAAATCTTACAACTTTATTTTAGCAAACACAAAGTTAGTGATAAGCTAAACTTGGACGTTGGCAAAAATTGCTAAACCAGAATCAGTCTAAGCTCATGTGTTTGAAGAAAAAGACTAGCGATGCAGCAGACTTCCTTATCAAGAAGATTGTCACTAACAGTTTCTTTGAATGTTTGCCATGGAAAGCATGAAGGGAACTGAGATTGTGGGGCATAATTGCTTATAGTTAACTCCTTAGTTTCTTTTTTGTCGGAATGCGATTCAGATAACATTCTATGATGTTTTATCTGGCAGACCTTCAGCCGCTGAAGGCTGATGAAGATGAGGATGATACAGTTGTCAATATCATGTATCCTCTTGAACCGCCGGTAAGCTAATTACTGAGAACAGTACGCAGATGCAATTTCATCCTCTTTAGAGTTTAGTATTCCACATCTTCTATTAATTTGTGTTATATTGATGATCCATTTTTCTTGTGCAGATTGTATGTGATTTTGACTGGGAACTGGATGATCTTGAGGTATCTATGCTCATAGCTTAATTTTCTTCCCATGCACCAGCAAATGCTAAATGCTGTTGTAATTTCCAGGAGTTCGCTGATGAACTTGTCCAGGAAGAAACTTTATCAGAAGACCAAAAGGATGCTTTTAAGGTGAGGGCTATATGCAGAATGCTTTTAGTTGCTTTCTCTTAAGATATATCTCTCTACTTGGGCAAATATATTCTTTATCTGATTATCTGGTATGGTTTGTCAGGAATATGTGAAGGAACAAGTCAGAGAACGAAAGAGAGCACAGCGGCAGGTACTTTCGCTGTATAATTTCTTTTTTATGTTGTTGGAGACAAATATTAAAATATCTGTTTCTGATAACCATTTAGGCAAAGGAAGCAAGAAGAAAAGCTATAGAAGACATGGATCCTGCAACAAAGGCAGCATTTGAGAACATGCAATTTTATAAGTTTTACCCGGTGCAGACACCAGATACACCTGATATAAGCAAAGTAAAGGTATGTTACTTTCCTGATGCGTCATCCAATTTGGGTGGCGCATTATAATTTGCTTGCTAATATTAGAAATGAATTACTTTTGACTGATGTAGATGCTTCAATTGCTATTGCTTTTCCGCTAGTGTGTGCGCGCTCGTGCGTGCCTGTCTCTTAACCTGCGGTTCCCATTTTTTCACAAATGAGCTTAGTAAATTTTAAATATCTAGTTCAATTTATGACCAACGTTAGCAGTTTTAACTAATATTTGCTGAACCTTGTCTTCATGATGGGTGCGTCTTCATGATGGGTGCGTTTGCTAAGTGGTATATTTTGTGCGAGGTCTGCACTCTGTGCAAAGCTCTGTACAACTTTGTGGGGAACATAGCAAAGGCAAAGTACTACTTGCTAGCACTGAACTGCCTCTTTCACTTGCTCTGTGAAGGTCGAAAAACCTTGAGTGAAGGTCAAAAAACTTTGAAATTGTAGAGAGTCCACTTGCATACTAGACAATGATTGTGCTCCATTGACAAAGCCTATTTTGATGGGTCGTATGATTAATTCCTATGAAGATAAACAACAATTATGAATATAATACTATTCTAATGGTTTCTTTGATTCCGTTTGATCTGATAATCTACTGATTTTGTCTTGCAGGTTCCCTATATTAATAGGTATTACGGAAAAGCTCATGTCCTAATGTGACACCTTATACGTTTGTCTGGCGTTCCACTTCTTTGTGGAGGCGTGGCGGTGTAGGCTTCTGCCGTGAATAGAGACCAGAAGCAGGCATTTTTGATACATGAGGCTGTAAATTTTACAATTTTAACGGAAAAAATGTATCCAGTATTAGGTCGTTGGTATTAGCTGGAAGTGGTGTAACTGGCTTTGGTAAGTGATGCTTTTCCTCTGTTCCATGTACAATTTGTAGCGGAAAACCCTGATATTTTCAAACTAAATCTCATTCTTTTGAGATCCCTGCGCTACATCTGAGGTTGAATAATAGTGGCTATGATGGGGAACTAGAATTGAGTTGCCTGTTCATGAAAGCTTTAGGAACTATGTTTCAGAGACGTTACCAAATGTGTACTTCTGAAGCGTTATGTATTTTGAGCAGCGAATATTATGCTGATTTTACCAAGATTTGTCATGAACCTGCGGTCGAAATTCCAGTGATGCTGGTTCCATCTCTGTTCAGTTTGCATTTGAAATGTTGAAAATTCCACTTATTTTTCTTGCACGCTCGAGTGTATCCTGTACAGGGGTTTCACCCTAAAACGCCTCTTTTAGAGGCGTTTTAGGGTGAAAGCCTGACAGTTTGTCAGGCTTTCACCCAAAAAACACCCTAAAAAAAGTGTTCCAAACGCGCCCTAAGTAAATCTCGGGCGTGTGGGTCCCATCTTCCCTTCCCAAACCCAAGGTTAGGAAAAGGGGAACGAAGTGGGGACCTGGGGTTGTTGGCGGCATTATCATTGTGACAAAATAAAAGCGACTATGCGTAAATTCCATCGGCCACTAATTTAAAGCGGATTTTTTAGGGTTGCGTTTGTTTACTGCTTTGATACATATGTTGCCTCGTTGTTAGATTTTTACCATTTCACTATTACTGTCGCTATTACGTGATTAAACAGTGAAGGGGTGTAGAGCTTTTAATTAAGTCTGTTATAATCAGAAGAAAGAAAGTCAACTCGAGCACAATTTCCAGGACGCCGGCCATGACTTCAACGAGGTGGGGAAGTTTCAAGAGCTCTGAATACCATCTTCTACAGACACATTAATGATCCTCTCCATACATCAAGGTAAACTACTCGAGTTCAATGAGGGAAACTTGATTAGTATTTTTGACGGTCATTAATTAGCCATCACTTTAGATGGCTCGCCATTATTTTCTTTACTGTAACATAGAAAAGGAGGGTTGATTTCTTGATTAAAACTTTGATTAGTATTTCTTTAGCGTGAAGTAGATAACTTCTCTCTTCTTTCGATTATAGTTGTTAGCCTTATTGAAGTGACGTGTATTATTTATCTTGGGTAAAAGTGAAAAAGGTGCAATTATCAAGGATATGGTGGTAGTAAATTCTACATATTAATTGATTGTTATACTTAAAGAAGTGATTTCTCTAATATCAAACTTTGGGTGCTGCTAAAGGGACCCCAAATAGGAGATCCAAGGGGGGACATGTGAGGTGTCCCCCTGAATGCATGATGCACATCAATGTGCATCATGCATTCAGGGGGGACACCTCACATGTCCCCCCTTGGGTCCCCTATTTGGGGTCCCTGAGGTATTTTTGATCAAACTTTAAACCAAAAATAAAGAGCACTCGAAATCTGTCCATAATTTAGGAACATAAGTTAACATTAGGGTAAATTACACTAAGCCCCCCAAGAACTTTTAGCAATTTACAGTTAAACCCCTCCAACACTTTCAAAATCACGATAAACCCCCACAATAACTTTTGGAATTGCATAAAGCCACCAATAAGTTTCCGCATTAACACCTATAGTTTTGAAGCAAAAAACAACATGAACAGGCATTCTGCGAGTTATTGGGAGCTTAACGTAATTTACTCAAAATATTTTGGGGTTGTTCTGCAAAATTTATTGGGGTTTAGTACAATTTCGGAAGTTTTTGGGTGTTTACTATAAAACTCTGAAAGTTCTTGGAGCTTAAGTGCAATTTACGTACCTTTTAAATAGCAATAATGCTTGTCTAGATTATCCTTGAGATCATTAAGCCCTCACGTGGGGGGACATGGAGTAATCAGTTGATTAAGCGAAAGGCCAAAAGCGCACTGGGGCGCTCCCCCAAGTGAAGCGTGTGGAAAAGCTTCTTTCGCTTCCCAACTATTCGTGCCAGGTCTTTTTCTCGCACGTGGGATTCATCCTTAATCGAGTGTCCTTAATTAGAGGTATCAAATCTCTCTCTCTCTCTTTTCTTTTCTTTTCTTTTTCTTCTGCTGATATCGCTTAATATACTGCATTGAACACGTAAGCCCTTAGATCATGTTTTGCTAGCTTCTAAAGCATGCTTTGTTTATCAATTAATTGGTGTCTCATTGACGCACTTAAAAACCATGTATTGTTCCCCACTATTACAATTCGAAGTGTGTTTTGCTATTTATTATTATTATTATTTTTATCAGGGGATCGCCACGTGGCATCGGGCAATTCTGATCCCTATACGGTAAAGAATAATAAGTGGAACGTTCTGCAGGTTATCGGATATGGGAAATGAGCGGTGTTGTGGAATGACGGACATGACCGGTCGTTAGATTGTTGGAGTCCACCTATTGAATAGCCTGTTGTTAGCGTCCCGACTAGCGCCTCCTATACTCATAAAGGAAAAGATCAAACAAGCTAAGCTATAATGTAATAGACTTAATTTTGATTTAGAAAATATATAGTAGAATGATAGAAGCATAGGATTTAGGGGAACCTTTATTCTCCTTTCTCTCTCAGCTGGAGATTTGTCCGTCGTAATGTCCAAACGAGGGGGAGGAAGGAGATTTCATTTCATTAGAAGTAGCTCTTTTTTCTTTACCAAAGGTTTTTTGTTTTTGTTACCGGAGAATGGTGTAACTTATGAAGTTAAAACTAAAATGCTATTTGGAAAAAGGTGTCACGAGGCAATTGTTTTCATAGAGAGGGGTTAAGCGATCAAGATGATATCTAAAAGTAAGGTTTCCGTAAATCTATAGATTATGAGTTAGTTTGGACTAAGTAATGAGATGTCTATAGATTTGGGGACA
>NC_033800.1:142662790-142705314 GCF_001876935.1 Asparagus officinalis | reverse complement strand
CACCAACAAATATTAAATAAAGAATATTAGCAGCCATTCAATTCTTCTTCTTCACATTTTAAACTTTTTATTTGGTAGATGAGATGCCATGAAAGTTCCGTGATATCACGTCAGAGGATGTCCAATGTGTCGAGTTTTTGAAACAATGAGTTATGTTCGTCCGTAGTTAAAAAAAAACTTTAGTTAAAAACACCTTAAAGTAATATAATACTAGTATTTCTTGTAGACGCTATATGCGTGCATGCACAATTCAACCTTTTAAGTTAATAGATAATGAGAAGTTTGGAGGAATGAATAAGTAGGATGTTAAAGACAGTTACTGGTAGTTAATAAGATGATCATGAAGAACACGAAACGGGAGTTCGTAATCACTTGGGGGTAGAAAAATTAGCTTTTCTTTAATAAATAAATAGTAATAGATACATTTTACCTCGCGCATCAATAAGGGTCTGTTCGGTTATTTCCTAAAAACCAAGAAATGGAAATGGAAAAGGTGAAAATCTCAAAAAGTACTATTTCCTCCATTTCCATCCCTAAAACTCACCCACAACATCCAATAAAATATTATTTTCATCCAACAATTCATCCACATCATCTAATAAAATATTATTTTCATCTAACCACTCATCCATCACATCTAAGAAAATATTATTTTCATCTAACAACTCTTCCATCACATCTAATAAAATATTATTTTCATCCAAACATCACTCAACTCATATCTTCTCATCATTTCAAATCACTCATATCATCCAATAAAATATTATAACAATTCACCTCATCACATTAACATTTCATTTCTTTGTTTTCATCCCAAAAAGTTATGAAAATACTTTTCTTAAAGTGTGGGTCACACCACCCAATAATACAATGACAACTCATCTCATCTCATTTCATTTCTTATTTTTAAGAATGAACCAAACAAAAGAAATCAACAAACTACATGAAATAGGTTTCTTATAATTCATTTCTTTATTTTTTTTCGCCAACCAAACTACATCAAAACTAGTTTTCTTAAAAAATCACTCACATCATCCAATAATAATGTGACAACTAACATCATTTCATCTCCATTTCTTTGATTTCTTTCTTTTTTTTTAGCAAACCAAACACTTCCAAAACAATTCTTTTTAGAAATAGTTTTCTATTTCTTTGATTTCCAATTTTTTTTAAGGCAAACGATCAGACCCTAACAGTAATAGATACATTTTACCTAATGCTAGTTCTCCCGAGCAACCTTTTCAAAACTATTTTAGGCAGAAGACAACGACTTAAAAATACGTTTCAAAACAAATCCAACGCGAAAAAGAATTCATAAATTATCACTTGAAAATAAAAATAAAATAATAAAAAAAAGTAGATAATGTCAAGTCGAGCTATAAAAACCATCATTTTCCCACTTAAAAACCATGGTGGGCCCCCCCTAACCAATACTGTTCAAGCACGACCGTTTGCACGCTCAAGCCATAACGGGGAAGGGAATTTGCACAGTATTCCGCGCACCCCCGCCTCCATTCAACTTAATGGGGGGCCCCACAGAGCACGAGGTAAGTTCTGAGTGCACGGAAAACAGGTGCCAAAAAAAGCTAACTTAACATATCCAATAACGCGTTTGACTGGTCCGACGTGGACACGTGGGGCCCGCACATCCTTGACCGCGTGCTGCCCGTGCTTTGCAAGGGTTTTTGATAAAAACCCGAACTGTAATAATTTTATCCTGACACCCACACAACAATTCACAACAAACTATAAAAAAAAAAAAAGAAACTTTATTGAAAAAAATTAAAAACTGATAGAAAACTAAATAAATATGGTAAAAAAATGATACCATGGGATGTTTTGGGTTTAAGAATGATTTAGAACCTGGATGAGTTGAGAAATAAATTAGGTGAAACTTTGGGTTTGGAAATAAAAAACCTACAGGCTGGGACTTTGACTCGATTCGGGCAGCGGGCAACATTTCTGGGCAGCTAAAGCTTCAGTACTCCAGCGATTTTTTTTTCTCACTAAAAAAAAAAAAAAAAAAAAAAAATAATAGAGAAAAAGTTAGCTAGAAAAAAAATCCCGCATTTCACCGATAAAGGGGGAGAAAGTGGAGAAATTCGTCGAATCTTCATCTTGAGCCACTCTCGAATCCCTAATCATTCAATCTCTGCTGACGTTGGAGTCCGATTCCGATCCCGATCGAATCATTCGCTTTCTGGTAAAAAAACAGTGGAGGATTTGAGGTTGTTGCTAGGATTTGTAGAATTAGGGTTCTAGTTGCTGGAATCGTATGGATCTGAGATTTTTTTAGCTGAAGAAGTTGCTGTAATGGATCGAGAAGTCATTGTGCCTTGGTTTTTGTGGTTGATCTTGGTCTTCAATCCTTTAGCTAGGGTTCTTGCTAACACCGAAGGTAAGCTCAGATTTTGTTAAGATGTTCGATTTTTTTTTATGCTAAATGTTTAAATTTGTTTCCCCATTTCGATTTGTTTGACTGAAATTAGTTGATTTTTTTGCTAAATTCTTTACTAAATTTGGTAGCTTCTGGGTTTAAAGGATAGACTGTGTTGGGTTATTTAATTGGGAAGGTGGGGCTTAGGATTTGAGACTGGTGCGAGGCAATGCTGATATTTGCTATTTTGGTTCAAAAGAGGATTGTACAAAGCTTTTATTTGGTTCGTTTTCTTATCATAGTTTCAGCAAATTCTGTGGACCACATTGTACTGTTCGGTGCAAATAAGTTGAAGGCATCATTAAGTGATTCTATTAGTACAAATATGTGATTCTGGGTTATCGAGGCATTGCATTAATCATTAGCTTGAATTAATTGGCGGGGAATGGAGCTTCAGTTTTGGTCGATACTAGCCTGACATCTATATATAGTGATGTTAACGACCAAGGAATAGTGGAGAAATGTTTGCTTGCTAACTATTGCTGCCTGCTGGATTACTAAATTGGTTATAGGAGCTCGATCTAGTTAACAAAATGCAATGAAATCTCCTAGAGAATTCTTCATGCAACATTTTGATTGGTGTTTCCATGTTATGTTATATATGCTGACTGAGTGACTGAACATTCTTATCTCCTTTGAGTTAACTATCTCTTGTGTAAATGTAACTAATTTCTTCAATCGCCTCCTCCCATCAGAAAAGGAAAACTCCATCTGGTTGTTTACTGATGGATGTATGCAAAATTTCTTGTTTTATTTGGTATTTCACATGTTCTTCCTACCATTTGCTAAAGTATTCTGACCTCTGATAGTATTCTGCTTCTGTACCAACAGGTGATGCATTGCACAGTTTACGGACCAGCTTAACTGATCCTAATAATGTGTTGCAGAGTTGGGATCCAACACTGGTCAATCCATGCACATGGTTTCACGTCACATGCAATAATGACAACAGTGTTATTAGAGTGTAAGTGGATGGTTTCAGTGTAACTTGTGTATCTTTATGCTTATATATGATTACGTGACTGTATTTTCTATTATCTTTTTCTTTTTTTCAGCGATCTTGGAAATGCACAGTTATCGGGCACTCTGGTTCCCCAACTCGGACAACTTAGAAATTTGCAATACCTGTGAGTGTCCCGTTTGTTGTAGTAAATAGTAAATTGCCAAATACTGATTTCTTATGTAGCATTTTAAGAAGGTGATTATTTCATGTATTTATTGTTACATAGTGATTTTGAAATGTATCCTTCAATAAGAAAAAGTATAGAAAACCCGTGTCAATGAAACACATGTTATCCAATTTTCTCTCGGCCTTTTCTAGTGAATATTGATTTTTGAATCTAAAAAGTAATCAATAAATTTCTCAGATTGCAAATCTACTCCTGATACTTATTTTGAAACTTCAATAGTACGACTCATGTAAATAGTATTTGGACCTACATTGTTCCTTACAAACATGAGAAGTTATACGATACAGGCAAATATGCCCGTTCATATGGTGCCTGGATACTCCTGCTTTAAACTGTATACGTATTTCCTGCAAACTATTAAATATACAACAGCATAACAATATGATTAAAAATTTATTAGCAAAAATGCTTATTTAGAAGATTATCTGATAAAAATGCTTTATATGTTACAAATATAATTGGAACTTCAAAAACCACAGAGTTTGAGAAACATCTCGGATTAGTCATTGATGGTCTTTAGAATGGACCTCTGAAAACAATTATCATGAAAGTCCATTTACAGGAATCTTGCAGCACAGTTCTGAAATAACACTAATAATTTCCTGTCATATTCATCCTTAGCTACACTTTAAATCCCATACGAATAGGTCATGAAACAAAAGTATTAGATATATCTGATCAGAGCTGTCTAGACCAAGTTATCAACATCCAAAATATGTAATGTTATTAGATGAGACATAGGGCATCACTGAACCTTTAATCAAGACAAAACTTCAATACCTCTCTATGTATTCTTTAAGTAGTTTGCAGAAAGCAACACAGGCTACATAATAAGTAATTACTCTTCAGCCAATTTGCAGTCTAGCTATATCAGGAAGTTTAATGAAAGTGGGTACCTTCCCTTTTCTCAGTGTAGATTTCGTTAGAACTTAACCTTCAACCATTACGGTTTTATGCATCTTAGTTGTGCATAGCATAGTTCAGTAATGGTTTTCTCTGAACCAACAATTGAAGTTCTCTTTGCTGTAAATCTCACATTGGTAACTTTTCCAACAATTTTCTGTTACAGGGAACTCTATAGTAACAACATTAGCGGGATAATTCCTAGTGACCTGGGTAATCTGACGAACCTAGTGAGTTTGGATCTGTACTTGAACAGTTTCACGGGCCAGATACCTGACACTCTGGGGAAACTCACAAATCTTCGTTTTCTGTATGATAACTCCTAAACCTTTTTTTCTTGTATTTACTTTATTTCTTTTTTGCATTTACTATCTACTCAACATGTTGAAACGTAAAGTGGCACAAATTTTGGTATCCTTTGTTTTCTTTTTTCTTATTGCTGCTGCATCTTGCATCTAAGCATTTATTGCAGTTGCCATTTCACGAGTGACTCTTACAGCTTATGAACTCCTATCACAGTTAACTCGACCATTGGTTTTCACTGGAGCAAACATACCTGTTATTTGCTAAGGAGTGCCCATGTATGATGTAACTGACATAACATGAATTTCTTTGATGGTAATCTTGCTCTATTTTCTCTTTTTCTGGTAACAAAAGGTTTCTAGGAGATGATGAACTATTGCAGGAGTGGTATTTTATCTTTGGTATTATACATGCTTTGGCTTTTCTATATGGAGAACTTACAGATACGTGAATAGAAACAATGTTTCACACTGCACAGCATTAAATACATATGCTTGCTATATGGTGGAGCAGAAATGAAACAAAAAGTAGGAACAAAGAGAGATGTAAGGTCTATAATCTTACATATGCTTGTGAGTGAGAGTGATGGATACTGAATTTAGAACCTATCGGAAAGGAGGTTTCTCTGGCAGTATAGATTCAAGTTTGATTGCAAAATCTTACCTTTAAAAAACAAATGAAATTGTTAGTAGCTTTTGACCTTAGAAACTTTCTTTTTTGCAACTTTTCCCCTTATTCAATTACATTTTTTGTCCTTACTTTTAGTATATTTCTGAGAAACTGTTGTCCATGTACTAATTGTATCTTCACTGCAAATTCTGTGTAAGGATAGTCGGCTAAACAATAACAGTTTGTCGGGTAACATTCCGCAATCATTAACAAATATTAGCGCGCTACAAGTTCTGTAAGTTTCTTTACATCATTCCGTGTCAATTAATTCTTTGTTAATAAACGTGCAGGGATCTGTCAAACAACAACTTGTCAGGGGAGGTTCCATCAAATGGATCCTTTTCATTATTTACCCCTATCAGGTGCCTTTCTTATGATTTTTATTGATGGTTCGGCAATTGTGTTTTTCCATACTTTATGGGACGTTTCCTAAATATGGTTGCTTATTTGGCAGTTTTGCTAATAACCCTCTTCTGTGTGGCCCTGGTACAACAAAACCTTGTCCTGGAGCACCTCCATTTTCTCCACCACCACCATTTGTTCCTCCAGCACCACCAACATCTACAGGTACTGTTTTGCTTTCCTTTCTGTGGTTGGGACAATCAGGGGAAATCAGGGCAATTTCTTTCCCGACCAATATCACCTGTAATTCTCCACTTATTCGTCAGACACATTACATCCTTTATTTGAATCGTTGTATTTCAAGCATCAAACTCAAAGGTTGTGTTCCTGAATGAAGCATTTTTGTGCTAACCCTAGTCACCCTACTGTTTTTGTTTTAAGCTTGGTCTTTCTATGATCATTCAAACTTGGTCTTTCTATGACCAACCCTCTGTCATGCAGAAGCTTGGGTAGCTTTGGTTGTGGATAGCCACAGATTGAAACTTTATTAAGATCCAAAACTCTGATTCAAAAGATCTTATTCAAGTATTCTTTTTTGAATCTGACTGACTAGCTTGAAATGTATCCAACCAACTGAAAGTGAGTTATGGTTGATTTAAGCTCATAAGCTTATCTTAGAAAAGAGCTAAGTTGGCTGTGAAATGTTTCAAATCAAAAATTAAGAGGGCATCATGTCATGTTGATGGTACATATAGAAAATCCAAAAGTTTATATGCTTCAATTTTGAATTGGCAAAATATGACTGGATTTAGTGACTGTTGCATGTAATGTCAAAAGGAAGTGGCACCTCTAGTACCGGAGCAATTGCTGGTGGAGTTGCTGCAGGTGCTGCTCTATTATTTGCTGCACCTGCTATTGGCTTTGCATGGTGGCGTCGCCGTAAGCCTCAAGAATACTTCTTTGATGTCCCTGGTGAGTATACATTAGAAAGCTGGTGCCATTTTACTCCATATATTGGTTAATTCAGGTGGAATCTAAATTTGTTTGGCCTTACCTCTTGTAGCTGAAGAAGATCCAGAAGTTCATCTGGGCCAGCTTAAAAGGTTTTCTCTACGAGAGCTGCAAGTTGCCACTGATGGTTTTAGCAACAAGAACATTTTGGGAAGAGGTGGGTTTGGAAAGGTCTATAAGGGGAGGCTTGCTGATGGTTCTTTGGTTGCCGTAAAGAGGTTAAAAGAAGAGCGCACACCAGGTGGAGAGCTTCAGTTTCAGACAGAAGTTGAGATGATCAGTATGGCTGTGCATAGAAACCTTCTTCGGCTTCGGGGGTTCTGCATGACACCCACAGAAAGGCTGCTTGTATATCCTTACATGGCTAATGGAAGTGTTGCTTCATGTTTAAGAGGTGATTATCCTTGCTCGAATTTCAAATATTACTTAATAACATAGCCATGACCCAGTTCAGCTGTTATAGAATGCAGTACATTAAGACTGAAAAGCCAATGTTTATAACAGTATATTTCATTTCGTGATATGCCTCAAGTTGCATATGATTTTTTTAAGATATTCATCTTATGTTTTTTGAATGTGTTGTTTGCTTATATTTTTGACAGTCACAAGAGAAATCCTTCCATTCTTTCCTTTGCATCTATTCTTTGGATTTTTCCTAGGCCAGGGGAAATTTGGGTTTTTTGTTTGTTTGTTTGTTTTTTTTTTTTTTTTGCTAGCCAGGAATTTGAAACAAAACATGACTACTGCCAGTTGATTGCGAATAACTGTCGGTCCTTTAATCAAGGTTTCCTGCTGTAGACCTGTGCCATTTAAATTGATGCCATTTTCAGTGGAGCAGATTAGAACAACTACCGTATATGAGTTTGCTGGTGGTGATCTTAGATTTGTAAATGATAATATACTTGGTCTCCACTTGAGGGTCCAATCCACGTCTGATTCTTGAGCCAAGGCAGGTGCTATCTTTGCTAAAGTTTGATCAATTACGTCAATGTAAACTAGCAACAGCCTATTTTAGTCGTCAGAATAGTCTTTGATTTGTGTGAAATCAAAATGGGACAAACTGCATCTCGTCTAGGTTCAAATTATACTCCAAACCAAATAATTCTGTACTACCGTTAACATTTTCCACCTTCACCTTTGCACCAGCCCTAAGATTAAGATTAAACTAACTTATAACAATTTGATCTAACTGGAGTGGTGTGGATTAGAATCTTATCTTAAATCCTAAATGCTATTTAGCTGAGTTTTGGCATATTATGCAACAAATTAACCACGTGAAACAGTATCTATATTTGCATAGTTGACCTAGTTTTAACCGATTCACTTCTTCGTCAAACCACAATCTAGCTCGTGCATATTGACTTGTGTTGCGTTCCTGACTAGGTTACTCAGACATGGCATTTTGGATGCCATGTCCGTGTTCGACACGTAGGCACTGTTTTGGATGCCGTGTCGTGTCGGACACAGATTCTCCATGGACACACCATGGACATGTGTGGTTCAAAGCAAAATCTAATTTCCCTATTACTTAAACCGTAAACTAGTATCTTTGGTAATGTTGGGTTCAAAACCAATTGGTTTTTTAGCCCAAAAACTGAAACCCATTAAATATTTGAAAAATACCCATTGTATTATCCCATGTGATCAAAACTAAACTTTTGTTGTTAAAACTTATTCTTAGTTTGATTTAACTTGATTCTTAATTATTATAGATAATAGAAAGAAACATACAAATGTCATAGGTATTCTAATTTAATAGTCGATTTAATGTAAATTATATGTGTATGTGTGTGTATATATATGGGCAAAATGGCCAGATTGGTATATTTTCTAGAGGCTTGGTGACAAGTTGGTATATTTTTTTTAAGTTTTGTCAGATTGGTATAAATTTTCAACTCCGGCGCCATATAGGCCTTTAGTTTGGCCGGAGTTAATTTTTCGGCCATTATTCTCATGCGACAGCTCACGTGACTCCGACGTGACCTTTACGTGGATTCCAGCGTGGCGATATTTAGCGGGAATAAGTGAGCGGTTTGTCTAGAAAATCGCAGAAGAGCAGTAATTCACTCTCATTCTTTAATTTCCCTCTCTTCCCCAATTACAGAAGAAAATCGTAGAACCCTAGAGCGTAACGATCCCCAAATTGCAGACGATCGAAGTTCAAGGCTTCCATCTACTTCATCGTCTTTGGCGCAGAGCAAAAGGTGAGTGGAAATTTCATATTTTTGAAACTAATACATGGAAATTTGACGGGTTTATTGTAAATTAGGGTTTTTTGATGGGTTTAGTGAGGAGTTAGGGTTTTTATTGTGATATTGCAGATGAGTGTCCAAATATTGGTTAAAATCAGACATGGAGGAAGTTTTCCGATGGGTTGGGTTGAAGATTATATTGGTGGTAGATTTGATGTTAGGTTTATAGACAAAGAGGATCTGAGCATAGAAAGACTGATGAATAAAATTAGTGCAATTGGGTATAACAATGTCAACGGTTTGTTCTACTGTGTTCCTGGTGTAGGGGTTGCAAATGGTGGATTAAGGTCTCTAAGTGATGAATGTTCCTTCATTGAAATGCTAGAACATGCAGAAAGGGTGAAGGCAATTGAAATCTATGTTGAACATGGCATTGATCAACCTGCAGAAGTTATTATGGAAGATTGTAATGTGCTGTTGTTGGAAGGTGTGCAAGAAGATATGCAAATGCCAAAAGCGACCACTCCTAAAAAGAAGGGGACAGTAGCAGGACTCAGGAGATCAACACCCAGGAGAGCCACTGCTAGTGCCAATGAGAAACGAACACCCAAGAAAGCAACACCCAAGAGGAAGGTAACATATCCTTCAACCTCCAGGAAGAAACTAACACCCAGGAGGGCAACCAAGTTGTCAACCTCCAGCAATGTTACATTAAACGCTGGGCGTTCCTGGGCGCCGGACTTGGCGCCCAGCGCTTAGACGCCTAGGCGGGCGCCTAAGCGGTTTCTGGGCGGTTTTTTTCTTCTGGGCGGTTTTTCTTTTTTTAATTGTGATACTTGAAGTTGAAGATAAATATATATACTCAATCAACAATGCATAAATACAAAAATACCAACACATATGCTATCCAAACTGTACTTTCAAGGAAAACACGATAAACACTGTTAATTTTTTAACGACTAAGTAAAAGTTTTCCATAAAAGAAATTCTCAAGAAACAAATACATAAAAACTGAAAAAATGCACTGTGTATAGACTACAAGGAAAACACGGTAAACACCAAAACCATTCACTGATTTGAGCAACAGTATTAATAATTTAATATTAATAACGCTATTAATGTTAAACCAAAGGTCATCTATGAAATGATGAATAAAATAAGCAAATAACGCTATTAATGTTAAACCAAAGGTCATCTATGAAATGATGAATAAAATAAGCAAATAACGCTATTAATGTTAAACCAAAGGTCATCTATGAAATGATGAATAAAATAAGCAAATAACGCTATTAATGTTAAACCAAAGGTCATCTCTGAAATGGGTTTAATTAGTCCTTTATCTTGTTACAGTGATGAAGCGGACTCCTAAGGGCTTCGACGCGTTTGATCTTCAATGAGGAAGAGAACGGAGGTTGAAGACGAGCTTTGACGAGTTCGACGAGTTCGAGCTTCAACGAATTCGAGCTTCGACAGAGGTGAAGATGAGATCGAAGACGAGTTCGAGCTTTGACGAGTTCGACGAGTTCGAGCTTCAACGAATTCGAGCTTCGACAGAGGTGAAGATGAGATCGAAGACGAGTTCGAGCTTTGACGAGTTCGACGAGTTCGAGCTTCAACGAATTCGAGCTTCGACAGAGGTGAAGATGAGATCGAAGACGAGTTCGAACCAAGTTGTCAACCTCCAGTGAAACCCTGCCACAACAAGAAGCATTATTTTCAGCCTCTTTAGATGATCAGTGTAGTGCACAACAGCAGGCAAGTCCATCTAGTGATAGTGACGACTCTGTGGAGGATGAGAATTACAGAATGGATCCTAGGGAGGCATTTGCAGATGATGACTTTGATGAAGATGAACTATTTGATGAGTTTAGCAATAATGGCAAAGGAAAAGAAGGAAGAATGTGCAAAAGAAAGAGGATGACAGTGCCTACAGTGAATGTGGAGGGCAATGAGAGTGTGCCTGAACCAAATAATGAACCTAGGAAGCCAGTGAATGTGGAGGGCAATGAGAGTGTGCTTGAACCAGGCCAGGAAGATAGGGAGACAGTGAATGTGGAGGGCAATGAGAGTGTGCTTGAACCAGGCCAGGAAGATAGGGAGGCAGTGAATGAGGTTCACGGTGCTCACAGTGATGATTCCTTTCAAGCTGCTATATGTAATGAAGACGAGAAACTGAATGAGATTAGGTAATGCAATAGGGAGAATCTAAGTCAAGAGATGGGCCACATTGCTTTAAACTCTGGTGCAGTACTGGGAAATGGTGTTGATGCAGGTAACTCCTTTCAATTTAATACTGTCAGACCCTCTCGAGTGGTTAATGCTAATGTACCAACATCACCCCATGAAGGAGTGCATTCAAGAGCTGACAACACAGTTGATGAACCTGGGCCATCAACCACTGAACCACAACAACAGTCATGGTCAGAATTTTTTACAAATTATGATGGTGGATATGAATCAGATCCTAGATCAAGTGGTGATGAAGGTCCCATAATGACAAGTGATGAGGATGAAACTCTTGTCCAAAGTTTACAAAAAAAGGCAGCAAAGGTCAAGTATTCATTTTTTAATGAAGAAGTTGACATAAAAAATATTAAATTAACAGTAGGATTGAAGTTCACGTCAAGGGAAATATTAAAAGAAGCAATATTGAATTACTCCATACAACAACACTATGACATTGTTTATGGAAAAAATGATAAGAGGCAGTTGAATGTGAATTGTGCACTCTGTCATTGGCAGGTAAATGCTACACCATGTCGTGATGATGCTAGTGCTTGGAAAATCAATAGTATGCACCATAGGCTAATCACTGAAGGTTGGCTTGCAGGAAAATTTATTGACAACTTTCTGAGGGATCCTAAGTTCAAGCCCAGAGACATGAAAGCAGAAATACAAAAACAATATGAGATCATAGTGGATTTAAGGAAATGTAGGAGGGCAAAGAGTAGGGCTTTGAATGCAATAGATGGTTTGTTTAAGAAGCAATATGGCTTGTTAAAGGCATACATGAGAGAGCTCTTAAGGAGTAATGATGTAAGTACATGCATTCTGAAGGTCACAGATCAAAGTGACTCATCAGAATCAGGAGTCTCTCAAAGATTCTACGTGTGCTTTGCAGGTAAAGTAAATGTGTTTGTTAGAAAATTTTGAAGTTTTATCAAAGCTTGTATGTGCAGGTTTTTTAGGCCATACTGAATTCATTCATGTGTTCTCAGCCATGAAAAGGGGGTTCGCCAACAATTGTAGACCTATATTTGGACTTGATGGGTGCTTTCTTAAACATGCAAGGGGGTTCGCCAACAATTGTAGACCTATATTTGGACTTGATGGGTGCTTTCTTAAACATGCATGTGGTGGGCAATTGTTAAGTGCCGTGGGGAGTTGGACTTGATGGGTGCTTTCTTAAACATGCATGTGGTGGGCAATTGTTAAGTGCCGTGGGGAGAGACGACAATAATCAGATGTGGCCAATTACGTGGGCTGTTGTGGAGGCTGAAACAAGGAGCTCTTGAGAATGGTTTATGAGAATCTTATCCAATGATCTCAACATGGGAGAGGAAGAGGGATTGACAGTAATTTCAGACCAACAAAAGGTAAGGATCAATTTCATGTCATATTCAATTTAATCTCTATCTGGGCTACATATTTACATATTTGGGTATGTTTTTTTGTTTAACCAGGGTTTAGTTCCAGCTATACATGAAGTTTGGCCCCAAGTGGAGCATAGACAATGTGCAAGACACATTTATTCCAATTGGAGGAAAACACATACTGGAAGAACTCTTCAAAAACAATTTTGGTATTGTGTGAAGGCAACCTCCATGGGGGATTTTGCAAGAGAGGCTGGCAAACTCAAGGATTACTCTCAAAAGGCATACGACGACTTCATGACAAGGGATCCTCACACCTTCTGTAAGTCCCATTTTAAATGTCATAGCCAATGTGACAGTGTCGACGACAATATGTCTGAAACCTTCAACTCATTCATCCTTCTTGCAAGATACAAGCCAATAATTTTTATGCTAGAAGACATTAGACTTGCCATGATGGATAGGATGCAGTTAAAAAGGAAGTTGATTACACAATTTGTGGGTGGGATTGCACCTAGGATAAGCAAGAAAATCAAAGAGGGATATCAAGAACAATTGCACTGTCAAACACGTTGGTCGGGAACAAATGACTACAGTGGATTTGAGATACATCACAGAGGGATTGGCCATGAGGTTAACTTGGGTGAAAATACCTGTTCTTGTAGGGTTTGGGACTTGACTGGAATTCCATGTTGTCATGCCATTATTGCAATATTGTTCATGAGAAAGAATCTAGAAGATTTTGTTGCTCATTGGTACAAAAGTGAAGCTTACAAAAATGCTTATGAGAGCTTGTTAAACCCTGTGGCTCATTGGTACAAAAGTGAAGCTTACAAAAATGCTTATGAGAGCTTGTTAAACCCTGTGCAAGGTACCAAATTTTGGGACCTTCAACAGGAGGGATCTGTGTTGCCTCCTCACAGTATTAGGAAGCCAATGGGGAGGCCCAAACATGCTAGAAGGAGGGACCCTTCAGAAGGTCCAAGAAATCAATTTAAGACATCAAGGCAAGGTGTGCAAGGACGATGCACCCATTGTGAATCAAGTGAACATACACGGAGAAAGTGCCCCACTGCACCACCAAGGCAACAAGCTACACAAGTAAGCTATTTTTTTTGCAGCTGTATTTTGTGTTCATTAAACAACTTAAGCCTTACCTGATCCATCTTGAAGGAATCACAAGGAACAAGAGTTGATGAAGGACAATCTCAAGTGAGGAAAAAGGGGAGACCAAAGGGAAGCTTGAACAAAATTAGATGTGATGACATGCCTCTAATCAATGCTCCAACGCCAGCATCCATTATCCTTGGCAGAAGAAGCAAAGCTCCAACAACCAGCGCTGAGGCAGGAAGAGGTAGAGGAGGGGGGTGGAGAGGGAGAGGAAGAGGAAGAGGGAGAGGGAGAGGTGGTGCTGGTCAATTACGGATGCCAGAAGGGTTTGGTTTGTGGCAAGGACCATAAGGAGAAATGGCATTTAGAGCACCTGGTGATAGTCAAGTAAATGTGATACATTTGACACCTAATGCTCCATCCTCATAGACTGCACCCTCTCAGGAATGAGAGTGTAATTAACTGCAATAGATAACCAGCTTCTGAGATATTTTGGGACAAAGTTGTTCATGTCTGGTTAATGTTATTTTGGCACAAAGTTGTTACTGTCTGGTTATTGTATTTTGGGAACAAAGTTGTTATACATTATTTTGTGTTTAGTGTGTTGATCAGTTCTATCTGGGCATGTTCTATTTAGTATTTTGTGTTATGTTATGTGATAAAGTTCTGTAACTTACATGCATTTGGTATTTTGTGTTTTGTTGCGTGTCACAGTAGTTTCCAAGCAATGTTCTACCTAATACATTTGGTATTCTGGATGTTCATTTGTTTGGCATGTTTAAAATTTATATGTCTACTTCATGCCAATCCCTTTATTGACATCATTGAACCAGGTCATGTGCAATATGGGTCCAACAGGTACAATTGAATTCATGTCATTGAACCAGGTCATGTACATTTGGTTATACAAGTCATTGCACCAGTTCATGTGCATTCATGCCTGTATATAACAATCAAGAAAGTTCATTTATTCATGCACAATCAACAACACACATTAGGAGTTCAATTTACCAATCTGTCAAAATACTATGCTTTATTCACATCACAACCACTTTCATATTACAACCATCTTCACATTACAACATACAGAATTAAACAGAGTGTAAACATTCCTAATAACAAAATAAACTTAATCCTTTTTTCTTCTGCAACATTTTCCTGCAATTCTAATCTTTCTTTCATCATTTTCTGCACTTCTTCCAAACAAGAACCAGCCTCGTGTTGAGACAATTCGACATCCTCTTTAAGCTTGTAAATGTCCTCATTGCATCCTCTTAGCTGATTTTCACACATTTGAAGTAACTCCTCCTTCAACAGCAACGTATTCCTCAAATCATTGATCTCCTCTCTTAGAAGTGGAAACAATTGACATCCAACACTACACATTGGTTTGTCAATCCATTCCCAAATGCCACAACCACCAGCCTATCATTACTCAAAAATCAAAGGAGACTATGATCAAGTGAGATGCGCAAAAAAGTCCAACTTCTAAGTAAAAACTACAGTTGATTACTGTAACAAATGAGGAAGTAAATTTAACTTACATGCTGATTGCGACATTTGTAGAACCTCCGTCCTGGATTTTCATCAGTCATAGAAGTAAAATATTCGCAATCCAAACCACAATTATAAACCTTCACCCCAGATTGCTTTGCTAGATCATTCCACTGTCGTATAGCTTTTATTCCATTGAACCCTTGCCTGCTTCTTCCAATGCTCGTGCTTGACACTGATCTTGAGCGACAGCTTGAAGATGACGAATCCATCACTAATTTAACTCCCACTGAACCTAACCCTGACCCTAGGAGGAAGAAGAAGATGGAGTAAGAAGAAGAAGATGGAGTAAGAAGGAGGAAGAAGAAGATGGAAGCCCTATTCGGAGATATAAACCTCCCTTTTGTCGAAATTTATTCATCCCAACTACCTGTCACGCTGGAATCCACGTAAAGGCCACGTCGGAGTCACGTGAGCTGTCGCGTGAGAATAATGGCCGGAAAATTGACTCCGGTCAAACTTAAGGCCTATATGACGCCGGAGTTGAAAATTTATACCAATCTGACAAAACTTAAAAAAAATATACCAACTTGTCACCAAGCCTCTAGAAAATATACCAATCTGGCCATTTTGCTGTATATATATGTATAGCCGTGCCCCGTATCCTACATTTACAAATTTGCCATGTCGTGTCTGTAACTGTGTCAATGTACGTGCTACCTAGGTTCCCGATCTGGATCTAAAATTGATGATCTAAGATATAAAAGAAGAGAACTAATTGCTTATTGATTCCATTAGTTCTTCTGTTGTGTTTGTAGTAGTTGAATCTAAGATATAAAAGAAGAGAACTAATTGCTTATTGATTCCATGAGTTATTCTGTTGTATTTGTAGTAGTTATCACTTTCTCAATAGACCTGAGAAATAGTTTAGGGAGATACATTAGGACTTTAAAGTTGAAGTTTGAACTTTAATTTTAAACTTGAAGTGTGAAATAAGTTTAGGGAAATACAACATGACTTTAAAGTTGAAGTTGAACTCTGACGGATTACTGCAAATTAGAATTTTAATGGTATCTTTTAATTGAAGTATCTTGCTTTCTATTTTTTTCAAGAAGACGAGAGTTTCTTGCATGGTAATCTTGGTTTTACATTATATGTATGTCTTTTCTACATCCATATGAAAAAGAACAATACGTCCATAAACATGAAAATCATCAAAGGAGTGCTGCCAAGTGGATCATCATGCCAGTTAAGATCCTGTTTAAGCTTACTCTGATACTTTGTACAGTTAAAAGTAGTAACTGTGTGCCCATATTTGTAACACGAACCAAAACATACCACAAGCCTGATAACACTGGGTCACCATATATTCGGTTGTTTACATTGTATAAATATTTCAGAATTATACTATTTTTAGTTGATGCCATTTCTTCAATCTTGATGTGCCAAATAATCTGAACAAGTTATATCTGGTCTTGAGGATTTCGATGTTCTCAATTGTTGATTGTATGGTTAAAGCAAATTAAATTTGCAGAAGAGTCGGTACTGATTCCTGCGCATTTCTCTAAAAGCTTTGAGATCATATTGTGTTTCTCATGTAGAGCGCCCTCCAAATGAACCACCACTTGATTGGCCTACTCGAAGACGGATTGCATTGGGATCTGCCCGGGGGCTTTCCTACTTGCATGATCATTGTGATCCAAAGATTATTCACCGTGATGTCAAAGCCGCAAATATTTTATTAGATGAAGAGTTTGAGGCAGTTGTAGGTGACTTTGGCTTGGCTAAACTCATGGACTACAAGGATACCCATGTAACAACTGCTGTTCGTGGTACAATCGGGCACATAGCTCCAGAATATCTATCCACAGGGAAGTCTTCCGAGAAGACTGATGTCTTTGGGTATGGAATCATGCTTTTGGAGCTCATTACGGGGCAAAGGGCATTTGATCTTGCTCGCCTTGCAAATGATGATGATGTTATGTTGCTTGACTGGGTATGTTCTTGTCTCTCATTTTTACTTTTGGTTACTGTATGTTACCTGCGAATGATGATGATATGTTATGTTGCTTGACTGGGTATGTTCTTCTCTCATTCTTACTTTTGGTTAATGTATGTTACCTGCATTTATTTAGGGTGATGTTCTCTTTTTCTTCTGACCATTTGCATAAGAGTACCCAGGATGAGATAAAACACAGAAATAAAGATTCGAACGAAATGGAACATTTTTTACCTTCCAACTTTGACAGGAGATTTACCGACTTTAGAGAGAAGTGCAGATGTGGATTTCTTACTATATATTGTTTCTGATAACTAAGAAAGCGAAAGTAGTAGCTTGATTCATTTTACTTTTGTGTACTCTTAAAGCATTTAATTTAAGAATCAAAGCTAGCATCTTTTAGATCTGTCAATAATACAGGCAATTTTTAGGTGGGTTTTTTCTCTGGGACATTCAAATTTTGAGGTATAAATTAGACAAGTTTAGTGGGAAATGGTCAAATGTCCAAATCAGTTTATTAGAGTCTGAATCTTCAATCTTTAAAGAAGTAGTTGCACCATGATGTGTTTAAGGCTAAGTGATGCCATGACAAACATGATTTTTAACTATAATCGCAAGTTGTATTTATACAACTATGACTGGGGAAACTTGCACATCTCTGAACGAAAATATAGAATTCATGTAATTAGTAGTCAAATCTTCTTGAAAGTTTCATGTCCAAGCACTGAGTCACCAAGATTCTTTAAAGTTGGCAAAACTCATAGAATAGACTCCACCCTGTCAGTTACCCTGTCAGTTATAACTACAATTTATGAAGTATTTAATAATGAATAATTGCAGATAAGACCCCTTATACTATCACCCGATTGCGGATAGACTCATCCAATTTTCTTGACTCTTTTACCCTCAGATAGAGAATTCTTTTATTTTTTATTTTTTTGACAAATAGACCTCCTGAGGGAAAATAGTCAAATAATTTCACCCAAAGAATAGAAAAGGTTGATTAAGCTTACCCTTCCACTAGCTGATTGATGGATGATCGATCTTCTGCTATAGAAAATTGATATTAGGTGTCCCATCTTGACAGAGAAGCCATGAATGTATTACAATTAGTAGCTTCCTCGATGTATCACCTCTTAACGACTTGCCACCAACGTCAAGCTCAGACATGGGTATTCAGAATATGTGAAGGGTTAAAACCACATGGTAGCGAGCATGTATAAGATTTGATATTGTTTGAAGACTGATGTTTTACAAAAATTTATACTTATAGTCTGGCTTATTTATATATATATATATATATATATATATATATATATATATATATATATATATATATATATATATAGTATATATATAGAGAAGAGAGGACTGGCAAGAAGAGAGAGAGAGAGAGAAATGATGGAGTATGCTTGGTACAAGCCACAAATCATTGTGCGTTGGCTAGGGATGTGATCACATCCTCATCCACTGTCACTACCATGTGCAATTTGTTCCCATAATTTGTAAAATGAGTGGGATGAGGATTTGACACCTCACTACCAAGCACAACTTTGTTTGGTGCTTCGGTACTCAAGCCATACCCATATTTACTCACTATATATTATATATATATTATATATATATATATATATCTAATATATATATGTATAACATATATATATATATATATATATATATATATATATAAATATCTGAATTAATCCCTCAAATCATTGAAATTGCTCAGGTCCTCCGATTCCTATATCTTGCTACTGCTATTCTTGACTGGAGGGATTAATTTGAAATAAATTATAAGAATTGGGGAACCTAATAGCAATTTCAATGATTTGAGGTACTAAATTTTGAGACAGTTTCAAAAAAATTGCGGAACCTAATAGCAATATGATGAATGATGTGGGGGGACAAATTTCAAAATATTAAAGATTTAAGAGACTAATGTCAAAAGGCCCTTTATAGTTTTTGCTCAGAACTTCTACCATTGACAAATACTATCAGCTTACTGAGAAAATTGCTGTGTGATTGAAGTGCGCAGACTTTGGCATGTGTGCAAGACCTGTCTCATACACTGGTCACCACTGTCTCATAACTGTGTAAGTTTTCTGAACCCTTACGACTTTTTCTTTACAGGTGAAAGGACTGCTGAAAGAGAAGCAACTGGAAAAATTAGTAGACCCTGATCTACAAAAGAACTATATTGAGGCTGAAGTAGAATCACTCATCCAAGTTGCTTTGCTCTGCACACAAGGCTCCCCCGGGGAGCGCCCAAAGATGTCGGAAGTCGTACGAATGCTCGAAGGCGATGGCCTTGCCGAGAGGTGGGAGGAATGGCAAAAGGTCGAGGTGGTTCGTCAAGATTTCGACATGGCCCAGCATCACCCTGGATGGGTTCTTGACTCTACTGAGAACCTTCAGGCCGAGATGCTATCTGGCCCGAGATGAAAACCAAGATTCGCAATTTGTTATTAAGTTCGAGTTTTTGTGTATATGAAGCTAAGGTGGGGTTTGATGTATTGGTCTTCGGAAATGTGTATGTGATATTGTTGATTAAATTTTTTTTTTGGGGGCAAGTTATTCAGACCATGATGAAAGGCTCAATTGTAACAATTCTATTTAGTTTAAAGGTTTGTGGGGGAACAAATCTTAGATAGATGGATAGAGGTTTGTATTGTATACTCTTGCGGTTGTGGAACACGCGGTTAGCCCATTGAAGTATGCTATTTACAAATGACTAAATGTATTTTAAATTGGTTATTTACCCTTTTCAGCCCTTTTGCAGCCTGAAGCATCTACTCATGCGCTTAAAATATCTTGTGAGCTATTTATCTGTTCTATTACCCTTTATAATACCGCACGCCTGTTTGAGTGCTTTGTGTTCTGTCATCTTTGATAGCGGTATGACTGCTTTTGACTGGTTTCAGATTCTCAAAATAGAAAATTCTTACAAATAGTTACGCGGATCACTAAATATTGTTTCATTCGGTGGGTCCATAATTCAAGCGAATAGTACCGTTCATGAGTTTCATGGAACAAAGAGATGTTAATGATGTAAACAATAAGTTATCAGATCTGTAGTGCGTTTAAGTATTTGCAGGGGCGGGTACAGAAATGTGGTCACTGGGGTGTGGGGGGGTAATTCTAATGATAGAATATGTACACAAACACACACACAAACAGAACGCAGTCAATAGAAGTATCTTATTAACGACTGAGGATGACTATATTATTTCATTTCAACTACTTCCGTACTACGAGAGAGAAAAGTGTGGGGGTCCAATCTCTCAAACTTTTTTTTTATTTCAGAATTAATGACCGATCAAACGTGCTGTACTTTTCCTTCTCGTAGTGTGAGAGCGGTTTAGAAAAGCATGGTGTAATTATGACCATCTTTACTAATATTACTAGCAATTGTTCTTCTTGTTTTCATATTCTGTTAAAATTATATGATTTTTTCCCCGTTGTCTATGCTCTTAAAGATTTCTCTTTTAATACAAGTAACAGAGCTATCATTCAACCAATCATCTTTTATGCGGTGGGAAATTTGGGCAGTCAGTCCATTTTGCTAAGAAAAAAAGGGAGCAAAGATTGTAGGTATCGGGATATGATATGATGCGGAGTTTGGGGATTAGTGTTAGAATTAATATAAAACTATAATCCTTGATCCTCATCATAACTTCGGAGTTTTGGTGTAATGGTTAGATGAAAGCAACCCAGGTTCAAAAGCCGCCGGCCACGAATTAAATGCGGATTTTCTAAAAATTAATACCGCTACGTGAGTCCAGGTTTCGACCCATAAAAAAAAGGACCCTCGACCTGCGGGGGCATGTTAGAATTAATATAAAACTATAATCATCATAACTTCGGAGTTTTGATCTAATGATTAGAGGAACTAAATTTAAAAATTAGTTCACGCGTTACAAGAGTTAAGATTACTTGAATTGAGGATGTATAACTGAGACTATGGAAGCAATTATTAAATTAATTTTCAATAATTGATCATTGATGTCTAGGCAGGGGACCTGTACCCAAAGGTTCTCTGCTTGCTGTATGAAGCGACACGAATTCATTTTTGGCAAATACACGCGCCACGCCAAGGTACGTATTGAAAATATCTCTATAATGTATGCTAGTCGGGCCCAAAATCGTTGTCGTTTTCACTAGCGTGTACGAACTACAAATAAAAATACTCGGCACGCATCGTCTTTTAAGCTATATAAATAGACTATTGGGTGCGTTTGACAACTTTTTAAAATGTGTCCAGTTTTCTCATTTGGACGAAATTCTGTTTGGGTGAAACTAGGCCAAGTCTGACCCAGTTTTTAGAATGCTAATTTTGATCTTTAAATTTGTTTTGTTTTGGACCACCTCCCCCCTTTGTTCCAAAACAAAACTAGTTTCGTTTAAAACAGGTCCGAGACTAGCTAGCCTCGGTCCAACTTTAGGACATTTGCCAAACACGCCCTATGGTGCAAAATCAAGATAACCTTCACATATGCGTGTGAGGGGTAGTAGTACCGCATATGCATGCTCATGAGATGTGTATGATTGAAACGAGGGCGAATTAATTGCGCATGACTCCACTTCAACTACGCCTTCAATTGCACTAAACACCCTTGAACTCGTTTATTAGCACTTGCTCATCCTGAATTTCATATGGAAGAGGGGTGTAACTCGCAATTCGACTTACGTACTAAACTCTGGCAATCGGCAATTCAGGGGTGCCATGTGCTCTAGTAAATTAGTGGAGGTGTGTTAAGCACAGCTGAAGGTATCGAGAAGGGATGGGATTTATGTGCAATTTATCCAACTAAAACATTGCAATGCAATGTGTAGAAAAGCTAATATATATATAGTAACTGCCTTCGAGTAATGACAAATACACAGAAAAGTAATTAGCATCGTATATTATCGTATATCTTCCTCACGATCCACACTTAAGAGAAAGCTTAATTAAACACAATTTGAAAAATGCCAAGTTATGTGTCCCCCCCCCCCCTATAATGCGAAGAGCAAAACACATTAATTATTAACACAAGTTTGGGTGATGAAGATTCGTACGGCCCCCAACCTTCAAAACCATACCCGTTGTACCTTCTCGAACGCCAGATACCACCACGTGATCTCTTGGCTTTAGAAAACCTTGCACATCTCGTTCTCACTAAAAGCCAATCGTTTTCTCTGAAAAAGTATTTTAAAAGAAAACGAAGCAGTGTACCTTAACGTTTTGTTTGGGAGTTTACTAAGGGGCTGTTTGGTTGTTGTTGGTAAAGTTGCGTATTTATGACACAACTTGAAAAGTTGTTGTCCACCTCATCAATTTCACTTGTATATTTTTCTTTGTTTGTTTTTGATTCCATTGGAATCATAAATTGCTTGTTTGGTTTGCAAATGTAACTTTAATTGTTTGTTTAGAAAGTGTAAAAAGTGGTCCCTACTCAAATGATCATATTGGTTAGAATTATTTTTATTATTTTTTCTGACTTCAATGTCAGCTTTCTCCTAAAATCATGCATTTTTTTTTATGAAATCACTTTACAAGCCACATCAGCATATGAAATCACTTTACATTATTTTCACAACTACAAACAAACAATTGAAAGTGATGAAAGCTGACATTGGGACCCACTTTTTTACACTTTCCATCCTTTTACATGGTAAAAACATACAACCAAACAGCCCCTAAGAGAAAGGGACGGAAAGTTAAATAATGGAAAGGAAATGTAGGGGATGGAGGTGAAAAGATAAAATGTTGTTTGGGGGTTTAGTAGGGGGTAACGGAAGTAAATTTGTTTTACCTTGCTTAGGAGTTCTAATAAGGAGGTGGGGAAGTGAAGTGAATATGTATAAAGTTGCATAAATACCCTTACATATTGGATGAGAGTATATCTTAGCCATTAATTTTAATGTCACAAGGGTATACTTGTCTTATCACATTGTAAAGTTTTACACACTTTTTCATTCCATCCTCTGCCACCCAAATTGGAGCTAGAGGAGGAAAATAGAAGGAAAACTAAACTTCCATTCCATCCTCTTAACCCCTCAAAAAAAACTCCCAAACAATCATCATCGCAGACTCGGTTATAAAAAAAAAAGTTGACCCTCCCTAACCGGCTAAAATTTCCTTCTTTCTTGTGCACGTACTCTTTAACAAAGTCCTACATCTTAAATATATGAGATCTTGAGGACTTAGTGAAAATAGTTTAAAATTTGGAGACCAATATATATGAGGAAAATCTTTTTCTCTCTCTCTCTCTCTCTTTTACATTGTAACAATTATGTTAACTTAAAAGGTTTGTGATGGATGTTTCTTAGATAGATGTATCTAGAGAATTAGTAGTTACACTTTTCAGCCCTTTCATCGTCCACTTGTGTGTTTAAAATATCCTGTCAGCTAATTGTTTGTTCTCCTGCCTTCATAGTACAATACATTTTTGACTGCTTTCTATCCTCTGTGATAGATGAAAGTCTTTTCTTATTTGTAGAGGAGATGTGACGCAGCGCGAAAGTAGTAGCCTCGAAACAAGGACAATCTTCGAATCCACGAAGTAAATATTGAAGAAAAAATAAAATTTTATTAATTAAAAGTTATGTCTTTAGGGCTTACAAGACTCTACTTAAATTGAAAAAAGAATAAGACTTCTACAATTACTCAAACTCCTACAAGGACTCAAACTTTATCAAAAATGGTAAAAAAATTCCTAAAATATTAAAATTCATAAAAAGACCCCTTATGACTAGGAAAGTCCACCGGTCAAATCTGAGATCAAATCGGATTTGTTTCTTAATCAATACAGACTCCTAAAACATTATTAAAAATAGTAATAACGGATAAAAATACAGAAATCTCTCAAACCGTAAGGAATTTGGCGAAACGGAGGAAGTAAACAGAACCCTTAAGGGTCGGTTTGGTTGTCTCTATCTCGTCGAGATAGTTAATTTTCATATATAATTCGTCCAATTCCGACTTACGGTTTGAAAGTTATGGTCGTTTCTTCGTAGCAAGTTATTTTCCTCGACCTGGCCCGCGTTTGAGCTTGCAACTGTCCCACTTTAACATAAACATGTTTATCTTGTATTCTACATCAACCCCCTGCTTGAAAAGAGCTCGACCCCGAGCTTATACTTGCATGAACAGCTGTTTCTTTTGGCGGGTAATACTCAAACAAATCTGCAACATTGAAGCTAGGAGAGATACCCAAATATGTAGGAAGGTCGACCGCATAAATATTAATTGTCGCTAATCTTTTTTAGTATTTTGCATGGACCGTACTTCTTATTCTTCAGCTTGTTGTAGGTGCCCACGGGAAAACGTTCTTTTCGCAAAAACACCATCACTATGTCTCCCTCTTCGAACACATTCTTCCTCCTATGTCGATCAACATCAGCCTTATATTTAAAATTAGACTGCTCTATCTTCTCCTTTACTTCCTTTTGGATAGCCCGTATCTTTTCAACCCTATGATCTACAGGTACACTCTGTCCGAGAAGCTTAGGTAGTGGAGCAATATCAAGATAATGATTCAGAAGCCTTCCATGCACAATCACAAAGGGAGCATTGCTTGTAGTTCGATTCTCCATACAGTTATAAACAAACTCAGCATGTTCCAGAGCAAGATCTCACTGCTTCGTACGATCGCCAGAGATGGAACTGAGAAGGTTACCGAGAGTGCGATTTACTACTTCGGTTTGGCCATCCGTTTGAGTGTGGTAAGCAGTGCTGAACTTAAGAGAAGTATTGAATCGCTGACACAAAGTCCTCCAAAAGTGGGATAAAAACTTAGAATCACGATCGGATGTGATGGATTTTATCACTCCATGAAGGCAAACTATCTCCCGAAAGAAAATATTAGCAATGTGGCTAGCATCTGCAGTCTTTTTGCATGAAATAAAGTGTACCATCTTCGAAAACCTATCAACCACAACAAAAATAGAATTCATACCTCATTGGGTTCTAGGCAGTCCTAACACAAAGTTCATAGAGATATCATGTCATGACGCATCAGGAACAGGTAAAGGTGTATACAATCCCGAATTCTGAGACTATCCTTTAGCAACTTGACAAACTGGACAACGCCGCGCATATTTTTCTGTTCCCTTCTTCAGCTAAGCTAATAATAGCGCTCTTCAATGGAAGCAATCGTCTTTTCTAGCCCTAAGTGTCCTCCTAGCCTGCCAGCATGAAGGTCTCGAATTATCTGCTCTCTTAGTGAACTCTGGGGTATGCACAACTGATCGCCATGAAATAAATAACCATCATAAATATGAAAGCATTTGACTGATTTATTCTGTTAGCAGTTGTCCCAAATCTCCTTAAAGTCTTCATCCTCTGCATACAGCTTCTTTAGGTACTCAAATCCAATCACTTCTGTCTGCAAAGTCACCCACAAACCAGCTCTCTGACTGAGTGCATATGCAACCTTATTATGCTGCCTGGATTTGTGCTCCAAAACAAAGGTGAAACACTACAGATACGCGATCCAACGAGCATGCATACGGTTGATGGTAGTCTGACTATTAAGGGACTTCAGGACCTGATGATCAGTATGAAGCAGAAACTCTTGTGAGATCAAATAGTGCTCCTAATACTTCAAAGACTGAACTATGACATATAACTCTAGCTCATATGTGGTCCACTTCTGCTGAGTTTCGCTGAGTTTCTCACTATAGAAAGCAACTGGACGCCTTTCTTGAGATAGAACACCACCAATTTCTACGATGGATGCATCACAATCAACTTCAGACACCTTTTGAAAGTCTGGAAGTGCAAGTACTGGTGCGGTGGACAATTCCTCCTTGATTAATGCAAAGCTACGATCCGCTTCTACTCTCTAATTAAACTTGTCTTTCTTCGTGCATTTAGTGATAGGAGCTACAATGCTGCTAAAATTTCTGACAAACCACCTATAGAACGTTGCTAGACCATGAAAACTACGAACCTCATAAATAGTCTTCGGTGTATGCCAATCTCGAATAGCACGCACATTCTCTTCATCAACATGGATGTCCTCTGTACTAACGAAAAAGCCTATGAATACAAGTCTACTGGTCATGAAGTTGCACTTCTTCAGATTGATGTATAACTTGTTTTCCTGCAAAACTGTTAGTACCCCCCTCAAGTCGTCTAGATGTGTAGTCTTGCTCTGACTATAAATCAGGATATCATCGAAGTAAACTACAATGAACTTACCGATAAAATGTTTTAATACTTGATTCATCAAACACATGAAAGTGCTAGGAGCATTAGAAAGGTCAAAAGGCATGACTAACCATTCATACAGGCCTTCTTTTATCTTGAAAGCAGTCTTCCACTCATCTCCTTCTCTAATCCGAATCTGATGATATCCACTCTTGAGATCTATTGATCCAGACAACATAGCTAACATGTCTTCTAGCCGTAGGATAAGAAATCAATACTTCACGGTGATCTTGTTGATAGCCCTACTGTCCATACACATGCGCCACTCTCCGTTCTTCTTCGGGACAAGTAACACTGGCACGACACACGGACTCATGCTAGGTCGTATAAGGCCTTTCTGGACGAGGTCATTCACCTGCTTCTACAAAATCTCTCATTCCTTTGGGCTCATCCGATAGTGTGGCAAATTTGGTAGCCGAGATCCCGGAATGAGGTCGATCTGATATTAAACGTCTCGAAACATTGGTAATTCAGAAGGAAGATTGTCGGGCATAACTGCATCGAATTGCTACAAGAGGTCTGTACTTCAGGTAGAATTTTAGCGATGGTAGAGTCCTCTTTTCCCGAGACAACAAGAACATAAACCTCATCGGACTGTTTCACATCTTTCATAAAATATTCATTAACGACCAAAAAAGTATTCTTTTCAGCAACATTAGTTTTGACAGGCCCCTTCTCGGTTAGAGGCTTAAGCACAATTCGTTGACTATCCTTCTTAAATATATAAACATTATCCTTTCCCCTATATGTGGCATCAACTCAAACTGTCATAGTCTGCTTATCAACATATGACATGCGCCCATCTCAACTACATCACACAATGCCTCATCGATATAAGTTTGGCCAATGAAAAAAGATACCCGATACACCTCATCAACCTACACGTCATTACCCTTACGAATCTATAGGTGTAAAATTTGATTTCCCAAAATAGGGTTTTGTTTGTATTGATAATAATAGCTTATTACAAACTAATGAATCAAAGTTACAACAGAAGCAGAGGGAATGCCCTCCTTGTTTAACGTGGGGTCTTTGGTAGCGATAGGATGCCTCCCTCAGTGCTCGTGCCGAGTTTGCTTCCCTTGGATGATCCGATTGAGGTTGCAGGCGAGCTTCAGTATACAATAGAAGCTCGTATTTATCAAGTTTGAGTTCCCGAGCTTGAAGGTTATCAAGACCGAAAGCTAGAAGAATGTGCTACAGTGCAAGAGCAATGCAACGAGCATGTCGCTAACTCAGTCGAGGAGTGAACTGATCAACCGGAAAGTGAACCCCCTTTTTTACGTAGCCAAGAGGGGCTCTTAAATAGGGAAGAGACAGCATGGTCACTTCCTTAAATTATGGATGTGACCATCTATTATTGAGAGATGTCATGACTCTCACTTGTACCGTGAGCGGCTACTTGATAGACTCGGAGTGATGTACTCCCCCCCTTCACGTCATGGGAAATGGGAAGGCCCATCCTTGTACTTGCCATCACAGCCGCCAAGTACTCTGGTGAGCTTGGGGAGTTTGTTGATCGCCTGGCTGCACAGGCGAGCTTGGCGCTTGAATAGTCTTGACTCGTGTTGGCGAGTCAAGCATGCATGCGGGCTTCGTTCGTGCTGGTGAACTTTCTTGTACTATTAAAACACGTCATGCCTCTCACTTGTACTGTGAGCGCCTACTTGATGGTACAGACTACTGTACTCCTCCCTTTTCACGTCGTGGGAAATGGAAAGGCACATCCCTGTACGTGACATCATAGCCACCTAATGCTCTGGCAAGCTTGGCGATCTTGCAGGCGGTCTGCTGATTGTCTGGATGTGCAGGCGACCTTTGTTCATGCTGGCGAACTTACAGGCGGACTGCTGGTTTTCTGTACGTGCATGCGATCTTCGTTCGTGCTGGTGAACTTGCAGGTGGACTGCCAACTGCCTGGATATGTAGGCAAGCTTCGTTCGTGCTGGCGAACTTAGCGTTGAGTGGATTTGACTCTGGCAAGTCTCGTTTATGCTGGCGAACTTCGTTTGTGTTGGCGAACTTCGTTTGTGCTAGCGAAATTGCTGGTGGGTTTTTGATCTTTCCGTTGCTGAGGCAATTTTTATAGCCTACAGAATCCAACCGATCTTGTAAAGAGCAGGGTGCTTCTTCGTCTTCAAACCTAATTTCTCCACCATGCGCCGAGAGATAATATTCTCATTGCTCCCACTATCAATGATGACATCACAGATCTTATGTTTCACTGTGCATCTCGTGCGGAAGATGTTATGCCTCTATGGTGGTTCTTCTGTCTTTGGGGTCAATAATAGTCGCCGCACAACACATGAGAGTTATTCCCCATCATCATCAGGATCTAATCCATCATCATAGTTTTTAGCATCATCTTGGTCTATGTCCTTGTCTTCATGATCCACCATATTCACAACACCTCTTTTTAGGGCACTGATTGGATCGATGACCAGGCTGTTCACATCTATAGCACTTGATCGGGTCAGGCTTGGCATATGAGTTCGGTGGTGTAGTCTTCTTTGCTGTTGTTATCACTGGACCCTTTGCCTTTTCCGTTGTAGCATCTTGATCGGAAACAATTTGAGACTGTTTATTCCCATCACGATTAAAGCTCGTGCGCAACTCATCAGAAGCTACCCATGATCCTTTACTATTTCGTCTGAGTTGTCGCTCCACCTTCTCGGCTAGGCTAACCGTGTCTTCTAGGGTATAGGTCTGCTGCAAAGATACACGATCCTGAATCACCATCCTCAATCCCCCTATATATCGGGACATATGTTTGGTTTCGCTCTTGTTTAAGTTGTTACGGGATGACAGTCGATAGAACTCCTGTGTGTACTCATCTACAGTTCTTCCACATTGCTTACAATTTTGGTATTGTCCAAATAAAACTTGTTCATAATCACTTGGCAAGAAATGAGCTCTCAGTAGTTTCTTCATCTTTTTCCATCTATTGACCTTCGGCTTTCCTTGACGAGATCGATTCAGACAAATAGATTCCCACCAAGATGAAGCTCCACCTTTGAATCGGCAGGCCACCAATTTTACATTACGCTCTTCTGGGATCTCCATATACTCAAAGAATCTCTCTCCTTCTACAATCCAGTTGAGGAATTCTTCGATATGAAGTTGCTTGTTGAAAGATGGCAGATTCATCTTTATCTTAAAACCTCCAGCGTCATAGTCATCCTTTCGTCGACAGTCTCTGCGATAAACACTGCGGCGTGGAGCTGCATAGTTATCTTCCTCGCTTTCGGATTCATCATATGGAGTCGGATCACGCCGTTGGCGACCATCAACGTGATTTTGAACTCCCGCCGTGTTCAGACGCTCTATTGTCACCGCAAGTCGCTCCATGACAGTCTTCATCTGATTAACATTGGTCTTTAGCACGTCGAACTTAGTTCGAGTAATAGAGGCTTCATCACCTGTCATTGGATCGGAGGGACAAGGCTCTGATACCAATTGACGCAGCACGAAAGTAGTAGCATCGGAATCCACCAAGGACAATCTTCGAATCTACGAAGAGCTTCGAATCCACGAAGTAAATATTGAAGAAAAAACAAAATTTTATTAATTAAAAGTTATGCATTTAGGGCTTATAAGACTCTACTTAAATAGAAAAAAAAGTCTTCTACAAGGACTCAAACTCCTACGAGGACTCAAACTTTACCAAAAATAGTAAAAGAATTCCTAAAATATTAAAACTCCTAAAAAGACTCCTTATGACTAGGAAAATCCACCGGTCAAATCTGAGATCAAATCGGATTTGTTTTCTAATCAATACAGACTCCTAAAACATTACTAAAAATAGTAAAAAACGAACAAAAATACAGAAATCTCTCAAACCGTAAGGAATTTGGTGAAACGAAGGAAGCAAACCGAACCCTTAAATATGTTTGTCGAGATAGTCGATTTTCGTATATAATTCGTCCAATTCGGATGTACGGTTTGAAAGTTATGGTCGTTTCTTCGTAACAAGTTAATTTTCCTTAAACATGTTTGTCGTCTCAATTGCTTTGTTTGGATGGGGGTGAGTGTGGGGTAGGAGAAGTAAGGAAAATAGATTCACCTCGTTTGGGAGGTTTTTTTAATTAATTTAAAGGAATGGAGTGAAAATAAAGTAACAAAATTTATATTTGTTAACCTTCGTTCTATATAATTTGGTTCCTCCCTGAATTGGGGTGGGGAGGAAATAAAATATTTTGAACAATCATGATACAAACCTAATGGCTAAGCAATGATTTCACTCTATACCTTTTACTAAACTCCTAAGCTTAATTATCACTTTTTTTTCTCCCTTTCCTTTCCTTTGATAGCTTTGCCTTACGTCCCCATCCCTTCTTTCCCTTCTCATCCAATTGGTAAACTTCCAAAAATAGCAATACGTTAAAAGTGAAGTTGCAAACTGTAACTAAATTAGTTGTAGCGATGAGGATGAATGGGGATAAAGTATCCACTAATCATTGATCTGTGTACGATGAATAGTGACCCTCAATTTTATTATTTTCCGTATAAAACATCATATAATTACTTCTGTTAGTTTATTTAAAAAAAATGAAAATATGTCACTTAGATGTTTTAGACATGCACAGAAATACTTGGTAAATAACTGCAATGTTTTAATTTAAAGTAATAAGCACCAAACGAAAGGCGTAGTTACTTTTCCAGTGTCTATACCAGACTTTGTTTATCATGTTAGAGCTAAAATTTTGAATTTCTCTTTTATCTTTTGAGAAAAAAGTGCATCTCATAGGACAACTATTGACGCCCTGTAGATGATATGTGTTATTGATATTTTGTATTTAGAGGGTTACTAGTGTCATATTTTTCCACTACAGTAATCCCGCTTTTTACTGTTACAGAGTTTTTGTGATTTGCTACAGTATCCTACTTCTGCTATAGTATTCCCGTGCGCTACAGTATTTGATTTAAACATGCACAGTTCCCAGCTTTATGTTTGCTATGGTAATGAGTCTACAGTATATGTTATTGTAGAATTTGCTGTAGCATGAATAGTAAATCTTGGGTTCTCTCATTTGTACAGAGAAGTAGATATCTGCCACAAAATACTCTCTAATTTGATATCAGTTAAACACACACTTTTTTGACAAATTCACTTTGTAATACCCCAAAATCCAAATATAATAAAACAATCATTTAAATATGTCTTTAGTATAAATTGCAATAGTAGTTTCAGAACAAAAACCAGTTCTTTTTTGGGGTTTTCAGATATTAGTCCCTTACATGTTGAATAATTACATATTGATCCCTCGTGAAATTGTATATAAGTCCCTTCAATCTTGAATAATTGCGTATTAGTCCCTTAATTATTGAAAATTGCATATTAGTTCCTTAATTCCTATAGGATATCGCAAAATGGTTCCTCAGTTAGTATTTTAGTTAAAAACTTAATTATGGTCCGGTTAACTCGTAATAAAAACTCTACGATCATCAAACTACCCCTCTCCGATTTTTCAATCTTTTGCGAAGCTCAAATTTAGGTAAGAGTTTTTTTTGCTAACCATTGGAGAAGAAAAGCTCAAATGAGTTTGGATTTATTTTATGCTGGTGTTGGGTTTAAACCTATTAAGAGATGAGTTAGAAAATATTGCAGAAGGTAAAATGGTCATTGTGCCTCGAACTGTTAAATTTGGCGGAATGTTTCCCCAAATCTAATGTGATTTAAAGGACCATTTTGCAAGACCCTATAGGATTTGAGGGACTAATATGCAATTTCCAAGACTAAGGGACCAATTTGCAATTATTGAAGATTTTAAGGGACTAATATGTAATTTTCAAGATTTGACATTTGAGGTCCTAATGCAATTATTGAAGGTACAAGGAACTAATATCTAAAAACCCTTTTTTTTTCAATTGCGGGCATTTGTGATAGGGAAAAAAATGCAAAATAGACCGTTTTTATGAAATATATAGCGAAATAGACCACTTTGATAAAAAATTAGCAAAATAGACCTCTTTTTGACCAATAGGCCAAAAAGAGGTCGATTTTAAAAAAGTGGGTTCAGGAAACATACGGGACTACTAGTCCCGTATGTTTAAAGTTAACTAATTCCAGTGGTTATCGAACTCAGAAAATATACGGGACTACTAGTCCCGTATATTTTCTGTGCCCTAGCAAAACGTACGGGACTAGTAGTCTCGTACGTTTTGCAGAGCCATTTAGCCACTTCCCAGCAAATCCACGGGACTACTAGTCCCGTGGAGTTGCTGGGCAGAGGGGCAACATGCACCAAACATGTATGGGCCTCATTTATCGATTACAATCAAAATTTTGGCCAAAAAGATATCATTTACAATATCACAATACAAATCTCATCATAGAGTACATCACCACACAACTCCGACACAATCAACAACATCACAACACAAATCCGACGGAATACACATCACATCCAAAATCTGACAAAAATACACATCACAAATCCATACGATAATATATATCAGTCTAAGCTAAACAAATCCAAATGTCTTAAGTCGACCCATACGATAATATGTAGTTTAAGATAAACAAATCCAAGGTCAATAAATCCATACGACAATATATATCTTAGTGGAAAAACTAACAAATAAAAAATCCACCCCTCCCCCGTTGTCTCTCTCTTCGCACTCGTTGAGATCGTCGGCGTACTCCTTCGACTTGAGCTTGAATATGCTCGCTCTCCGGTTGTGTGTGGGGCTGTGATGGACCGGCTTGCTGTGACGGACCGGCTTCATCGTCATGCGTGCAAGGTCTACCGCGTCTACGTCGGCGTACATATAGAGTATCGTCAAGATCCACCTGCTCACGACCTTCATGCCGATCCTCATAAGTTTGTTGAAAAGCTCTACGAACTCTCGCCACTATCCGATGCAATATCGATACATGTACTGAATCTCCTGTGGCGGTAGCTACTACAATTACATAAAAATATTGATATTAGAAACCATAAGCTAAGAAGAGATTGACATTCTATGATAATTTTGACAATTTAACTTACCCATCGTCTCTCATCTACCCCTCTTGGTACATATCGGGATTGTTGGGAGCGAATCTCGATTTCGTCGACTGGAGGCGTAGTTTGAGTGATTATCCAACGTCTGGTAATCCCCCAATACCATTTAATGTAATCAACTTCTTCCATCGGAGGATAAAGCTGATTTGAGTTGGTGCTCGGGAGAGAGAGAGGGAGATGGCGAGAGAAAGAAGCGAAGGGGAAAATGTGCCCTAATTTGAGTTATATACATATTCAGCAATTCTACGGGACTAGTAGTCCCGTAGAGCGCATTTCTTTCACGACAAATCCACAGGACTAGTAGTCTCGTGGATTTGCTGGGCAGTGGCTAAATGGCTCTGTAAAACGTACGGGACTATTAGTCCCGTACGTTTTGCTAGCGCACAGAAAATATACGGGACTAGTAGTCCCGTATATTTTCTGAGTTCGATAACCACCGGAATTAGTTAACTTTAAACATACGGGACTAGTAGTCCCATATGTTTCCTGAACCCACTTTTTCAAAATCGACCTCTTTTTGGCCTATTGGCCAAAAAGAGGTCTATGTTGCTAATTTTTTATCAAAATGGTCTATTTCGCTA
Source organism: Asparagus officinalis (assembly GCF_001876935.1). NCBI lineage: Eukaryota > Viridiplantae > Streptophyta > Magnoliopsida > Asparagales > Asparagaceae > Asparagus > Asparagus officinalis. The sequence continues at coordinate 142,671,287 of NC_033800.1, read as the reverse complement.
TATATTTTATAAAAACGGTCTATTTTTCATTTTCCCCCCTTTGTAATAAGCTCTCCCAAGGACATTATTAGGTAAAATCCCCAGGCTACTGTTGACCAAACACGTTTAACCTGCACCCGGCAGAGCTCAGGCTCATGATAGCATCACGCCCCCGTTTCCTAACTGAAGGCACGTCGTCTTGAGCTCCATCACGACGAAAGACCCCCTTCTCTCTCTCTCCGTCGTCGTCCAATTACAGACCCATAAACTGCGCCCCGTGGCTCACGTTAGAGCTATCCCTAATCTCCATATTCACCAGATCCCATATCTCATCGGTTCCACAATCAAATGCGTCCCTTTAGATTCTCATGCATCGCTCGGTGCTAACCTGCGCCGGCCGAAGGAAATAGTAGACATGGCGGACCGCCGCCGGATTCTGCGCCCGCGGCCGCCGAGGTGTGAGGGTTCGGCCGGGAGCTGCTGGCGGCGTGCATGACGTGTCCCCTCTGCAAGAAGCTCCTCAGAGACGCGACCACAATCTACGAGTGTCTTCACACGTGTGAGTTTCCTTTAATAAGATCTAGTTTTGTGATGTGGGTTTGTTTAAAATTTGAGTTTTGATATGTGGGTTTGCGTCAAAATTCGATCTTGGAGTTTGGATCAGTTGAAATATTCGTTTTGCCCCTTTTGCTATCTGCATGCAGGGTTGGCCTTTTTTGGATAAGAAACGAGGAAAAAGGTTTCACTATCATGTAATTCTATTCTGACCACGTTAAACTGTGACGCTTCATTTGGTCTTTCTATTTATAGAAGAACAGGGATGTCAATGTAAAATCATAATGAGGTTATGGCCCCCTTTCTCTGCAATATAAGTACCGATTGACATCTCTATTATCCAGTGGACTTGTAGATTAACATTATGATTCATGTATCGTCACCGTGGCTTTTATTAGTGATAAAGATCACCATACTTTGGTGATTGACTCGTTTGAAGCTCTTCATATTGATGGATGACCAACTTGTTCAATCATGTTGCAAGTCTGTATCCTTATTGCATGTTTTATTATGTGATGCTTAGTGATAAAGATGACAGGCTTCTTCATATTCCATTCCATGGATGGATGCTCAACTTGTTTAGTTATGTCGAAAGTTTGTGGCCTTATTGCATAATTGTGAACTGATCTACAAGTGAATACATGATTGATATCTTGCAACTTTGGCATTGGCAGTTGTGATGGAGTGAATTTTTGTTCAAAATCTAGCATTCCTTATGGTCTTGTCCTTATATCGACAATAATGCTGATTCTTTACCTGTTTGCAGTTTGCAGGAAATGCATTCTAGAGAAGCTAACAGATGAGGAGGTTGACTGCTGTCCAATATGCAATATTGATTTACAGGAAATGCATTCTAGAGAAGCTAACAGATGAGGAGGTTGACTGCTGTCCAATATGCAATATTGATTTAGGTTGTGTTCCAGTAGAAAAACTCAACAGATGAGGAGGTTGACTGCTGTCCAATATGCAATATTGATTTAGGTTGTGTTCCAGTAGAAAAACTCAGGTCAGCTTCCTGTCTTCATGATTCATTGTACCCTGGTGTTGTATGTACTGTAGCATTAATGAAATCAACGCTAGCCTAATATATGAACTGATTTAATGGGATTACATGCTATCAGCCAAGTTATAAATCTCTAGGAAAAACTATCTCCTGCTCCGTGAACTTATTTGTCAATAAAGTGCGCAAGTCTATTTTACATTGAACTACACTGTTGGGTTACTCATGTCTTGTTATTATCCACATAAAGTGGAGTGTAGTGTAGCCGCCAACTTCAGAAATTGTAGAATAACGGTACAAAAAGAGTGCATTAGTACTAATGGTAATGACGGTAGTAGATAGTAGGCACATGAAGAAGGATGAGAAAAGAAATTGATGTTCACAGAACCATTTCCTTTTTTCTTCTACGTTTAATTGTTTTGAGTGCTGGATTGGAATCATTTTATCTTAAGCTACAATCATGCATGATGCAGGACAAACTGGAAGATTAGATTTCATACATAGGATTAGTTAAATTGCTTAGGATTTTTGTTTTAAGGGTTTGTTTTTTCTTTTAGTGGAGATATTCTTAGGTAGTATATTTACGATTTTATAAAAAAGGTTACTCTTAGCTATATTTTCCTTGTGTTACCTGTAATGAGTTAACTGTTGTTAATCAGTTACATAATATTATACTATTATCTGAAAAAGTTAAAAAGCACATGCGTTAAGATTTAAACTTAACATTCAAAATGCTTGAAGACCTAAAAATAGTGTCCTGGATTTTTTTATTATGTTCTGGTTGCATGGCGTTTCATAATAAGTCAATTCCATGCAATCATAAATACTGGTTAGACAGATCAGTGAACAGATATATGGTATGGAATATCTCAATTATTACAGAAAACTAGTATTCTGGATATTTCTTGCTTATGCGCCTTGTGGCAGCTAAATGAATCTCAACAGAAAGTTTATTTGATTTAGTGTGAAGATACGTAAGATAGGCTCTGATTATAATGAGTTGCAAATGTGATTAGACCTGAAGTGCTGTTGAAATGTTTGGTGACTTAATTCTGTAGTTCAGTTTGATGGAAATTGGCAGCATACCTGTTTGGTTCCGTAACTAGGAAGATTTCTAATGGTGTGGACAGAAGGTGACATTTGATGTAAGGATTTGCGTTCAATTTTATGTCTCAGATGAAAATAAATTGAGCTAAGTCCTGTGAGCTTCTATTGATATGGATTAAAGTTTATGGAATAGTATTTATATCTAGAATCAACTCTTACGATTGATGCATTCCAGAGTGGCTTTACTATGTTGACAGGATGACAAAAACAAAACAGATAGACAGATTAAGGTCAAACTTGGGCAACTATTCACTTATAGCTTTACTATAGCTGCAGGCCAGTTTCAGATGATTTTTTGAGATTATATTATCACGTACCAGGTTAAGAATTTGTTTGAGGAAGAAAGTTAATTTGATATATGGTACCTAGCTGCATCGAATCATGAATGTCTACTGGGAAGAAGATACCAGATGGATCGATATGCCGAAGTATTATTATGATTATTATTATTATTTTGCCCTGTACGGGTGTGCAAAGTTTTTATATAATTTTTTCTGAACTAACATGAGGCAATATATGCTCTATACATATAACAAGCATGCTATCAAATCTTTTTATTTCCTATTTATGCTCTGTGACAAGTGTGATATGTGACAAGTGTGATATGCGTTGACATGACATTTTCTCTCCATCTTGCTACTTGAAGTATTGAGCTTGACATTTAGTTCTTCTTCTTATCATTCTATCTATTGTTTATGAACGGAATTTTTTGCTTTCATTCTCAATTGAAATGGTGTGACACTATGCGTACTTGCTGTTGATGCCAAACATTGACCAGCAACTCTTCACTTCTGTTGCCATATTGTAGTTAATTGATTTAAAGTCAATTATTCTGTCAGACTATGTTGTGTTATAGCACGCATTTGATGTATTACAGGCCAGATCACAGTTTACAAGATGTAAGAGCAAAGATTTTCCCCTTCAAAAGGAGAAAGGTCAATGCTCCTGAAGTTGCAGAGGCAATAACATTGCCTGTTAGAAGAAAGGAAAGATCACTTTCTTCAATAGTGGTCAATACTCCTCGAGTACCAACACACTCCGGGTTAACAGGAAGGAGAACGAAAGTTATGACGAGAAGGGCCTCTAGCTTACGTGGACGAAGCCCTCTTATTGATGAACCCATCAAGAAAGAAGGCAATAATGTTGATGATCATATAGAGAACTCAAGCTCGGCTGAAACTCTGATCAAGATGACCCAAAATAAGAGGCAGGTCAGTGAAACACTAGGAACCATTTTGGTTGGAAAAGAAAAGGGAATTAATATATGGGTTAATTTCACAAACCCCCCTTGACCAAAAAAAAAAAAACACAAAAAATAAAAGAAAAAAAAATAGAAAAAAAAACAGAATAGCACTGTCAACTCTAACGTGTCATGTGCCAAGCATGTGGCTTAAAAGACGAAAATATCCCTCGACCCTAAACAAGAAACTTTTGTTTCTTTTTTTTTTATTTCCACTAATTTGTTGATGACTGAGTGTATTTTTCGCCCTTCTTGTCATGTGCTTGTCACATGACACATTAGATTTCACGCTGTTCTTTGGGGGTTAAAAATGAAATATCATCTAGGGGTTTTAGTGGAATAAAAGAAGTTGAGGGGTTATATGCAAAACCACTCAAAGTTCTAGGGATTTGTGAAATTAAAATAGTTAAAGGGATTATATGCAAACCCTCCTAAAGTTCCAGGGGTTCTTTGAAAGTTTATCTTGATTTTACTTTGCCATACGTTGCTTGATCTTTACAGGGTTCTTCTAATGCTGAGCCATCAAATGAAACAATTAATAGCGATTTAGAGAACGGCGGAGAAAGCTTCAGTGATAAACCTGATCTTTGGAAACCTCTAAATTGTTTGGTTGAAGCAGCCAATAGAACAAGGGGTCTCAAGTCAGGTCCACCAAGTCCAGTTATTAAGGCAGAACAAAGCAATGATCATGATAATGAAGTTGATTTGCGTAAAGGCAAGATGAAGGATTATCCAAAAAAATTGAGAGTTCTTGGTGACAAGAATGTCGATGGCAGTGGGCCCATTCCGCCAGCTGTCAAGACTAGAAGAAGACGGAGAAGGAGAGATCTTGGAACCTCCACTCAGGCTCTGATTGATGCTGCACTTGCCACACGAGCAAGGAGGATTTGTCCAATATGGCTTTCCTTAGTTCCGTCGTCTGACCCGTAAGTTCATTCCCTTTTCTCAGTAACGAGTAGGGACATTTTATTTTATAGATTTTTTCTATATATACCCCTAAGTCACGCATTTTTTCAAAACTACCCCCAAATCTTAGCATTTGCAAAACTACCGTCCAAATCATCAACTTTGGAAAAAGAATATCCTCAACTCTACAAATCATCAACTTTGTTGGATATGGTGAGTAAAATTTTGACTATCTTGTTGATATTTTTATATTGCAGTTCCAAACTAGCCTATCAAAGTTGATGTTTTGAGGGTATTTTCTCCAAAGTTGGCGATTTGGTCTTTTTAACTTTTTTTATTTTTTTTTATTTTTGCGGATACTATGATTTAACGTTTAAGAGTACATATACAAAAAATCAACACTTACTTTTTCTAATAATCTTTTTTTGTGGCTTCAGGCAAAGGGATCTAACACTGCCTCAAAATTCTGCCTGCTACTTAAGAATTAAGTGAGTTCTCTTGTGTCAAGTTCAGCATTTTGTGGTTTTCTTCTTAACTTTGTTTTTCAAAAATTTTGGAAACAGAAATTTTTTGTCTACTGCATGTATAGATATACTGATATAGGAGTTACTAATTAGTGCATTCATCTAGTGGTTAGCCTATACTTGAACAATAAATTGTTTTCTTGTTTAAGCTTGACTGATAAGCCCCATTTATCACTTGCAAGATACAGTTAGGACCAAGCAGTTGTTGTCTGAGTAATTTCACATTTGTCATAATGAATTTTAAATATGTTATTTAGTTGTTGTTTTTAAAAATTTTTCTAGGAAGAGATTTACTAGTTGATTATTCTTCCAGCAACAATTTGGTGATTGTTTTAACTGCAAGGGTGACAATAAATTGGCGTTCTTATATCTTGAAACATCGTACCAAAAACATTTTTGAATTTTGCAGCTGTCTATTAACTTGGTGCAACTCTCCGTAAATTTGTCATGCATGTATGTGTTTTGTTATCATACATTCTGTAGCTATTTGTAATATGTGCATACTAATTAACCATTTTGTTTATTTCTTTTTATTGTAGAGACGGCAATCTACCAGTTTCTTTTATCCAAAAGTACCTCGTGAAGAAATTTAGTCTTTCGAATGAAACTGAGGTGAGTATCTAATTCCCTGCAGTGTCAAAGATTTTCTTAGTTCAGTTTTTGGATTATGACCATAATCTCATGAAAACTAGATGCAATGCCTTTATGTTGCGACTTGATCATTAATAAGCGTAAGTAAATTGATATAAAACTTCCTATATCCAGATGCACTAATGACATGTAAGGAATTAAATGCTATACCTGAATATACAAAAAAAAAAATGATTCAATATGTAGCAGAAATCACAAATCTAATGTTCATTGATTGCTGCTAACCCTGTTTAATTTACTCACCTTCATTTGGTAAACTATCTCTTGACCTTTATGAACTTAAATCAAGAACTCTGTTGCTAAAGATATTGATTAGCGCCAATCACATTGCAGCGAGAGTAATAATTTTTCTTCTATACAAGTCCTCAACATTCCTATTGTCACGCCCCGATAGCGCAGCGGAAATTCATAAATACGGGTTACATGACAGCAGCGACCCGTGCACGAGACGTGACAAGTCTTATGCTCGAGTCAAGCCTGACACTTCATATCACATAGTTTATCTTAAAATATTCATAAACTTGCTGATGATAGAAGTTTAGAGCTACTATATATATGTATATAATCGGTACTTACAACCCACAAGCTCACCGTTATAAACATTTTACAAAATAAAGCACATTGTTGATTGTATGTAACATCAAAAAGGAGGCTTTTCATATAGCGCCTCTCAGCAAAACGGCATAACCAAAAGTTCGGCTACTATGTAGCTACGTCAGACCTGAAAAATTTAAAAACAACGGGGTGAGCTAGAGCTCAGTGAGAACATTTCTCACTAGAGTTCCTAAATAACTAACAAAATAATAATAAGGATAATTCCCAGAAATAACTAAATTGTATGTTTTGCACCAGAAATTCAAAACTAGCAAAATACGATCCAAATATCATAATATTGTCATCTTCAAGAAAGAATGCAACAACTATATTTTCTTTCTTATGTGCATCTGAATATATTGTGATATTTTCTAGAATCAACCCTTTTTAAATCAGGGTCAACATTAATAAAGAAAAAGAACTACTAATTTTTACAAAACCAGAGGATTATTATTTTCTTAATTTCACAGTCAATTGTCAGAATCTTAATTCTCGATGACTTATTCGTGAATGTGAAAGTCACCTCATAGGTTACACTAAGTCTACGAATTATAGCCTAGTAGCATGGAAAGGCGTAAAACGCATCACATAACAGATAATTCTCCGGAATCGAATACACCTATCACTGTCATAGGTTATTGGCCAAATACAGAGGGGTCATAACAGATTTCAGAAGGGCCAATACAGAAGGGCCAAATAAAGGTGTATTCACCATATGACAGACATAATCACTCCATAGTGGACTTTTGAGGATTTGAAAACATCAAGAATTACTTATCAATTTAGAAGTACCTTGCTTATCAGAATTTGCAAATATTTTCAAATGAAGTGGACGAGGGTAAAACTCATCATCCCAATTAAAACAGTTTACGGATTTTACTTTCCTCTACTTTTATTAGATACTAAGCCACAGAAAATCTTTGAATCCATTAAATTGTCGAAACATGTTTAAACTATTTCTTTTCTTCAAAAGCTTTCAAATAAAGCAATACCCACAATTATTTGAAATTGCATGAGAATCAAATTCACTTTTCATAGTTCATATAAAATCAAATTGATTTTTCATATTTTATACGAAATCAACATCGTATTATGGCTTGGGCCATAACAGAAGTAGATCAAATCACCTTTAACTTTATATACATAAAAATGATATATTATTTATTTTTCGATCACAAGATAAATAAAAAATAATACTCATGCAATTTCATATTGTAAAATACTAGTGAGAAATGAACTCACCTCTAGTGGACACGAATTCCCTAAAATATTATTCCCATGAATATCAACCAGATCCTATAATATAAGATATAAGACTAATTATTAATTCATGACAAACATATATTATAGGTAAATCAATTTATAATCTAGAGCCAACTAAATTCAAATATAATCAATAATAATTAAAATCTATAGTACAAATGAGCTATTTGCTAACTTTAGCAATTTATCGAAATTTTATAACTCTCATATACTAACTTCTGGACTTCCTAATAATTTATGATAAGGCAGGGGTTATAGGGAATTTATCAAGCCTAAAAATTGACTTTTATTCTTCAGTTTGGATTTGTTTGCAAACAGAGTAAATGACAGGGTTTATATGCAGTTATCCTGTTCATATATGATCCTAGATTTCTATGTTGGGTTTATTTACAAATCTTTGTGGCTTTTAGGGACTTAGAATGATTTCTTAGGTCACAGATCTCCACTTAAGAGGGTTTATAAGCAAAGTTAAAATAACTTAGGGGGTTTTGATAAAAATTTCTCCCTTTATTTATTTATTTTTCTACACCTGATCATATTCCTTCTTCATTCTTCATTTCTTTTCTCTTTTTTTTCTTCCGTTCCTCCTTTCTCTCTCTCTCTCTCTCTCTCTTTTTTCAGCTGGACATTCTAAGGCCTCTCTCTCTCGCGACGCCGACAACTAGGAGCGACCGGCGG
>NC_033800.1:142631958-142662780 GCF_001876935.1 Asparagus officinalis | reverse complement strand
CCGACGGTAAGACCCCCGTCGGATCTAGGGTTAGTAATTTTTTTTCCAGTCCATCACATACACCTTAAACACATAAAAATTTTGTTTCTTTTGCAAATTCTAGTTTTTAACTTCATAATCATAACAAGTTATCATCCTCACGCATTCTATTTTGATTCAAATTACTAAAACTTACTATAAAATACAATGTGTATTACAAAGTGTTCTCACAAATTAAGCACAAATACAATGTTTTGTTCTCTACAATGGATGAGAACTTAATTTAGCTCACACTCAAGAACCACTCACCACAACCCAAATTATACTTAATGTGAAATACTAAAAACTCAAAGGTTGTGTGTGTTCAATGAGTGAAAAACAAACTAAACTCAATATGAAAATCTGACTTATAGATATGATAAACAATAAACAAAATAAATACAAAGCTAGAATTGAGTTTAGAAAAACTTCTCTAGATAAACAATAAACAAAATAAATACAAAGCTAGAATTGAGTTTAGAAAAACTTCTCTAGAACAAGAGAGATGGAGATGTGAGCTAGAATTGAGTTTAGAAAAACTTCTCTAGAACAAGAGAGATGGAGATGTGAAATTGAAAGCTCAAATCAAAGTTGATCTCCTCTTCTTGTGAAAAAATCTTCACAAACCAAACTTCTAAACAAACACTTAAACAATCTTAAAACACCCTTTTAAACTTGTTTAAAACTCTCTTGATTACACATAGGTTAGAAGGTATGATGTATATATATATGATCATAGAACAAGCCCCAAAACTAAGAGAAAACCAAGGAAAAAGATAAAAAAACGAAAACCTAAAAATCTGGAAAAACTAACCGTTAGAGGCCGTCAGTCGACTGATGAACAATATCAGTCGACCGATGAGCTGACAGCTCACAGCTCATCGGTCGACTGAAGACCTCATCAGTTGACTGGTAAACTCATTAGTCGACTAATAGTTTATCAGTCGTAAAAATAGAAACTTTTGGAGTTTTCAGACGAGTTTATCAGTCGACTGATAAGATCCATCAGTTGACTGATAACAAGTTATCAGCCAGAAACAAACAGTAAATCTGATTTTCAAACATCTTTTAAAAATAGCAAATAAATTTTAAAAAATATAAAACTTTGGGGAATGCTTGTAAACATGATAGTGAACCTGTTACAAAAAGAATATTTGGAATTGCACTTCCCAATAGTGAAAACTCATGATTTTTCAAAACTAGTCCAAAACATGAGAATTAAATATACATGTTTTTGACAAAATGTTTTAAACAAACTTTTAAAACTTTGTAAAGTGGTTCTATAGACTTGATAAAAGATATAAACTATAGTTGTTAAGTCTATAAACCAAAAGCACAATATTTTTTAAAATACAATAGAATATGAAACATATAAATATGAATATGAATGTATATTTGTTTCATATCTATATAACTAAACTAAAATAACTTATCCACATGAAAACAAACATATATGTATATAAACATAAATTTATTTGTTTGTAAAAACTTTGTTTGTGGATAAAACCTAAAACGGATAAACTCATAAAATATGTGTGTGTATATGATATTGAACTTTAAAGTATCTACACACAAGTATAAAGCCTAAACTAATTATACCCAAGCAATTGGTCTTCAACTATGTTACCCGGGTACTTCAATAATGAAGCCGTACCCGTACCGGGCACGTACCCGATACTTTCCCGTACCCAAACTTCATGGACACTTCTTGAATATATGCATGCATTTATTAAACATGTACTCAATTATACGATATATGTGTTAATTTAAAACACTTGTCAAATACTTCCTGGACGTAGAACTTACACTTCACATCCGTCTTTTGAAACTAATGAAATACGGGTCGGATTCATTTCAGTCCATACCCAAGTTTAAAACTATATAGTTAATGGATCGTTTAGATGTCTAGTAAAAAAATGAGTTGTTTACAATTCACGATAATCAATATGATAAAAGAAACTCAAAAATATGTCGGAATTTTAATTCTAATGTGAAGGGGAAAAAATTTATCATATGTACAGTATTAATACAATATATATATGTAGTCGTGTCTCCGTACCTTACATTTTACAGTTTTGCCGTGTCCCGAACCCGCACCCGCACCCGTACCAGTACCCGTGCCCGTTTCCATGCAAATTAGGTCTTCAATAAGCTATTCTTAGTAAACTTTGTGGATGAAACTTGATCTTGAATTTGTCTTGATGTGCAATGGCTTCATACCGATATTTCGCCAACCTCCATTTGATGTGATCGTTTAGGCTCAATCCATACAACCTCCGACACATTGTTTGTCTAGAATACCTAATAATAAAACACAAACACTAGACAAACAATATTAAGAATTATTTATAATCATCAAAACAAAATTAGGGAGTAGGCTCATAAACATGGGGCCAACAAAACATATATTATATGTAATTTAATTCATAATCTAGAGCCAACTAAATTCAAATATAATCAATAATAATTAAAATCTATGGTACAAATGAGCTTATTGCTAACTTTAGCAATTTATCAAAATTTTATAACTCTCATATACTAGCTTCTGGAGTTCCTAATAATTTATGATAAGGCAGGAGTTATATGAATTTATCAAGCCCAAAAGTTGACTTTTATTCTTCAGTTTGGACTTGTTTGCAAACAGAGTAAATGACATGGTTTATACGTAATTATCCTATTCATATATGATCCTAGATTTCTCTGTTGGGTTTATTTACAAATCTTTGTGGCTTTTAGGCACTTAGAATGAATTCTTAGGTCACAGATCTCTATCCTCCATTCAAGAAGGTTTATAAGCAAAGTTAAAATAACTTAGGGGGTTTTGATAAATTTTCCTCCCTTTATTTATTTATTTATTTTTTTTCTACACCATATCATCTTCCTTCTTCCTTTCTTTTATCTTTTTTTTCTTCTGTTCCTCCTCTCTCTCTCTCTCTCTCTCTCTCTCTCTCTCTCTTCTCCCCCCCCTCTCTCTCTCTCTCTCTCTCTCTCTCTCTCTCTCTCTCTCTCTCTCTCTCTCTCTCTTTCGGCTAGACAGTCTAAGGCCTCTCTTTCTTTCTCTCTCTCTCGCCATGGAGGTAGGAGGGCGACAGGGGATCACCGACAACTAGGAGCGACCGGCGGCAAGACCCTCGCCAGATCTAGGGTTAGTAATTTTCTTTTTCAGTCCATCACATACATCTTAAACACATAAAAATTTTGTTTGTTTTGCAAATCCTAGTTTTTAACTTCATAATCATAACAAGTTATCATCCTCACTCATTCTATTTTGATTCAAGTTACTAAAACTTACTATGAAATTTAAAAGTGGGTTATACCTCAATTGATTGGGATATTGATTTGTTGCCTTGGTCTTCTTTTCTCCCTTCACAAGCTTTTTATTGATTCCAGAGGGTTTTGTTGAGGATGAGAGGATATTCTTCGTTTTTTTTTCTTTGTCTTTGTGGGTTTTCTTTGATTTTTCTCTGTTTTATCATCCCTCTGTTGAGGAGGTTTCGCTCCAAGCATCAAATGACTTTTAGCCATTAAAACCCTAACGTGGCTGCTAAACAAGAGCTGGGGGTGAAATTCCAAAGAAACCCCTAATTAGTTTTCCTTAATCTGTATTTAAAAAAAAATCTCCATTAATCCAAATTTAAAGCACTAATTACATAGGTTACTACACTAATGATTCTGTGAAGTAAGTAGGTAATCTTTTTGGCAACTCTATCATTAGCTCTATCATCCTTGTGATCCATCTAAGTTCTAAATTCTATTCTTATGCTTTAATGATTGTTATATCTTTATGAGATGGATTTGGTCTTGTAACTATTTCCTTAGTCATAATTATCTTTTATGTAACGGACAAGAATGATTTATCTTCAGCAGAAAGTGGAAATGGGGGTAGTTAATGTGTGTGTGTGTGTGTTATATCAATTAGGATTAATCTTTAGTCACCTCTAAACTTTTTATTAGCATTTAGATCACCAAAAGTTTGAATGGAATTCTCTCTCCATTATTTGTGCCGAAAAGATCACATATGCTTTTGTATGCGTTGGATATGCACCCTTTATAATACAGATACAAATAACATAAAGATAACCCCCTTTGCACATTGGATGGTCTAAGCGCCGATAAATGAGCTTAGGGATGATAAGTAGCTAACCCTCTATACCACAGGTGTGTATTTGATATTAATCCTATTGATTGTACCAGGAATGAACTACAGTGATCTACATGTTATTGGGTGGTATCTTCAATGCAGATCCAAGTTCTTGTGGTCATATATGCTTAAAAGGGTCTTCTGTGTATATACCGCTTAAATCATGTGTATTTGCAAACTAAGCTCCAAGCCTCAGTATTTGCAGAATTACCCAAAATTATCAACTTCGCAAGCAAGCAAAAAAAAAAAAAAAAAAAAAAAAAAAAAAAAACAAAAAAAAAAAAAAAAAAAAAAAAAAAAAATCAACAAATCATCTCCTATGTTGGATATGGTTGAGTAAAAAATTGGCTATTTTGTTGATATTTTTACGTTGTGTCTACAAATTAGCCTATCGAAGTTGTTGATTTGTTGATTTGGAAGGATATCCTTTTCCCAATTTGATGATTCGGGAGTAGTTTACAAATATTGAAATTGGGGGTTAACTTTGCAAATATGCATGACGAAAGCAGTATGTATTTACAGAAAGACCCTACTTAAAAATCGTAAGATTTGTCTGATACACCATTCTACCTTACCGTTACACGAAGAAATATCATAAGAAAACTAATTCCTGAAAATGCCCTAGGTGGAGATCGAGTGTCAATGTGAGCGCGTGGACCCTGCATCATCATTGCTCAGCTTGGCCGATATCTGGCTGCGAAATAAACAAATTCAAAGAACGCAGGTATCACTCGGCGCCTCAGCCAAGGATTTCGTTTTGGTGTTGAACTACAATTGCAAGACTCCAACCACTTGAGAATGGGTCTCCAATTTTACATGGCTTTTATAAAGTCTTCCTTTAATTTGATCATTAAAATCTTGTTGAGAAACTTGATATATGCTTCTGAGAGAACATTTGTCTTCATACTCATTCAGATTTGTACGGAGTAATCTGTGCAATTGAGAAGGATATGATAATGGTTGGGAGCAATTAAGAAGGATATGATTATAGTTTACTTAACGGAGGAGGTGATCTATAATAGAATAAAATGAAAGAATAAAATTTATGTATATGATCACATATATTTGGGATAAAGGCTTTATTGCTGTTGTTGTACTGAATAATTCTGCACAGTGATTTGTCAACAGGTGAGATTGATGTATTTTTGTTCATATTTGTGAAGAATAATTTACATTTGTTCTTATGCTTAAAAGTGGCTATACTATTGTCACTGTGATAAGGGTTTAGTTATTGTTCCATGCTTTGTGTTATCCTAAGAAGAAACATATATACCCTTTAAATTATTGGTATTTGCAAAAATACCCTCTAAAAGTTAGTATTTGCAAAGCTACCCTCAAATCATTGACTTTGTGAAACCCTAAAATTAACAAATCATCTACTTGGTGCTAAACATTTTGCTATTTTGTTGATAATACTTACACTGCGATGATTATTTTTACATTGTGATTACAAAGTACGTTATCATAGTTGATGAGTAAATGCTTTGATGGTAAATTTGTCCTAAATTGATGATTTGAGAGGTAGGTTTGCAATTATTGAGATTTGGAGGGTATTGTTGCAAATACCTATGATTTAAGGGGAATATATATGAATAACCTTTTTTTCCTTCAGATTATGGGTGTTAATATCAGCTAGTAATATGAGTATCAATACAAACAAACATAAATTACTACCGATTTATGGGAACAGTAATAGGTGATTTTTATCTTGTACTGAAAAATATTCACTTGCATTTGTTTAAAAAATAAGATAAAAACTCAAATGTATACATGTAAACATTTATTAAATTCATTAATCAAATTTAGTTTCGTGGATCAATATTAATCATCAAATTATTAGTGTTGTCAACATTTATTAATTTTTTTTGATTATTTTAACAGTATTTAAATTTGTTATTGAATATTTTATTTCTTTAAAATTATGATGTATACTTTGTTGTTCACGAAAAACAGTTTTGAACTCATAAATTTCTCGAAAATAGCACAGAACATTGATTTTAAAATACAAAGAAGACTTAAAAAATCATCATATGTGCAAAGACATAAATTATGAGAGGTTTTGATAAAGAAAGGAATCAAATTGGTAAACACTCATACTGGATCAGGTCCGAACCAAACCCGAACCCGTTATCTCTCTGACGCGCCAAGATGAAATTTTGGGGGGAAGATGAATCCAAAAACACAAAATCCTATAAAAACCAAACAAGAACCCTTTCATCTTCTCCTCTCTCTCTCTCTCTCTCTCAACGATCAAAAGAGCGAGCTTTTCTCTCTTAACCAAGGAATTTTGAGGCAAAACCTCGCCTTTGATCAAATTCATCAGGTACTCTCCCTCCTCGATCCTTGAAATGTTAGGATCCAAGCATTTAGCTGCATTTTTTAGTTAGAGGGAAAGTGGGATTCAGTAGGGTTTAAAAATAGAGATTAGGAATTTTGATTCAAAACCCATTCTTTTGTTCTGATTTATTGTTAAACCCACACATTCGAAATCATTCGTACTCCTAAAATCTGTGTTAATATAAAGTATGAAAATTGCTGTGATTCGACCTAAGCACTATAAAAAAACCCTAGAAGTTGTTGTAACTGGTCATGCTATTATGCGAACCCGACCCGTTAACAGCGCTACTATCTTCGAAAGAAATTTGACTCCCGCCAAATGAAAGCAGTGCTTTGACTAAACCCGATATTTTTTCAGCCCGAAACGACACGAAAAATTGCTCCTTTTTCACCATTTGTCATTTTTAGTTCAACCACGTCCACCATTATGCTCTCTAGAAAAACCCCACTATCTCTCTAAGACCTTCTGAATTTATTGATAAAAAAGAAAAACAAAGTAAATAGACGTAATTTGATTTCTCAATTTATTTGCCCATTTTGTTTTCTTGCCTCAGTCTCTTCAAGATCTACTACAGGCCTAACATTTTGCATGTAAAAACAGACAGCTCTTTAGTGAATTTAATTAGGTAGAAATGGATGAAAGAAGAAGCCATATCATGGGTTTTTTCTGTCACTGTTTAATTAGCCGTGTTACAGATTGTTTGTCATTTGTTGATGAGGAGTTCAATGTTATTTCTGCATGTAGTTGTTTAATTACAGCATGTGGTTTAATGTTTCTCAGTTCTTTATAGACCTTTATTGCTGATCAACTATTTACTTGATTAATGTTATGCTCAGTGACATTTTACCCTGAGGTTTGGTTTTCATAATGGTTTATGCTTGTTTGAGTAATTCACCCCATTTTATTTAAAGCGCACCCTACGAATACTGTCATTATTTTTCTGTTAGATCCTATTGTTCGGCCCATTTATAAGTGTTCTGCCATGTAAACATATAGTTATTCAATTGGTTCCCTCTTACAGCAAAATGAATGTGTTTCAACTAATGTTCATATCCTTCGAGATGTTAACTTTTCATTTATCAGCACTGATATCAATCTTTTGATTTTAGTGGCTCTCTTTCTTACATGCATTTAAGTGCTTATCTGAAATTCGATCTCAATAAAGAATAATTATGGAGTGAATCAGAACACTCCATAAATCCCTAGTTTTTAAGAACATTTTTTAAAAATATTTGTGGCGTAATCTATGAGAGCGAGTATTTGCCATTTGCTGCAGTATACTATTTATGTTACATTTCCATTTATTTCTTGACGTATTGAATAGTTTATTGCTACGCTGAAGATCAACTGACACCTGTGATTTCTTGAATTGTTCAGTAGACAGGAGACTATGGCACGAAATCCTGCAAGATGTACAGGTGTATTCTACTTACCTTTTTGACTAATTTTCATGTTTGGCTACTCTTTTAGACATTCATTTATTGAGTTATCTGCACAATAGGATTCATTGAAACTTCTTGTTTCAAACTTTGGGTTCTTTTTATCGAGTTATCCTAAATTTCAGTATTCCCCTTTTGACTTTGAAGTTAAAGAGACACTTTGCATGACCTTTGACAAAATGGATACTTTGTAATTTATATATTAATAGAACCTTCATGGAGAATTCTTCTTCCTTAAAAGAAAATCAGAATTCTATATCCTCATCATGGAAGGTGAAACAATCCCCCAGTGTATTGTCCATAGAGGCACTGGATGGAGAAGTTTGTATTTTATAATACTGGTTCCACGTTTCTCCCTAACCTTTCTTTTTTGCAGTATCTTAGAATCTGATTCTCATTTTATGTATCAAATCCTGTGCGTTTTTTTTATTGGACTTGCTCTTATTGCATAGTTTTTGGTGTTTATTGTAGATTTGACATAGTTGAGTACTTGCGATACTAATCTATTATTAACTTTAGGTATGAAAAGAAAAGATTCTGGTGGATCTTCGAAGGCGAAAAGCACATCTATCCACAATCCTGCAAAAATGGAAGATAGTGTGGTATCAAATGCGGCTGCAGAGGAGCAAAACAGCATTGACAATGGTTATGAACCTCAGGTCTATAAGAGGCCAAAGAGGGCTGCTGCGTGTTTAAATTTCAAGGAGAAATCCATCAAACTATCTGATGTTTCGTCAACTATTGAAACAAAGAAAAACCGTATCGTGGAAGATGAGATAGTTGCTGTGGATCTTACAAAACTTGGTCCAGAAGATCTTCCACCGTGTAGGAAGCTTCTTGATTTTGTTTTGCATGATGCTGATGGAAATCCACAACCTTTTGAAATGTCTGAATTTGATGACCTATTCATCACTGCTCTTATGATGCCATTGGATGATAATTTGGAGAAAGAGAAAGAAAGAGGTGTTAAATGTGAAGGTTTTGGGCGGATTGAGACTTGGGCAATTTCTGGTTATGATGAGGGGGTTCCAGTAATTTGGTTGTCAACGGCGTCTGCAGATTATGAATGTGTGAAACCAGCTAGCAATTACAGAAAATTCTATGATCGTTTCTATGGTAAGGTGCATATTTGTATTGAAGTTTACAGAAAATTAGCCAAACCTGCTGGTGGAAATCCAAACTTGACTCTTGACGAATTAATTGCTGGTGTCATCCGATCTATGAGTGGAAACAAGAACTTTTCTTGTGGCGTAATCAGTAGGGATTTTGTGATCTCAATTGGTGAATTTGTATACAACCAGTTGATCGGATTGGATGAGAACCAAAAGAAAAACGATGTCAACCTAGCCACAGTACCAGCTCTTCTTGCTCTAAGAGACGAGTGTAGAAGTAGATCAGAATATGGCATGGTGCCAGTACAGGTTTCAAATGGGAGCTTGAAGATCAAAGGAGAGAACTTCGAAGCTGATGAAGATGATGATGCAAAATTAGCACGGCTGTTGCAGCAGGAGGAAGATTGGAATATGATGAAGCAGCAGAAAGGGCGTCATTCAGTATCTTCAAAAAAGAGTACCTACATCAAAATCAATGAATCTGAAATTGCCAATGACTATCCTTTGCCTGCATATTACAAGCCCTCAGTTGAAGAAATGGATGAGTACATATTTTTTGAAAATGAGGATTGCATGTCCTACCGTGACCTTCCAACAAGAGTTCTTACTAATTGGGCACTTTACAATTCTGACTCGCGGCTTATTTCTTTGGAGCTACTCCCAATGAAGGCCTGTGCAGATGTTGATGTTATTGCTTTTGGATCAGGAAACATGAGGGATGACGATGGCTGTGGATTCTGTTCAGAGGGTGATCTTGTTGGCCAGTCTTCAGGTACATCTAATTCGATGGATGTTGAAGGCATTCCAATTTATCTGAGTGCAATCAAGGAGTGGGTGATTGAGTTTGGTGGATCCATGATCATCGTTTCTATCCGAACAGATGTAGCATGCCCCCTCCCCCCCCTCTCTCTCTCTCTCATGCACACACTCATAGAGACACCAAGCAGTACTCCACCAAATAGCAATACCACACACTTAATGCACATACAGACTGACACACACCAATAAAATTAAAAACAGGACGAACTGTGCAAAAAAATCTCAAAAAAAAAAAAAAACCGAAAAGCATAATTTCACATTGTACAAGGATGTCAAGTTTGCATTCACAATTGATATGAATAGTCTACGTGTTAACCTTGTAATATATATTTCCACTATCATAATCAAATGGTTCGGTTAATCATGTCTTATCCTTCTACAATCTCCACTAATGATAGCATTATTCATTAAAAAAGTCAAATTCGTTTATTAATAGTTTTTCTATTCAGCATTTGCTTGTAAGGGTTCCATTACATGTGTTGTTTGATTACAGGTACAGACTAGGTAAACCGACAAAGCAATATGCTCCGTGGTATGAACCAGTCCTCAAAACTGCAAGGGTTGCAGTTAGCATCATTACCTTATTGAAAGAACAGAGCAGAGTTTCAAGGCTTTCATTTAGTGATGTGATTAAGAAGATTTCAGAGTTTAGAAGGGACCATCCTGCTTATATTTCTTCAAATTTGCCAGTAGTAGAGAGATATGTTGTGGTACATGGGCAAATTATTCTTCAACAGTTTGCCGATTATCCTGACCCCACAATTCAGAAGTGCTCATTTGTGGCTGGCCTTTCTGAAAAGATGGAGCAGAAACATCACACAAAACTTCTTTTGAAGAAAAAGATGGTAGTGCAGAAGGAAGCCAACTTAAATCCAAGTGCTTCAATGTGTCCAATATCCAAAAAGAAACTGATGCGGGCTACTACTACAAAGCTTGTCAATAAAATCTGGGCCGATTACTATTCAAAATTCTTTCCTGACGATTCTAAGGATGAAGGCCAGGAAGTAAAAGAAGAAATTGAAGATGAGCAGGAAGAGAATGAACAGGAGGAAGTTGAAGAAGAGAATTTATTATTGCAAGAGAATGATTCTTCCAAGTCTTCCTCATCCACAAGGTCTTCTAAACCTAAGACTTCTAAGAAGGAGACAAAATGGGAAGGTGAAGCAACGGGTAGAACAGATTTGGGAGAAAATCTTTATAGATCTGCAATAGTTCATGGAGAACTGATTTCTGTGGGCATGGCAGTCATGATCGAAGCTCATGAATCCGAAGAAGTGCCAGCAATATACTTTGTTGAGTTCATGTTCGAAAAACCAGATGGTGTAAAAGTAGTCCATGGAAGGTTTATGCTGAGAGGGTCAGAGACTGTTTTAGGAAATGCTGCGAAAGAAAGGGAGTTGTTCTTGACTAATGACTGTATGGAATTTGAACTAGAGGATGTTAAAGAATCTGTAGCTCTTAAGATATGTAAGTTACCATGGGGGCATAAATACAGAAAGGAGCATGCTGATGCTGATAATATTGATAGAGCAAAGGCGGAAGAGATGAAAAAGAAAGGATTGCCTACAGAATATTACTGCAAAAGTTTATACTGGGCTGAGAAAGGTGCCTTCTTCAGTGCCCCTTTTGATCATTTGGGCCTTGGTACTGGGGTCTGTTACTCATGCAAGGAGAAAGAGCTTCAAGAGGATGAAGTCAAGCTAAGCTCTAAGACAAGCCTTATGTACAAGAAGACTGAATACAATATACATGACTTTGTGTATGCAAGGCCACAGTTTTTTGCTGAAGATAGGGAGGATGACCAAGGAACATTTAAGGCTGGAAGGAATGTGGGATTGAAGGCTTATGTTGTGTGCCAGATATTGGAAATATTGGCTCCTTCTGGATCAAAACAACCCACACCAGCATCCACAAAGGTCAAAGTTAGAAGATTTTATAGACCAGAAGATATTTCAGCAGCAAAGTCGTACTGTTCCGATATCAGAGAAGTGAGAACCTTATTCACAAATTCTTTATTTTTTTTTATGTTTAACGCAACTGGTTCATTATTTTGTCCTTACTCAGGGCAGTGAAGGCATTACTCTTAGCTTATGGTTTATCTTAATCCTTTTTATTGTCTTTAATTATACCTCATTTGATGGGGCTCTGGTGGTGTTAATTTTAGGTGTACTATAGCGAAGATACACTATATCTGCCTGTTGAGATATTAGAAGGCAAGTGTGAAGTTCGAAAGAAATTTGAACTTCCAGATCTGGAGCTTCCTATGATTGTAGATCATATTTTCTTTTGCGAATATTCTTATGATGCTGTCAATGGATCTGTTAAGCAGGTAGTTCCCTTATTTTAATTATGAGTTGAGTAGTAAGCTATTGAGCATTGCTATCTTCCCATCTTGACTGGAATAATGTTTTGCAAGCAGTTGCCTACTAATGTCAAGCTTTGGTCTCATAACGGAAAGGTGGCTAACACTTCCTCTAGAAGAAATAAGGGGAAGGGAAAATGTATAGAAGGGGAAGATCATTATATGTGGAATGATATACCTCAGGAAAGCCGCTTGGCTACTCTAGATATTTTCGCAGGTTGTGGTGGCCTATCAGAGGGATTACAACAGGCTGGTAAGCTTTTTCTTTATATATTTTTTATTTAATATTATTGTGACAAGTTAAAACCTTCATTTCCTTTTGCTATCTCATTGATTATGTCATTAACCTGTAGGCATTTCATTTACGAAGTGGGCAATTGAATATGAACAGCCAGCTGGAGAAGCATTCAGCCAAAATCATCCTGACGCGTCGATGTTCATTGATAACTGCAATGTGATCCTCAGGTCTCTCTCTCTCTCTCTCTCTCTCTCTCTCTCTCTCTCTCTCTCTCTCTCTAATACGTACAACCTCAGCTCTATTGGCAATACAATGGATTGCACTTGAAATCATACTGAATTTGATTGTATAGGGCCATCATGGAGAAGTGCGGGGATGTAGATGACTGCATTTCAACTGCTGAGGCTGATGAATTAGCAGCAGGGCTCAACAAAGAGAAGGTAAATAATCTGCCAGTGCCAGGTCAAGTTGATTTCATCAATGGAGGACCTCCTTGTCAGGTTCGTGTTATCTCCATTCTTCCAATTCATTTTTCTTTGTTTTCTATGAGAAGTGGTTGCATATACTTGGTTTTGTGTATTCAGGGGTTCTCAGGGATGAACAGATTCAACCACAGTACTTGGAGTAAGGTCCAATGTGAGATGATTTTAGCATTTTTATCTTTCGCTGAATATTTCCGCCCACGTTACTTCCTCCTAGAGAATGTGAGGAATTTTGTGTCCTTTAACAAAGGCCAAACATTCCGTTTAACTCTTGCGTCACTTCTGGAAATGGGTTACCAGGTTGAAATAATTGCCTTTCATTTCTATCTATTACTTCTTAAGTCCATCTTGAAACTTCAGTATGTAATACTTTTTCTTCTCTCCTCAGGTGAGATTTGGTATTTTGGAAGCTGGAGCTTATGGTGTCTCTCAATCAAGGAAAAGGGCATTCATTTGGGCTGCATCTCCAGAAGAGACACTCCCTGAGTGGCCAGAACCTATGCATGTATTTGCTGGTTCTGAGCTAAAAATTTCTCTCGGCAAAGGTGTTCACTATGCTGCAGTTCGTAGCACTGCTGGAGGTGCTGCTTTCCGACCAATTACTGTAAGGGACACCATTGGAGATCTTCCTCCTGTTGAAAATGGAGCATCAAAACCTACCATTGACGTAATATTCTTCTTCATTATGAAATTTCTTTTGCCTACACACCTTCATCAAATCCAGTTTCATATTCTTCATTGATTGACACTGTTCATTTCCCTGCTCTTGTTTTACAGTATGGAGGTGAGCCAGTGTCATGGTTCCAAAAGAAAATTCGAGGTAATATGTTGGCTTTGCATGATCACATCTCGAAAGAAATGAATGAGTTGAATCTTATTCGGTGTCAGCGCATACCAAAGCACCCAGGTTCTGACTGGCGCGACCTCCCTGATGAAAAGGTGCACAAATTTAATTTATTATGAACAATCTAGCTCCTTTTCTTTTTCTTAGCATGAGCAGAAATCTAGGCTATTCTATAACAGCAGTACTTGTGGATAAACACCCTGTAGTTCTATTGTTGCATATAGACTCCTGAGTGAAATTTTCTCTCTTTTACTCCCAGAGAAGAAAAATGAATTTTTTTTCGTTTTGACAAATAGATCTCCTGAGGGTAAAAGAATCAAAAAAAATTAACTCAGGGGGTGTATCTGCAACCATAGAACTACTAGGGGACTGACCACAATTGGGCGATACTATAGGGGTCTATCCACAATTAACCCTTTCGAACATAATACAATCTGTGAGATTTGAACTCGGATTGTGTTGATGCCATCTTAAACTTCCATCCCCCTTTCACCAAAACTTCTGACAACTTTCTCTAAATGCAGGTGAAATTATCATCTGGGCAAACGGTAGACTTGATACCTTGGTGTTTGCCAAACACAGCCAAGAGGCATAACCAATGGAAGGGACTGTTTGGTAGGTTGGATTGGGAAGGAAACTTTCCAACATCCATTACAGATCCACAACCAATGGGGAAGGTTGGCATGTGCTTTCACCCTGAGCAAGACCGGATTCTAACAGTACGTGAGTGTGCTCGATCTCAGGTAAAAAAAATCTGTTATTATTTGCAAATCTATCTTTTAAAGGAAAGAAAACGTTCATATTTGTCGTGAAAAGACGCTGCAGCGTTGGCAGTGAAGCGATTGTTTATTCCATCGTAGCTATCCAATAATGTTTAGATGATTATGGTTCATTTTTAATACAATTAACATTTCCAGATGATTGTATTAGTTTCTATTTTTTACTCAACACAAATCATAACCGTCCATTAGATGATAAACAATTATGTTTGCTGCTGTGGAGAGAATCCTGGGTCACTTTAATGATTTGACTAAGCCAGATTGGTGTTAGTCTAGTTATACTTGGCCTTGATAAATAAAACTGGTTTTGATTGGACTAGTTTTATGTTGAACTTAGTTTGGTTATTTTCAGAGAAAACTGATTCAGAACTAATATTTGCCTTTTTTTTAAACGTTTGAGTTAGATTCAATTTGGTTGCCTTTTTTTCCATGCAACTTTTGTGAACCAGACACAATCAAGTTTATTTCAGACCAGCACCCCCAGATTGGTTATGGTCTGATTATTGGCCAAAATTAGCCCAGATTAGAACTAGATTAGGACTAAGTAGTGAACTTTCCTAACGCAGATTATGAACTTTGATCTAAATCGATCTTGGTAAATTTGGTTTAGTATGGTTGCCAAACTGGCCCCCCCATTCACGAGGAATCTTCGGTTCATGTTTCTAAGCTTATGTATCTATTACTTGGATGCATCGTTTTCAAAGGTCACTGATTTTAGTTACTTGATTTGTGTAGGGTTTCCGAGATAGCTATCAATTTTCTGGCAACATTCAAAATCGGCACAGGCAAATTGGGAATGCAGTGCCGCCTCCGTTGGCCTATGCGTTAGGCAGAAAACTCAAGGAAGCTGTTGATGCAAAGCGTGCTTCATCTTGATTACTGACTTCACATTTTTGGTATTTTTAGTATAGCTACGCAAGCCTTCGGTATACAGGGAGCTTCTGATTTAACTTTTTAACAACAAAGCTATATATCTTCATTGTAAAACAAATTCAATGAAGGAAATCTTAAGAGGACCGGACGGTTCTAATTTTGTTAATTTGAAGTGAAAATGTTTCAAGATGGGAGGTTACAATGTGTTCGTCAAATGTCAGAGTTATCGGTGAAATATTTTTGTGGCTCTAACTGTTCATGAGCTGAATTCTGAGCAATCAGAATCGACGTTAATATCATCAGCTTAGCGCTGTTTTAGTCGCTGTGTATGATGATGGACCGTGTATCATATTCTTCTCCAGAGCATATGCAAGTGGCAATGACCCTGACCTACTACCGGATGAAGAAAAGGGGCTTTTTGCCTTTAAACCCAAAGTTTTGCCCTCAATTATTTTTATGAACTTGCTTGCTTCTGTTAAGTACTCTTACACCCAAGAAAAACTCTTTTTAATCTTTAAACCCAAAAACATCAAATACATTTCATACTTATTCATTATTTACAAAGAAAATTAAAAACCCCAAAATGCCCTTGTCGTACAATATGATGCATGCATACATAATATCTTTGAGAACATCTATTTGCCAGAAACGCGCCGGGTCCTCGTACAATGGCAAAACGGGATTGAAGTACTCCGAATGCTCGCTCAACATCTTTACGTACCGCTTCTTGGCATCGGGCAAATAATTTTCTTTTTTCTTCTTGAGGCAATGGGATTAGGGGTGTCAAACCGTATCCGTATCCGAGGAAATATCCGTAATCGTATCCGTTAGGATACGAATATGGTTTCTCAAATCTATAACCGATAGGATATGGTTACGGATATGGTTTTGTAGTGAAATATCTGTATCCGTATCCGAAAATATCCGAATACATATTGGTTATACTCGATCTTACGATAGTTTCGATTATTAGATTATGGATTTATGGTTAATTTTGATGATCAAGATGTCTAATCTTAGCTTTTCAATCATAATGAACATATTAACGAACTCTTTTTTTATCACATGACTATATTTTTCTGAATACTAT
Source organism: Asparagus officinalis (assembly GCF_001876935.1). Lineage (NCBI taxonomy): Eukaryota > Viridiplantae > Streptophyta > Magnoliopsida > Asparagales > Asparagaceae > Asparagus > Asparagus officinalis. Next base: position 142,646,245 of record NC_033800.1, on the reverse strand, counting down.
CTAGTTTTCTCATATCCTTTTTGTATCCGTATGTATATCCGTTTATATATCCGCATCTATATCCGTAACCGTATCCGATTTTAGCGGATATGGATATGAATTTTTCTTACCGACGTATATCCGTATCCATATCCGTATCCGAGATAGGTAAGCGGATATGGATATGGTAAGTGTCATATCCGAGCCGTATCCGCTCCGTTAACACCCCTAAATGGGATAGTTTTAACGAATGTACCCCACTCTGGATAGATACCATCTGCTAGATAGCATCCCTTGTTGTATTGTGTGCCATTTATCGTAAACTCAACTATGGGAGCTTGCATGTCCTTGTAAGATATCAGTGAATAATGGGGATTGATTTAACACGTAGAGATCTGTCGCGCGCCTTTGCGGAAGCCTTGCACGAACTCACAACGAACCTGTGATCACGAGTAGAAGAAAGACAAACTCTTGCACAAATCCAACCAATAAAGCCAAATCAATCCAAACACAGAGATATACGTGGTTCGGCAATTTGCCTACGTCCACGGGGAGAGGATGGGGAGATTTCACTAAATCAAGGAGAGTACAAAGGGTTACAATCACACAAATTCTCTCAAACTAACCCTCAACCAAAGATCTCACCTTGCTCACAATATCTCCCTCTCACAATGCTCAAAAGATTCCTCAATCTCTGATATTAAACCCTCTCAAATCGTTTCCCTATTTATACCAAAACAAAACCCCAACCAGACTGCAAATAGGAAACCTACGTATGCAAAAAACCCTTCGTAAGTCGACTTAACAGAGCTCACAAGTCGACTTGACAGAGAGAAAATCAACAACTGGAGAACACTTCATAAGTCGACTTAACAGATTCTACCACACCCATGGCAGACACCACACCAGGGTGTGGTGGAGCCTGTTTTGAGTTATTCTTCACGTTTTTCACAATTCCTTCGCCGTTTTCACAATTCTCCACCTCGGCGAAGTGTTCCCAACACTGAGCCGACACCAACATGAGCACCAATGTGTCGTCTCTCTAAACTCGGCTGCACCAATGCGGTTGCCTACGTACCCCCTCTCCCAAGGGATCAAGCCGCCCGTAGTTCATCCAAATGGCCGCCAACGGCCTCAACAATTACGAATGTGCAACAAGTTTCGACAATGATCAAACTTGTTGCTCGGAACCACCTTAGTGAGCATATCTGCCGGATTATCCTTCGTGTGGACTTTCACAATTTCCACATCGCCATCTTCAAGAACATCCCGAACGAAGTGATAACGAACGTCAATGTGCTTCGTCCTCGCATGAAAAACCTGATTCTTCGCCAAATATATAGCACTCATGCTATCGCAATGAATAGTGACGGATCGCTGCGATATACCAAGTTCTTCCAAAAGTCCTCGAAGCCAAATAGCCTCCTTCACAGCCTCCGTAACCGCCATATACTCTGCCTCCGTCGTAGACAAAGCCACCGTAGACTGTAAGGTGCATCTCCAACACACCGGCGCACGGGTCAAAGTGAACACATACCCCGTAGTAGACCGGCGCTTATCCAAATCCCCGGCATAATCCGAATCAACATAGCCAATGCATAGCTGCCCACCTGTAGTGTCCCGCTCATAAACCAAACCAACATTGAGCGTACCTCTAATGTACCTCAAAATCCATCTCACGGCGTCCCAATGACCCACTCCTGGATCGTGCATGTATCTCGACACCATGCTCACTGCCTGTGACAAATCCGGCCTCGTACATACCATCGCGTACATCAAGCTCCCAACTGCGCTCGCATATGGAGTCTTCGTCATCAACTCACGGTCTTCAACTGACTTCGGTGAAAGGCCAGCTGAAAGCTTCAAATGGGCTCCCAACGGTACACAAACTGGCTTCGTATCCATGCTAACATGGAATCGCTGTAGAACCTTCTTCAAATAAGCCACCTGTGTCAAACAAATCCTGCCCTTCTTCTTATCTCTGCCGATCTCCATCCCTAAAATGCGCTTCGCCTCGCCCAAGTCCTTCATCTCAAACTCATTCGAAAGCTGAACTTTCAACTCATCTATAGCTGACCTGGAACTAGAAGCAACCAACATGTCATCGACATAAAGCAACAAATAAATGTACGCACCTCCTCTCAACTTGCGAAAATACACGCAAGGATCAAACTGGCTCCGAGTGTACGAATGACCAAGCATAAAACCATCAAATCGCCTATACCACTGTCGAGGAGACTGCTTCAAACCGTATAGCGATTTCTTTAGCCTGCAAACCAACTTATCTTTCCCTGCAGCTCGGAATCCCAATGGCTGAGTCATATATATTTCTTCATCAAGATCACCATGAAGAAATGCTGTCTTCACATCCAACTGATCTAACTCCAATCCATACTGTGCCACCAAAGCTAGCAAAATCCGAATCGACGAATGCTTCACCACCGGAGAGAAAACCTCATTGTAATCAATACCTTCCTCCTGTGCATAGCCCTTCGCAACCAACCTAGCCTTGAACCTCACTGGAGTGCCCTCAATGCCCTCCTTCTTCGTGTACACCCACTTGCACCCAATCGCCTTCCGCCCCTTTGGAAGCTCTACAAGCTCCCATGTATCGTTCTTGTGAAGAGACTCCATCTCCTCCTGCATAGCCACCTGCCACGAATCAGCCTCCGAACTCTGCTCGGCCTCTCTGAATGTAGTAGGCACCATCTCATCGATACTCTCCACCGGAAGTGCATATGCAACTGTGTCGGCATACCGTGCTGGCACCCGTATGTCTCTCCTCTGTCTCCGTGCCGCAATAGAATCCTGAACCTGAGCCGTCGGTCCCTGATCCTGCTCATGAGTACCCGTATCCTCCGCATCACCGTCGTGCTCGCCTGGCGTCACCTCAGTCGGCACTCTCATGGATACTGCACTATCTGGACTCTGTGGAGCTGCATCAATCTCCACCACCTGCGAAATCTCCTCTGTCGGGTTGCTCTCCACCTGATGAGAGCTGGGAAGCTTCAAGATAGAAGCCTCATCGAATGTGACGTCCCTACTCAGCACAATCTTCTTATCAACTGGATCCCAAAGCTTGTATCCCTTGACACCACGCTTGAATCCTACAAATATGGCCTTCCTAGCTCGAGGTTCCAACTTATCAGTTCTAACATGATAATATGCAGGGCAACCAAATACCTTAAGCTGGTCATAGTCATGTGCTGTCTCTCCCGACCACATCTCCATAGGGGTCTTCCCCTCAATCGCAGATGAAGGCAGCCTGTTAATGAGGTGGCTCGCATAAGAAAGTGCCTCAGCCCAAAAGATCTTCTCCAAACCACTATGCGCCAATAAACATCGAATCTTCTCCAGCAAAGACCGATTCAATCTCTCTGCCACCCCATTCTGCTGCGGTGTATGACTAACTGTGAAGTGCCTCTCTATGCCCTCGTCTCGACATAGCTGCAGAAAGGGGTCTGAGGTATACTCGCCGCCGTTGTCGGATCGCAACGTCTTGATCTTTCTCCCAGTCTGCAGTTCCAATCTCTTCTTCCACTCCACAAACAAATCTAGGACTTCACTCTTATGCTTCATGGTGTACACCCAACATCGCCTAGAATAGTCATCAACGAACGTGACGAACCAATGTCGACCACCAAGTGATGCCGTCTTAGTGGGACCCCAAACATCTGTGTGCACGTAGTCCAAGATGCCCCTCGTCCTATGAATGGCCGTCCCGAACTTCACCTTCGTCTTCTTGCCAAGTACACAGTGCTCACAGAATTCTACTTTACCACTCTTGGCTCCCTTCAAAAGCCCCTGCTTGCACAATGCCTGCAGTGACTTTTCACCTGTATGCCCTAGCCTGTAGTGCCAAAGTCTGCTCATGTCCGCCTCTGAAATCGCCGAAGCAACCTGGCCAATCTCGGTGCTCCCCTTCAGATAATATAAATTATGATTTCGGACTCCCTTCATCACCACCAAAGATCCCTTAGTAACCTTTGCTACAGCATCCTCAAAGGTCACCCTGAATCCCTTCGCCTCCAAAGCCCCCACTGAGATAAGATTCTTCTTAAGTTGAGGAACGAATCTCACCTCCTTCAGCTCACGGACTACTCCATCGTGCATCCGAATCCTCACAGTACCTATCCCACGAACGCCACAGGATTGATCATTTCCCATGACCACAACACCCCCATCGAGTCTCTCAAATGATGAGAACCAATCTCGCCTAGGAGTCACATGATAAGTAGCGCCAGAATCAAGCATCCACTCCGATGCATCCAAATGGTTCACCTCCGGAGTAATCAAAAGAGAAAAGCTCGAATCATCGGAATCATCGCCTTTCGCAACATTCACCTCATTGGCCTTCGGGCCCTTATTCTTGCTATTCTCCTTTTCTTTGACTTTCGGGCAATCTCTTTTCCAATGTCCCTGCTCCTTGCAGAATGCACATTGATTCTTTCCAAGCTGGTGACGACCTCTTGACTTTGACCTCCCTCTGTTTCCACCTTTCTGATATGAGCTTCTACCTCTCGCCGACAAGGCCTCTCCTGAAGTACTAGCGCGGGAAGTCTCCTTATCCTTCCTCCTCAAATCATAGTTCGTCAATGCGTTAGTCACTTCACTATAAGTGATAGAAGATCTCCCGTTCAGCAACGTAAGCACGAAGGTATCATACTCCTCATCCGGTAAGGAGCCCAAAAGAATAATAGCCTTGTACTCATCTGTGATCTTCTCATCCACGTTCGCCAAGTCCGACAACAACTTAGTGTAGTTGTTCACATGAGCCGCAAGCGAGGTACCTCTGGACATCTGGAATCTGAATAACCTTCGCAGCAAGTGCAACCGGTTCTCAACACTCTTCGTAAGGTACTTATTGTTGAGAATTTCCCACATCTTCATCGCAGACGTCACCCCAATCACATCGTATTTCAGCTCCTGTTCCAAACAGGACCTGATCACCCCGCAAGCATTTCGATTCATCTTTTCCCATATCGCTTCTTCATACTTAGGTGGCCTCACATCGACCATGATGGTCTCCTCCAGATTTTGAGCATTGAGCGCATCCTGTACGTCGCTCATCCACAAACCAAAATTGATCTTGCCGTCATATTTCACAACACTAATCTTAGTGTTCTGAAAACCCACTTGAACTGTGCCTGTCATCTTGCTGCTTTCACCAATTACTTCACCCATAATCACAACTTCCAAATTGTAGAGAAAGATCCAAACTTTGAAAGAATAAGAAATTACCCAACTGAACCCTAGATTGGATTCCAAATAGAACTCCTAACCACACGAGGAAAGCGAGATCTTCAGCGGCAGCTTCAAACCCTAACTCCACCAAAGCCTAGAACTCCAAGAACCAAGCTTCAAACTGAATCTTCCTCCACCTAATCCAAAACCCTAGATCTGAATCTGAGCTCTGATACCACTTGTCGCGCGCCTTTGCGGAAGCCTTGCACGAACTCACAACGAACCTGTGATCACGAGTAGAAGAAAGACAAACTCTTGCACAAATCCAACCAATAAAGCCAAATCAATCCAAACACAGAGATATACGTGGTTCGGCAATTTGCCTACGTCCACGGGGAGAGGATGGGGAGATTTCACTAAATCAAGGAGAGTACAAAGGGTTACAATCACACAAATTCTCTCAAACTAACCCTCAACCAAAGATCTCACCTTGCTCACAATATCTCCCTCTCACAATGCTCAAAAGATTCCTCAATCTCTGATATTTTAACCTCACAAATCGTTTCCCTATTTATACCAAAACAAAACCCCAATCAGACTGCAAATAGGAAACCTACGTATGCAAAAAACCCTTCGTAAGTCGACTTAACAGAGCTCACAAGTCGACTTGACAGAGAGAAAATCAACAACTGGAGAACACTTCATAAGTCGACTTAACAGACTGTTAAGTCGACTTGCCATAAGTCGACTTAACAGTCATGCTAAGTCGACTTGACAGAGGCTAAAATCACAATTCGGCTGCAGATCGTAAGTCGACTCGTGCACAGTGCATGAGTCGACTTATGCCAGTTTTTCTGGTTTTTCTGATTCTTTTCCTGATTTCTCCACAAGATCATTATTGATTCGTCTTGTTCCAATGGTCTTTGCATTGCTTTCCAGTTCTTGTTTGCTGACCTCTGTGGTTGGTGTTGAAGTATTCTGCAATTCGATCCCAGAAATTTGTAGAAGTTTGGTCATCCCCCACGATGACATCCTTAGACGTATTAAGCCATCCACTAATCAGAAGTATAGTTGCTTCCTTGCTCCATTTGATTTTACCTCTTTGGCTTGGTTCCTCTTCATTGGGGAGAACTACATTTTTCCAACCCTTCATCAACAGGTGCATGTCGTGATTCAGAGACGGATGTGGGTGACGTTTCGTTGGGTTGGTGTAGGGAGGGGGTATGAAAAACATATGTTAGTGAATTTCCTAGTGGGAAGAAATGGGAGCATGTTGGGGTGTCTCAAAAGAGCCAAAATTTTGGTAAGGGAAGGAGGACGTGGGATAATTTGATAAATTTTGAAAATTTGGGTTAACTTGAGAATATTGAAAATTTGGAATTTGGGGATTGATGTATGGAGTATTTGATAAATTTTGATTTACTTGAGAATATTGGAAATTTGGATTTTGAGGGTTGGTATGTGGAGAATTTTGGGAATCCGTCTAGTAAGAGAAGAAATTTTGAGATATTGAAATTTTGAAGAAGAATATATGAAATAATGTGAAAAAATGACTGATATTGAGTGGTATTTATAGAGAAACAAAATAAATTTAATTTGGTTTTAAAAAATAATAATAAAGCGCCAACGGTCAAAAGGACCATTGGTTTGATTTTTCTTAAAAAAATTTGAAAAAGGGGGTTGGAGCCGTTGCCAACTTTTGGTAACTTTACTTGGTTCCCTTGCTCCTCCAATGGTTAGCAACCCATGGAGCTCTGACATGAACAGGTGAGCACTCCCCTTGGCAACGGTTGCTGGAGATGTTCTAAGTGTTGTTCTCTCTCTCACTTTATCCACTTCTTCCACCTATTTGGTTGGACCTTCCTCCATCCTCTCCATCGCTCCTTTTCCACCCCCTTGTTGAGATTATTCGTATGTGAGTTTGGTCAAAAATAGGAGAGGATAAGAAAGAGTCGTAGGTTTAAAATAGTAGTTGGGGCCACTGCATCCACCCCCAACCCCAACCCAAAAACAAAAAAAAAACCCTCCGCTTCCCTTAAAAAACCTCTCTCTCTCTCTCTCTCTATGTGTGTGTGTGAATAATATATAATATATCCCTCCTTTATATAATAAGAGAAATTTGTGGAACTTCTATATACATAAAAAATTGATATGTGTCATATTATAAAGGTACAAAAACTGACATGTATTAATATAAGTACACATGTATCCCTCTATTGTATCAAAATATGACAAGTAGAACCTATTTGTATATTCAGCTAAGGAATCATCATCAAATTAAAACAATTCATAATTAGAAAATTCTACTAATCAAATTTTTTATAATACTTATTCGATTATAACTATCCGTATTTGAAAAGAATGTCATAATCATAAATTTAAATATAGAAATATATTCAATTAGGAATCCTCATCAAACTAAAACAATACATAATTAGAAAATTTTACTAATCAAATTTTTGTAATACTTATTCGATTATAGCTATCCATATTTAAAAAGAATCTCATAATCATATATTTAAATGTTAAAATGTATTCACTTAGGAAATCCTCATTAAGTTAAAACTATTCATAATTAAAAAAATTTAACAATCAAATATTTTGCGATCCTTACCAGATTATAACTATCAATATTTAAAACAAATCTCATAATCATATCTTTAATAGTATAAATTAAAGAAAAAACTCATGTAGAGGGCTATTCTATGTAAAATCATGGGTCAATTTTAGAAAAACCCTATCAACTATTTTAATTTGAGAAAACCCCATCAAGCTTTAGCATATATAGTAAATAACTCTCTTTAACTATGACGATTTGAGATAATCCCCTGAACATTTCTCACTTAACCCCCCTCAAATATGAGACGTATCTGAGAAAACCCTAATCAACTATTTTAATTTGAGAAACCCCCTCTAGTTTGCATACTGTAGATAACTCCTCTCAAGTTTAAAATTTTGAGAAACCTCCTTAAACTCTTCTCACTTTATACCATGAAAACGAACACCAGTAGATCTAACATGTCATATGACAAGTAGGCGACTGAAAAAAAGAAAAAGAAAACACAGCTCAATTATTAAAAATCATTGTAAATTAATCAAGATCTTTTTTTATCCGTGGGGGTTACTTTGTTTTGTGAGACAAACGAGTAGAGGGGAGTTTCTCTAATTTTCAAAGCAGAATGATGTTATCTATATATGCCAAAACTTGAAGAGAACTTTCTCAAATTAAAATAGTGTTTTGGGAGGGGGGTTCTGAGACTTCATCATGTATGATTCACTGTGCGAGCACGGGGGTTGTGAGATATTCGCCATGTATGACTCATGCGTGAGAGCACGGACAAAATACTTGTGCTGTGTGCGTGCACAAGTAATATACATAAATATGTTGCGCGCCGTGCGGAAGCTTGCTCGACAACCAAACGAGTCGGTGAGCGATGAGAGAAGAAAAAAACCAAAACCAAACACGAGTGCAATTCACAAAATAACGACCAAAATCACACACAAACACAAGAATTTACGTGGTTCGGCAATTGCCTACGTCCACGGGGAGAGGATGAGGAGATTTCACTATATGGAGAAGAAATACAACAGGTTACAACTCACAAAATCACTCAAATATAACTCTAACCAAAGCTCTCAACTCCCTCACAATATCTCCCTCTCAAAGTGCTAAAAAAATGCTAATTCTCTCCTTTTCTCTCCTTAAGAAACCCTAAAAAATGTGGTTCTATTTATAATAAAACACAATCCCAAATAAATTAGGATTCTAAAAACGAGTCTGCCACACTCTGGTACGGCACACACCATACCCATAGCAAACATGACAGATTCTACCACACCAGGGTGTGACAGATACCACACCCATAACAGACAAGGCAGATTTTGCCACACCCATGGCAGACACCATACCAGGGTGTGGTGGAGTCTGTTTTGGGTTTTTCTTCACATTTTTCACAATTCCTTCGTCGTTTTCACAATTCTCCACCTCGGTGAAGTGTTTTCAACACTGAGCCGACATCAACATGAGCACCAATATATCGTCTCTCCAAACTCGGCTGCACCAATGTGGTTGCCTACGTACCCCCTCTCCCAAGGGATCAAGCCGTCCGTAGTTCATCCAAATGGCCGTCAACGGCCTCAACAATCACGAATATGCAACAAGTTTCGACAATGATCAAACTTGTTACTCGGAACCACTTTAGTGAGCATATTCGCCGGATTATCCTTCGTGTGGACTTTCACAATCTCCACATCGCCATCTTCAAGAACATCCCGAACGAAGTGATAACGAACGTCAATGTGCTTCGTCCTCGCATGAAAAACTTGATTCTTCGCCAAATAGATAGTACTCATGCTATCACAATGAATGGTGACGGACCGCTGCGATATACCAAGTTCCTCCAAAAGTCCTTGAAGCCAAATAGCCTCCTTCACAGCCTCCGTAACCGCCATATACTCTGCCTCCGTCATAGACAAAGCTACCGTAGACTGTAAGGTGCATCTCTAACACACCGGCGCACGAGTCAAAGTAAACACATACCCCGTAGTAGACCGACGCTTATCCAAATCTTCGGCATAATCCGAATCAACATAGCCAATACATAGCTGCCCACCTGTAGTGTCCCGCTCATAAACCAAACCAACATTGAGCGTACCTCGAATGTACCTCAAAATCCATCTCACGGCATCCCAATGACCCACTCCTGGATCGTGCATGTATCTCGAAACCATACTCACCACCTGTGATAAATCCGGCCTCGTACATACCATCGTATACATCAAGCTCCCAACCGCACTCGCATATGGAGTCTTCGACATCAACTCTCGATCTTCAACTGACTTCGGTGAAAGACCAGTTGAAAGCTTCAAATGGGCTCCTAATGGTACACTAACTGGCTTCGTATCCATGCTAACATAAAATCGTTGTAGTACCTTCTTCAAATAAGCCACCTGTGTCAAACAAATTCTGCCATTCTTCTTATCTCTACCGATCTCCATTCCCAAAATGTGTTTGGCCTCACCTAAGTCCTTCATCTCAAACTCATTTGAAAGCTGAACTTTCAACTCATCTATAGCCAATCTGGAAGTTGAGGCAACTAACATGTCATCGACATAAAGTAACAAATAGATGTACGCACCTCCTCTCAACTTGCAAAAATACACGCAAGGATCAAACTGACTCCGAGTATATGAATGACCTAGCATAAAACCATCAAATCGCTTATACCATTATCGAGGAGACTGCTTCAAACCGTATAGCGATTTCTTTAACCTGCAAACTAACTTATCTTTCCCTGCAGTTCGGAATCCCAATGACTGAGTCATATATATTTCTTCATCAAGATCACCATGAAGAAATGTCGTCTTCACATCCAACTGATCTAACTCTAATCCATATTGTGCCACCAAAGCTAGCAGGATCCGAATCGAAGAATGCTTCACCACCGGAGAGAAAACCTCATTATAGTCAATACCTTCCTCCTGTGCATAGCCCTTCGCAACCAACCTAGCTTTGAACCTCAATGGAGTGCCCTCAATGCCCTCCTTCTTTGTATACACCCACTTGCACCCAATCGCCTTCCGCCTCTTTGGAAGCTCAACAAGCTCCAATGTATCGTTCTTATGAAGAGACTCTATTTCCTCTTGCATAGCTACCTGCCATGAATCAGCCTCCGAACTCTGCTCGGCCTCTCTGAAAGTAGTAGGTATCATCTCATCGATACTCTCCACCGGAAGTGCATATACAACTGTGTCGGCATACCGTGCTGGCACTCGTATGTCTCTCCTCTGTCTCCGAACCGCAATAGAATCCTGAACCTGAGCCGTCGGTCCCTGATCCTGCACATGAGTACCCATATCCTCCGCATCACCATCATGCTCGCCTGGCGTCACCTCAGTTGGTACTCTAATGGATACTGCACCATCTGGACACTGTGGAGCTACATCAATCTCCACCACCTACGATATGTCATTTGTCGGGTCGCTCTCCACCTGATGAGAGCTGGGAAGCTTCAAGATAGAAGCCTCATCGAATGTGACGTCCCTACTCAGTACAATCTTCTTATCAACTAGATTCCAAATCTTGTATCCCTTGACACCACGCTTGAATCCTATAAATATGGCCTTCCTAGCTCGAGGTTCTAACTTATCAGTTCTAACATGATAATATGCAGGGTAACCAAATACCTTGAGCTGGTCATAGTCATGTGTTGTCTCTCCCGACCACATCTCCATAGGGGTCTTCCCCTCAATCGCAGATGAAGGCAGCCTATTAATGAGGTGGCTCGCATATGAAAGTGCCTCAGCCCAAAAGATCTTCTCCAAACCACTATGCGCTAATAAACATCGAATCTTCTCCAGCAAAGACCAATTTAACCTCTCTGCCACCCCATTCTGCTGCGGTGTATGACTAACTGTGAAGTGCCTCTCTATGCCCTCGTCTCGACATAGCTGCTGAAAGGGGTCTAAAATATACTCTCCGCCGTTATCGGATCACAACGTCTTGATCTTTCTCTCAGTCTGTAGTTCCAATCTCTTCTTCCACTCCATAAATATATCTAGGACTTCACTCTTCTTTGTCATGGTGTACACCCAACAACGCCTAGCATAGTCATCAACAAACGTGACGAACCAATGTCGACCACCAAGTGATACAGTCTTGGTGGGACCCTAAACATCTATGTGCACGTAGTCCAAGATACCCCTCGTCCTATGAATGGCCGTCCCGAACTTCACCTTCGTCTTCTTGCTAAGAACACAGTGCTCACAGAATTCCACTTTACCACTCTTGGCTCCCTTTAATAACCCCTGCTTGCACAAAGCCTGCAGTGACTTCTCTCCTGTGTGCCCTAACCTGTAATGCCAAAGCCTACTCAAGTCCGCCTTTGAAGTAGCCGAAGCAACCTGGCCAATCTCGGTGCTCCCCTTCAGATAGTATAAATTTCGACTGCGGACTCCCTTCATCACCACCAAAGATCCCTTAGTAACCTTCGCTACAGCGTTCTCAAAGGTCACCCTAAATCCCTTAGCCTCCAAAGGTCCAACTGAGATAAGATTCTTCTTTAGTTGAGGAACGAATCTCACCTCCTTCAACTCACAGACTACTCCATCGTGCATCCGAATCCTCACAGTACCTATCCCACAAATGCCACAGAATTGATCATTTCTCATGACAACAACACCCCCGTCGAGTCTCTCAAACGATGAAAACCAATCTCGCCTAGGAGTCACATGATAAGTAACGCTAGAATCAAGCATCCAATCCGATGCATCCAAATGGTTCATCTCTGAAGTAATCAAAAGAGAAAAGCTCGAATCATCAGAATCATCGCCTTTCGCAACATTCACATCATTGGCCTTCTGGCCCTTTTTCTTGCTATTCTCCTTTTCCTTGACCTTTGGGCAGTCTCTCTTCCAATGTCCTAGTTCCTTACAGAACGCACACTGGTTCTTAGCTAGCTGGTAACGACCTTTTGACTTTGACCTTCCTCGATTACCACCTTTCAGATATGGGCTTCTACCTCTCGTCGATAAGGCCTCTCCTGAAGTACTAGCGCGGGAAGTCTCCTTATCCTTCCTCCTCAAATCGTAGTTCGTCAATGTGTTAGTCACTTCACTATAAGTGATAGAAGATCTCCCGTTCAACAAAGTAAACACGACGGTATCATACTCCTCATCCGGTAAGGAGCCTAAAAGAATAATAGCCTTGTACTCATCCGTGATCTTCTCATCCACATTCGCCAAGTCCGACAACAACTTAGTGTAGTTGTTACATGAGCCGCTAGTGAGGTGCCTCGGGACATCTGGAATCTGAATAACCTACGTAGCAAATACAACCTGTTCTCAACACTCTTCATAAGATACTTATTGTTGAGAATTTCCCACATCTTCATCGCAGACGTCACCCCAATCACATCATATTTCAGTTCCTATTCCAAACAGGACCTAATCACCCCATAAGCATTCCTATTCATCTTTTCTCATATCGTCTCTTCATATTTAGGTGGCCTCACATCGACCATGATGGTCTCCTCTAAATTTTGGCCATTGAGCGCATCCTGTACGTCGTTCATCCACAAACCAAAATTGATTTTGCCGTCATATTTCGCTACACTAATCTTAATGTTCTGAAAACCCATTTGAACTGTACCCGTCATCTTGCTGCTTTCACCAACTTCTTCACCCGTAATCACAAACTCTAAATTGCAAAGAAAGATTCAAACTTTATAGAATTTAGAAGTTACCCAACTGAACCCTAGATTGGATTCCAAATAGAACTCCTAACCATACGAGGAAAGCGAGATCTTCAACGGTAACTTCAAACCCTAACTCCACCGAAGCCTAGAACTCTAAGAACCAAGCTTCCAACTGAATCTTCCTCTACCTAATCCAAAACCCTAGATCTGAAATCTGAGCTCTGATACCACATGTTGCGCGCCGTGCAGAAGCTTGCTCGACAACCAAACGAGTCGGTGAGCGTGAGAGAAGAAAAAAACCAAAACCAAACACGAGTGCAATTCACAAAATAACGACCAAAATCACACACAAACACAGGAATTTACGTGGTTCGACAATTGCCTACATCCACGGGGAGAGGATGAGAGATTTTACTATATAAAGGAGAAATACAACAGGTTACAACTCACAAAATCACTCAAATATAACTCTAACCAAAGCTCTCAACTCCCTCACAATATCTCCCTCTCAAAGTGCTCAAAACAATGCTAATTCTCTCCTTTTCTCTCCTTAAGAAACCCTAAAAAACGTGGTTCTATTTATAACAAAACACAATCCCAAATAGATTAGGATTCTAAAAACGAGTCTGCCATACCCTGGTGTGACACACACCACACCCATGGCAAACATGACAGATTTTGCCACACCAGGATGTGGTAGACACTATACCCATGGCAGACAGGGTAGATTCTGCCACACCCATGACAGACACCACACCAGGGTGTGGTGGAGTCTGTTTTGGGTTTTTCTTCATATTTTTCACAATTCCTTCGCTGTTTTCACAAAATATATATGTTATAGCAACTTAAGGTATTAACTATAAGACGTAAGCCTAATATGTAAAAGTGGAGTAGCTAAAGGATTGGGGAAGGAGAGGAATGAGGAGACA
>NC_033800.1:142579409-142631948 GCF_001876935.1 Asparagus officinalis | reverse complement strand
GGCCCAATGAAAGAGGAGGATGGAGAATTGAGAAGAGAGAGAATAATTAGATATTATGGGTAAAAAGAGAGGAGGAAGAAGACTAGGATAGTGACGCAGACGTAGAAACGGGGAGGCCGATCGGATATCGTTCTGATGCCGATGAGTCCTGACAACAGCATGTAATTCACGAGCTTGAATCCACAAGCTCTAAGTTTCTCAAAGTTGAGAACGTAAACAAGGAGAAAAATTTCCACAAGCTCTAAGTTTCTCAAAGTTGAGAACGTAAACAAGGAGAAAAATTCTCTTGATTGAATAATTAAAAAGTTAATTACTTGATTTACAAAAGGAGAACGTAAACAAGGAGAAAAATTCTCTTGATTGAATAATTAAAAAGTTAATTACTTGATTTACAAAAGGAACTATTATTTATAGCCAACCAAACCTATCCTAACTCTAATAAAAAAAGAAAGTCAGAATCTAAAAGGAAATAACCAAAAATGAACTCTTTCCTAATCTAAAAGGAAATAACCAAAAAGACCTATTTCCTAATCTAAAAGGAAAAAACTAAAAAGAAACTCTTTCCTAATCTGGTGTCCGAGTCGACACATGTGTTTTTCTTCTTGTTTTGTCTAATGCTTGATCTCCTGTATCAGGCCCTCCTTCTTCAGAAGAACTCGTCTTTGAGTTCGCATCACTCGAATATAACTTGATTGAAGGATGATAATCAAAAATATCCACCACGTTAAATGTCACAGACATAGCCATTCCTTCTTGAAGATCCACTACATATGCATTATCATTGATCTTCTTGAGAATATTGAATGGTCCATATCTTTTCGGCTTAAGCTTGCTGTATGTTCCAGTCGGCATCCGTTCCTTCCACAAGTAAAGCATCATCATGTCTCTTTCATTGAACACCTTGAGTCGCTTCTTCTTGTTCAAGCAATCCGTCATGGGAACAACTATAGAACTAAAATTATGAATGAAACGCCGATAAAAAGATGTTAGCCCATGAAATCTTCTTACTTCCGTAACACTTGTTGGAGTCAGTCAATCCCTGATTGCCTTAACTTTGTCCTCATCGACTTGGATCCCCTGCGAGCTTACCACGAATCCCAAGAACACAAGTTGAGTCGTCAAGAGCACGCACTTCTTAAGGTAACTTGGAAGACCTCTCGGAGATGCAACATATGTTCCTGCTCATCCTGACATTCATAGAGGCCCTCACTACTCTTGAATGCAGTCTTCCACTTATCGTCGGGTCGGATTCGGATCTGATGATATCCACTCCTCAAGTCGACTTTTGAAAAGATGCTCGCGCCTCCCAACTGATCTAACATGTTGTCTAGCCAAGGGATTGGGAACCTGTAGCGAATTGTAATCTAGTTAATGGTCCTACTATCCACACACATCAGCCAACTGCCATCCTTCTTTGGTGTCAACAGTGCTGGTAGTGTGCATGGACTCATGCACTCTCGGATGTGGCCTTTCTTAATAAGGTCCTCAAAGGCATTGTGTAAAACCTTCTTTTCCTGTGGGTATATGCGATAATTTGGGAGATTAGGAAGTACTAAACCCGGGATGAAATTAATGTGCTGCTTGTTTTCGTCGAAAGTTGTCTTCATCATTGATTTCATTAAACTTCAAACGTTACAAATGAATTCAAACAATAAAGAAATAAAAATTACAACTTTCTTGAAAATAAACACAAGATCCGTTCGTCGTCTCTTGCTTGCGTGGGTCTTTAGCCTGTGACGGGGACGTTGATATCCGTGGACTACCTGGCAATCAGATCTGATCCAGAGCTTCGTCGATCCGCGAGGAGATCTAGAAACTTGAAGCGCCTATCTCGATAAAAGCGAGATATTTGCTCTTCTTAGTATTACCACAACGGGATAATACTAAGGATCGGATATGGGTGATGTAGATCTGACGAAGAAACTCTCTTGCGTTGAAGCGCTCGATCACTCTTCACTCCGGCAGGGCTTCGCCAATTCTACAAAATTCCAGATCTGAAAAATGAGGCCTAAGGCTTGTATTTATAGGCATGAGGGGTTGCGGAGCGGTTAAAACCACTTAAAGGGCCCAAATCCGCGCTGAGACACCCTAGGGGTGTCTTGGCTTGGCCGAGACACCCTTGGGGTGTCTCGGCTTGGCCGAGACCCCGTAGGTGCCTCAGTTCAGCTTTGAGACGTTTTCAATGCCCGTTTGACTGTTTTCGCTGTAACTTCTTTGTCTGAACTCGGATCTGAGTGATTCCAAATGCGTTGGAAAGCCGACAAGAAGTTCTATTAGCTCCAATGGTTAGATTATCTACAGAATGAATGAGACACGAAGAGCATTGTTCCCTTTGTAAACATTGCGGGGCTCCCGATTAGCCCGCACCTTCGTTATTCCGGAATTTTGTCAGCTCACGTAGTTCGTCGATTCACTTCAAGCATTCACCGACGTCAATCGAACTCCTGTGAACCGGATAGTGACATTCATCATCATTCCTTAACACTGAGCTGTTCGTAGAGACCTATAGGTAATTTTCGATACCTACAGATACCCCCTCCAAAGCGTTCCGGACTCGTTTCTTTTATAGAAGAGGCTGGAATACTTTGAATGTGATTGGTCTAGCCTTCAGTCGGTGTAAAGGACCTGTAGTTAGCTTCAACTCTTGACTCCTTCGATTTTTGGTCTATTCAATGCTTTGACGAATAGCCGAAGTTCTTCCGACGCTGTGTTTATCGCCTGACCGTCGTCGGAGTCTCGAGTCTATCACCAGTGAGTTGAGTTTGGCTCGTGTCATTGACTTTGAACTGACTATCTCTGTCACGTTGTGTTGACTTAGGGTTTTAGATTACCGTATGTTGACTTTTTATCGCAACGCGTTGACTGGCGTTGACCTAGGGTTACGCGTTGACCGGCGTTGACCCTAGGGTTTCGAGCGTCGAATGTTAACTTTTTGTCGCAACGCGTTGACTGGCGTTGACCTAGGGTTACGCGTTGACCGACATTGATCCTAAGGTTTCGAACATCGAATGTTGACTTTTTGTCGCAACGCGTTGACTGGCGTTGACCTAGGGTTACGCGTTGACCGGCATTGACCCTAGGGTTTCGAACGTCGAACGTTGACACAGTTTATACTCGTACGTTTACTGGAGTATACACAGTTTAAGCTCTTAAGGTATTGGAGCACGGCGGTCCCAAGTTTCGGGGGTGCAGGACCAACTGTTAAAGCTGATTCATCTGCATTTGTGGATCTTATCCCTAAGTGATTGGATGTTCGTAGACTACCCGGCAACGCGTGTTAGGCGCTGACTTATCCTTACTTAGGATTCAGGATAAAAATCCCCAGACTCGGATTCTGGTGTCTTCTTCAATCGGTAAAAGACTAAACCGGCAACGCGTGTTAGGCGTTGACTTATCCCTACTTAGGCTTCGGGATGAGATACCCCAGAATCGAACTCTGGTGTCTTTTTCAATCGGTAAAAGACTAAACCGGCGATGCGTGTTAGGCGTCGGCATATCCTTTCTTAGGATTCAGGATGAAATTCCCCGTGTGTGTGAGGCACGGATTATGGTGTTATTAATAACAACCTGCCACAATGTTGAATATGTATGCAGGTGTTCTTTTTAACGGTTAAGAACTAACCGGCAGCGCGGGTTAGGCGCAGACTTATCCCTACTTAGGTTTCAGGATAGGATACCCCAAAATTGAACTCTGGTGTCTTTTTCTACGGAGAAAGACTAAACCGGCAGCGCGTGCTAGGCGCAGACTTATCCCTGCTTAAGATTCGGGATAAAATTCCTCGTGCGTATGACGTACGGACTTTAAAAGTTTGAAAAGTGGTGTCTTCTCTTGGGGCAAAGACGAACCCGATACGGGAGAGGAAGAATTTTATATCCTATCTCCCAAAGCTAAAGAGGAAGAATTTTATATTCTATCTCCAGTCGGAAAGGAGACTCGAGGTGGGATCTCCACCCCCAGAATCCGAACTGTAGGAAGGTTTGACCAAGCAGGAGTTTGAGATGACCCTAACTGTAGGAAGGTTTGATCACTCGATTTGAAAGTGGACCTCTCGTTCATTGGAGGAATCGAGAGGGGATTTTGGTTTTGGTCCTAACTGTAGGAAGGTTTGACCAAGCAGGAGTTTGAGATGACCCTAACTGTCGGAAGGTTTGATCACTCGATTTGAAAGTGGACCTCTCGTTCATTGGAGGAATCGAGAGGGGATTTTGGTTTTGGTCCTAACTGTAGGAAGGTTTGACCAAGCAGGAGTTTGAGATGACCCTAACTGTAGGAAGGTTTGATCACTCGATTTGAAAGTGGACCTCTCGTTCATTGGAGGAAGCGAGAGGGGATTTTGGTTTTGGTCCTAACTGTAGGAAGGTTTGACCAAGTAGGGGTTTGAGATGACCCTAACTGTAGGAAGGTTTGATCACTCGATGAAGGGTTTTGACGTTAAGTAATCAGGACTTAACACGTCAAGCTTTGGAAATTGCCATGGATTGGCGGATAGAAAATTTAGTGGACCCACCATCAATTAACTTGATCAGTGGGATATTTTTGTGAGGAAAGATTAATCTGTCAAAAGGATCGAATCTCGTCTCAACAAGATAGCTCATGAGAATTAGTGAATTTGATAACAATAATGGAAAACATTCCAACCTTTAGAGTTTAAAGGTGGATGTTTTACTTATCACTTTTATAGTGATTGGGTTATCCCTAAGAATATCACCCGTGATATTCTTTCGGGAACTTCCCGATACATGAATAATCCACCCCCAGCTTTCCTTGTGGCACCGGGTCCGACATTGTACTCAGTTATATAACCGGGTTATCCTTAAGAATATTACATATAAAAATTCTCCAAGAACTTCCCGTGAAAGAAATAAAACAGTTTAGACTCATATACATGTTGGAGTATCAGGGAGCAGTTTAACCTCTTATACCGGTCGGAGGATTGAGAAGCAGTTTATACTCTTATACTTATCGGAGTGTTAAGAAGCAGTTTATACTCTTATACTTGTCGGAGTCTTAAGAAGCAGTTTATACTCTTATACTTGTCGGAGACTTAAGAAGCAGTTTATACTCTTATACTTGTCGGAGTCTTGCCGTTCTCAATTGGCTTACCCTAGCGTTATAACGCCGGCTTCAATCAGGATTTGGATGTTGTTCTTTAAAGTAAAGCACGCCTTGGTGGGATGAAGGATCCTCCTGTGATATGCGCAGTACTTCGGATCCGCAGTATTGTCAGCTTCCTCCTGATTGACGATAGGTGGTAGCTTGATCTTGTTGTTTTCAAGGAGGGATTCGAAGATGGCTGGAACGTCTTCGTCCTTGAAGGAATATTCTTTTTGGAGTTTTGGTTCCGAAGTCTTTTGCTGCCTTCGGGATTGCTGTTGTGACCTTGATTGTTGAGGCGCCTTTTGTTGCCGCTGTTGCGGTTGCGCTTGCACCTCGAATGTTTGATTCGCGTCCACAGCATTCGCGTCCACAAAGTTCTGTTGCGGGGCATTATTAACTATTTGGCCCCTTTCCACCTTCTTCCTTTTAAGGAATCGCTCGGCTCGTTCTCCTCGCACCTTTAAATCCTTCCAGGTCTTTGGCGGTGCCATTCCCATAGCTTCGAGGATGTCCAATGAAAGATTATTATGACAAGTCTCGAGGATAAAGTCTTCACTGACCGGATCCCTGCAATTCATTGCTTTGTTTCGGAATCTCTGCACGAAGTTTTCGACTGTCTCACCATTCTTCTGCTTCTCGTCAAATAGTGTGCCGATTGAAATCTCGGTGTCGTCATCGAAGAAGTTTGTCAGAAACATATCTTCCATGTCATCCCAACTGCTAATACTCCCCGGCTTGAGGCGACGATACCAATCGAAGGCCGCTCCGCGAAGAGTGCCAACGAATGACCGCACCATTAAGGGTTCATTGCCGGAGATTATTCCTAAGTGAGATTTAAAATATATTAAGTGTTGGGTAGGGGAACTCTTTCCATCAAACGGCGTGAAGTTAATTAAATTGAACTTCGCTGGATATGGAATTGATTCCCACTCCCTTGGGTATGGACATGGTATGCCGGACCTCTTCACTTCTTGAGCATTCATCAACGCGTTGATTTTACTCTCCAAGTCCTTCATTTTCTTGTATTCACTCGTATCTGTCTTCGAGTGGCTTCGGGGAGAGGTAACGTGGTCTTCCTTCACATTATCATCCGAGGGACCGCCTCCGTTATTGTTGTTGATAGGAGGGATATTTATGTTGACATTATCCTCTTCCCGTTCATTCTCCTCTTGATTCGGATTATTGCGACGACTGGGTTCTCCTTGGTGAGTTGTCAGTGCCGCGATTTGCTGGTCATGCATCTCTCTCATCTGCTGCATGGGCATCTCCATCTCGAACTTGAAAGCTTCATTCTGCTTAGTCAGGGCCTCTTCAAGCATCTTGCTTACTTGTTCGGCGCTGATCATAAGTGATTCGTAGGGCTGTCCCGCACTAGACGTCGTGTCGTCGGATGCTATAGCCGAGTAGGAGTCTGAATCGGCATCTGACACCTCCTCTTCCAAAGGAAGTCCCTTTTGTATCCTTTGGTAATTCCTTCGCCTATTGGTCCCCGATCGCAATCGAGTCATACGCTGGGACATTTCGGCAAACTGATCTGGGCTAAAGTGTCGTGTCGATTTGCCTCTGCCGGTCATATTAGCAGACACTTCTAGGAATTCGTCCTCTTGGCGGACCGGCTTCTTCCTACGGAAACGCCTTGGCTTGGTCTCGGACGTTCCGGTGGAAATTCTCTCGAACACCGAAACTCTCCTTGGGGCTTTAGTACAGCAGCATTCCGACAGTACCGCCTTGATTATGTTGGCACACGGACAGTGAGAATCTGTGTCTTTGGTGTTTCTCTTCCGAGACTTATCCATACCCCCAGCTCTATAGTACAACTCGTCAGTTTGATAACAGGAGCAACTCATAGAGTGTTGGCATGACTTCCCAGGTATAACACCATCATCATCAGACGAATGTGCTTCCCTCTGGGGATACGACGCTTTATTAGCGTTTTCAAAAGTCGCTCGTTCAAGTCTACGCTTTTGCGAGCGTGAAAACTTAACGGGCTCTTGAACTTCGACCCGCAATCCAATGCGGTCGGTAACAGGGGCTTTCCCTTTGTTATCTTTCTTGGGGGGATTAGCACGACCCCCAGTCTGGTTTGTTGTTTGGGGACCTTTCAACGGTCCCAATCGCTCCTTGACAGGTGCTTTACCTCGGTTCTCCGGTAAGGGACCGAGACGACCTTTCAAAGGAACCCTGGATCTAGAAGGACCCACGTTCTTACCTGACTCCGCCGGAGGTGCGGGGGCAAGGGAAACGGGATCTGGATTTGATGAAGGTTGGACGGCAATTCCGTCCACTTTTGCCTTTGGCGCCGGTTTTGCCTTTGGCACCCACATCTGCTTGTGTTTTGACGGCTTCTTGACCGTCTCTTCTTTCTGCATCTCCTCTGCTTTCTGCAGAAGGGCTCGGGCATGCGCAAGCAATGCGCGGCGTTTCTTGATTCGCTCTTCGAGGGTTGAGCGAGTCCTCTTGATACGAACCCATTCGTTCGTCTCTGTCTTGGAGGAGGAGTTGGTTGATCGCCGTTGTTGCTCCTGGCTTGACGCCGTCTTTGGCGCGCCCTCTTCGACAAGGTTGGAACACCTTCAGCAGTTGACTTTGCGGCGGAAGGGAGATCTGGATCTGCAGCTTCGACCACGTTAGACGCCATAGGAGCGTCGCGGGGAGTAGGTGCAATAACGGTGAGGGGATCTCGGATCTTCGATCCTGAGGGCCCGCGAGCACTCTTGGAAGATGAAATCTTTCTGTGCCTGTTTGGAGAGGTGGATCTGGAGGAGGAGGAAGAGAGGTACTCTTCAAACTTCTGTTGATCGAACTCGTATTCGATCTCTTCGTTCACCCGGATCTTGAAGGCCGGTTGCCAGCCGAACAGACAAGTCATTTTTTGACCAAGGGTCATCATTACCAACTCGAAGTGCGGGATCAGTCGGTCCCTCGTAGTTAAGACGACTCCTCGAGCAGACGTCTCGACCATACATGTTTTCGTCAAAAGTTTCCTTCATCATTGATTTCATTAAAACTTCAAACGTTACAAATGAATTCAAACAACAAAGAACAAAGAAATAAAAATTACAACTTTCTTGAAAATAAACACAAGATCCGTTCGTCGTCTCTTGCTTGCGTGGGTCTTTAGCCTGTGACGGGGACGTTGATATCCGTGGACTACCTGGTAATCAGATCTGATCCAGAGCTTCATCGATCCGCGAGGGGATCTAGAAACTTAAAGCGCCTATCTCGATAAAAGCGAGATATTTGCTCTTCTTAGTATTACCACAACGGGATAATACTAAGGATTGGGTACGGGTGATGTAGATCTGACGAAGAAACTCTCTTGCGTTGAAGTGCTCGATCACTCTTCACTCCGGCAGGGCTTCGCCAATTCTCCAAAATTCCAGATCTGAAAAAATGAGGCCTAAGGCTTGTATTTATAGGCATGAGGGGTTGCGGAGCGGTTAAAACCACTTAAAGGGCCTAAATCCGCGCTGAGACACCCTAGGGGTGTCTCGGCTTGGCCGAGACACCCTTAGGTTGTCTCAGCTAAGTTGAGACACCCTTGGGGTGTCTCGGCTTGATCGAGACCCCGTAGGTGCCTCAGTTCAGCTTTGAGACGTTTTCAATGTCCGTTTGACTGTTTTCGCTGTAACTTCTTTGTCTGAACTCAGATCTGAGTGATTCCAAATGCGTTGGAAAGCCGACAAGGAGTTCTATCAGCTCCAATGGTTGGATTATCTGCAGAATAAATGAGACACGAAGAACATTGTTCCCTTTGTAAACATTATGGGGCTCCCGATTAGCCCGCACCTTCGTTATTCCGGAATTCTGTCAGCTCACGTAGTTCGTCGATTCACTTCAAGCGTTCATCGATGTCAATCGAACTCCTGTGAACCGGATAGTGACGTTCATCATCATTCATTAACACTGAGCTGTTCGTAGAGACCTATAGGCAATTTTCGATGCCTACACTGCTGATTATCCCTCATGGGAGGTAGACCCTCTGGCAGCTATTCAGGAATCAATACTTCGAACTCCTTACGCAGCGACTTCATCTTCCCTGGGACCTCAATGAGTGTCTTCACTTCTTCTTTCATAACTAAGGCAAACCTCTGTTTTAACTCGTTTGATTCAACTAGAAACTCTCCCTTGCTACAAAGAGATATATATTTGGACTTTTGATCTTTGGGGCTCTTTGGAGATGGCGGAATAGGTGGTAGGATGATCTTTTTATTCATCCACACAAAAGAGTACTCGTTCTTCTTATCTCCATGCTTAGCGTCAACATCATACTGCCATGGCCATCCCAACAATACATGACACACGTCCATATCCACAATATCACAAGCAACAGAATCACTATAAGTCTTCCTTAGTGATAGTGGTACGTGGCATACTTCGGTCACCTTCACGGAGGGAGCCTTCTTGATCCATCCTATAGTATAAGGCACATGCTTTATTTCAGTCGGCAGTTTTAAGTGATTCACCAAAGACTTTGACACAATATTCTCATAGCTTCCATTATCAATGATGAGGGTGTACACCTTGTTGTTGACTGAACATCTAGAAAAAAAATTAGTGTCGTTGTGATGAATCTGGTGTCTTCTGAGCGCATGGAAGTCGTTGAACAATACACGACATTGTCGCCTTCAATCTCTACAACCACTTCCTCATACTCTTCTTCGGATGTCGTGTGTCCATCCTTGGCTTTTTCATAATCTGCTAAATTGACCTTCTGTCATTGTGGACACTCGTTGGACTTATGCCCTGGTTGGAGACATCGGAAACACTTCCATATAGTCGGCTTGACATACGAATTTGCTTGACTCGTTAGGGGATGTGGTTGAGTTGTCGACTGCTCGACCGATCGTGGAGGAATAGGTCAATCAGTCGTCCTTTGCCCGACCAACTCACCTCTCACCTTCTCGACCGTACCTCCTTGTTCGGCTTGTCTGAAAGGTAACGCCTTGGAGGCCAATCATTCCGCCTTGAGAGCCATGTTATAGGCTTCGTCCACAGAGTACACGTTGTGGATGACCACCTTCTCTTGAATTGAATACTTCAAATCTTCGATATATTTGGCTGCAAGTTTCTCCTCTCTCATAGACAAATCGCAACGAGAAGTAAGGCGGAAGAACTCTTCGGTATAGGCGCTTACTGATCTGATTCCTTGACGGCATTGCTCGATGTAAAACCCCGTGAATTTAAAAATTTGTTGATAAATAATAATAAATATGTTATATCATGATAAATAATATTTATTAATATTTGAGTATGCTAGAAATTGATTTGAGATCAATTCAATATATATATGTGAATGTAGGAGTGAAATCATGCACTATATACACGAGCCTGAAATCTGGAAAAAAACGACTAGTTAAGCGTATACGTGTTTTACACAAAGATGCAATTAGAATATGGAAAAACTCAAAAGATAACAGTTGTATGTATTTTTAACAGATTTCCAAAAAATCTTAAATTACATCATTCTGAGGTCATATGAGAAAGTTACAGCCAAAATACCGAAGATGGTTTTCCCAGTCAAACTAGGTTTTCTGTTTCGGGTCAAACGGGTTTGTTTCGGCTTTGCCTCTATAAATACCTATGTTTTTTATAAAAATTCCTCTCTTTTATCATATCTCTGAATCCTAACAGTCACTCTCTTCCCTTAAAAACCCTAGATCTTTTTCTTATGAATTTTGAGAGCTTTGTGAAGTACAATACCGACACGAGGGCGAGATTATCGATGTGTGGCAAGGAAGAACGGTTTGTTTGCACCTTTAGATCACTTGCTGTTCATTTTAGAAGCTTACACATGAGATTAAGGCAAAATCACCTCTGTCCAAACCTATCCCTAGATTAAAAATTATGTTTTTATGTAATATATGTGTCTAATTTCATGTTTAGGGTAATAGCTAACGTGTTAGAACTTAATTTATGATGTTCATGCCCTAAACTCATGTCAAGAACAATAGAACGAATCTAAAACTAGTATATTAATGTGATCATGATCATTAGGATTTATTTTAATGAGTTAATTATAGTTTAATGTGATTTATATGCTTTAGATTGTCAAAATAAACAAGAATTAGGTTGATTTGCATGTTAAACCCTAGATCTATGTGTTCATGTGATTCATCTTGTTATGTTAAACCCTAGATCTATGTGTTCATGTGATTCATCTTGTTTAAACAAACTCTTGGTTAAGTATACATGACAATGGAATCAGATCTATGTGTTCATGTGATTCATCTTGTTTAAACAAACTCTTGGTTAAGTATACATGACAATGGAATCAAGTTTTATTCATATAATTTGATAAAAATCTGAGTTTTTGAAGAAAACACGAGAGAAGAACAAACTGTGTATTTTCGACCTGTTCAGTCGACTGAAGTTGCCATCAGTCGACTAACGGAAGGTCATCAGTCGATTGATGGCAAGCATCAGTTGACTGACGGGATCGTGTTTGCCCTGTTGTTTTGTGAACGACCCTATCAGTCGATCGATAAGGTTGTCGGTCGACTGATCAGGTCGGTTTTTGTGAGATTGAACCTTTTGCTTGTGTGTTCGTTTGGTGAGCATTTTTTTGCAAGATGTGAGCTGATATTCACGCATAGTTCAAGAAGTACATGTACGGGGATTGAGTACACATGATTACATTATTTGGGGTATCCAAATAGATTACAATCATTAAGAGTAACGGCTATTATTATATATATTATAATTATGATCGGTTGGGTGGGGTTAGTCAGGTCCCACAATGAGATCGCGGATGGACTATACTCCGAGTGCTTTAGTCGGGTCTTGTAATGAGACCGCAGATGGACTATACTTCTTTATCGGTCCGCATGGAGATGCGCAAATGTTGATATACCTATTTATCGATCCGCATGGAGATGCGCAGAGGTTGAAATACCTATCTATCGGTTTGTACGGAGATGCGCAGAGGTTGATATACCTAACTATCGGTCTGCATGGTTATGCGATGAGTTATTATACTTAGTTACCGATCTGCATGGGAGTGTGATGAATTGACATACTTAGTTATTGGTCCGCACGAGAATGCAATGAACTGACATATCTATTTACCAATTCGCACGGGGGTGTGATGAGTTGAAGTATTCTAAAGAAGGACGATTCGATAAATAACCTAAGTGTAGGTGAATATTGACATCATCGATATGATCCATTATGAAAGTATTTCACAACTTAGATACAAGAGTGTGTCGATATCTGTTTTACCCACTAAGTATAGTATGAGGAGTTGATATGATATTTTTAGAGATGTATGATATGGTATTTCATGTATTATCTTTCTTGTATTCATTTATTCTTAGTTTTAGAGTTAATATTTAGCGATTCACAAATTGAGACATATGGTATATATATACATGAGAGCTTTCTTGTTTGGATTATTTCGCTCGACGTACCAGTCTCGTGTTGTGGGTTTCTAATTATTAATTTTCTTTAGATTGTTTATCTCTAGTTTGGTGTTAATGTTTAGGTACTAACAATTTAAGACATATGGTATATACATGAGGGTTTTTTATTTAGATTATTTCGCTCGACGTACTACGTCTCATTTTGTAGGTGTCTAAATATTGATTCCATTAGATATGTGGAAAATGATCTAGGTAGACTATGTACTTATAGGTAGAGCCTCCATCATACTTAGTAGCCCTTCTCCCGTGTGTGGATGGAGATGATCTTGCTATAGCGTTCTGACGCTCTTGTTGTTGTTCTTTTTATTTTAAACTTCTTTTTAGGCAGCGGAACAAAGTTTCGGAGAGCTACAGGTTGACGGACTTTCAGTATAGTCGATGTCATTTCATTTATTAGTTACTTTTGATCCACTGATGTTTAGTCTTATATTTAGTGGATTATTAGATTTGCATTACATTTTGAGAGTTGAGAGCCTATGTATTTTCATTTGACTTAGTATATTGAGATGTTTATCTTTTTGTATTAGATTGTTGAACAACTTTACTCAGTTGAGACTTGACCATTTACGAGACTTATCATTTACTTCCATATCTGATTTCCTATGTTCATCTCTTTTATATCTGCTTGTACCTGTACTGTTTTATTGATTCTACTAGAGAGATATTTTTGTGATGATAAAACATGACATTACACAATATGGGTGCATGACAGGTTTGACATCCTTGGATTCATCTTAGACTGTAGCTTTGTGTGAACCCAGGGGCGTCACACTCTAACTGGTTGTAAAGGATCTGTTGGTAGTCAGGTGGTAGGCCTGGAGTAATTGCTTCATGCATCGCCAAACCCGAACTGGTTGCTTACCTTGCCATCGCCTAGTGTTTTGAGTCTGATCCCGCCAACCATACCGCGGCTCCTCCTTTGAGACGATATACCACAAACTTTACTTGATTTTCTTCGGGTACATTAGCCATCTCAAAGAACTTCTTCGCTTCATAGAGTCAATCCAAGAAAGCCTCTACGTCCAGATTTCCTCCAAAGGAGGGGAGTTCCACCTTCATCCGGTACTCTTGGTTGTGGTGATGTCCGCCCTATCGATGATAGTTATGATGAGGGTTGAAGCCTCTGCCTCGACCTCTGCCATAAGGTCGCCCTCCTTCTTCTTCGCTCGAGACGTTATCGTACTATGGTCTCTCAAATTGGGTACCATAGTCTGCTCCTTCGTCACTGGATTCATCATGTGGAGGGGGATGGTTAGGATGTCGTCTATGATGTGGAGGGGGTTGATATTAAGGAGGTTGATACAGAAGTGTTTTATATGGAGGAGGCTGATGCGAAGGGGGATGATATAGAGGGGTTTGGTTTGGATGTGGTTGATATGGAGGGGGATGAACTGGAGGGGGTTGGGGATTGTATGGGGGTGGATATTGGGGTAGCCTAACTTTGAGTTCGCTTAGGTGAAGACCGTCGACGAAATTATTCCCATTGTTAAGGTGAAGGGTAAATCCTTCAATGGCTTGTTGAAGGTTCTGAAGAGACGCCTCCAACGTGCCAAATCTTCCATCCATAGAATCCATCATCGCAGAAAGATATTGTAGAGAAAGTTCCTTCTCGCTATCACCTGCCATTATCGAGGATGTTGAAGCCGAAGCTCTGATACCACTTGACACAGACGTAGAAACAAAGAGGCCGATCGGATATCATTCTGATGCCGATGAGCCCTGACAACAGCAGGTAATTCACGAGCTTGAATCCACAAGCTCTAAGTTTCTCAAAGTTGAGAACGTAAACAAGGAGAAAAATTCTCTTGATTGAATAATTAAAAAGTTAATTACTTGATTTACAAAAGTAACTATTATTTATAGCCAACTAAACCTATCCTAACTCTAATAAAAAAGTTAATTACTTGATTGACAAAAAGAACTATTATTTATAGCCAACTAAACCTATCCTAACTCTAATAAAAAAAAAGTCTGAATCTAAAAGGAAATAACCAAAAATGAACTCTTTCCTAATCTAAAAGGAAATAACAAAAAAGAACTATTTCCTAATCTAAAAGGAAATAACCAAAAAGAACTCTTTCCTAATCTAGAAGGTAATAACTAAAAAGGAACTCTTTCATAATCGGATGTTCGAGTCGACACGGGTGCTTTTCTTCTTTTCTCGTCCAATGCTTGATCTCTTGTATTAGACACTTTGGGGTTTTTATGTTTCTTTTGCAAATATTGAATAAACATAAAATGTATTTGATGTTTTGGATTTATAAAGATAAAAAGAGAGAGCTTTGTTGGGTGTATGAGTACATATAAAAGTAAGTGAGATTAAAAATAAATAAGGGTAAGACTCTGGGTTTAAAGGCAAAACCCCTTAAAGAAAAATTATGTCCTAATAAAATAGTTGTTCCCACTACTTCCTCATAAAGAAGAAAATTTGAACTCAGTTAAAAAGAAGCAAATAAATAAATAAATAAATAATCATAACCTTATATTTTCTCATATAGCTAAAAATAGGTCATTTTAGGAATAAGGATCTACACAGAATTGCCCACATGCGAATGAGCGGTTCTAAGGCATACACGCGAAGGAAAATGCAGGCGGTTTAAGGCACCCATGGGGAGGGAAAATTATGTATTTGCCTTCATGTTTTTCATATGTGCAGCTTAAAACCATCCGCTCGAATGCAGACGGTTTTAGGAGGTCCAAACTCATTCTAGTTACAACTCCAATTGGTTGGTTATATGATTATTGTGGTTCTACCAATGCACGCATGTGGGCTCATTCGACGCTCTCTTTAACTAGCATAATCAGCATAAACAATAAGAGTACAAATCCTATCAGAACATTCACTATGCCGAGAAAGTAGATAGAGGGGCGCTTTAAAGATTTAAATTGGCTATCCAATACGCCCCCGCTCACATGAAGAACGTTCTTACCGTAATTATCGTCATGCAACACACGCCAATTCACCATCCTAAAATAGAACAAACCATTCCACGTACTTAACTCTCCTCTCCCTCGCACTTACACATTGTACTCCCCTAAACTACATGGATCTTAAAAATGTCAAGCATTTAGTACCAACTCCAATCTCCCTATAAAAATGTACAACTCTCCCCTTCTACGACCAAATTCTTGAAAGTTGAAACTAGCCAAAAAAAAGTGGGGGAAAATGTTAGGCATTTCCAAAGCCATCGCCCAATCGAAATCATCAAAAGCCCACGTCTTAGTCCTCCCTTACCCTAGCCAAGGCCACATCAACCCCATGCTCCAATTCGCCAAGCGCTTAGCCTCAAAAGGCCCAAAAGCCACTCTAGTCACAACCCACTTCATCATCAAGTCAATCAAGGCCCAATCCGGCCCGGTACAAATTAAGCCCATCTCCGATGGGTTCGATCAAGTCGGCTTTACGGATGCAGTCACCCTCGACGACTACCTCGCCCAATTAGAAGACATCGGATCCAAAACCTTATCGGATCTTATAGAGGAGGAGAGCTATTCGACCCGACCGTTTACTTGCATTGTTTATGACACTTACGTCCCTTGGGGACTAGACGTGGCTAGACGGGTTGGGTTGACCGCGGTCGCGTTTTCGACCCAGTCTTGTGTGGTTAGTGCGGTTTATTATTATGTGAACCAAGGTTTGGTTCAGGTTCCACGGGTCGGATCTAGAGTTTCGGTTGCAGGTAGGGGTGGAAATGAACCAAATAATTAACAAATAGTTCGATAATTGTTCGAGTAACTATTCGATCATATTCGATTCGATAGTTCGTTTACCAGTAAACAAATATTTTTTAGTATTCGAGTTTACAAACAAATAGAATTTAACCAGATGCATATTTGATTCATTTGTCTATCAAATATTCGTTTAAAATTTGATCACTTATTATTTGTATTATTGCACATGATGTCATATTTTTAACCCACCTACTATTTCTACTTAATTTTTATTTAAGACTTAAATAGTATTAAATCTATTTTCTAATGAAAACTTTGGTTTAAATTTATATACATCACATATTATAAAGGACTAATTTTTATTTTTGAATTCAAATACTTTTTGAAAATCAAATTCCTTAGCAGAATAAGAATACTTTGATATTCAATAAGTATTCGTGAGTATTCATGAATATTTATCTAATACTAAGTATTCGAGTTCGAATTCGAAAAACTCCATATACGAATACTAGAGTCCGCATTCGAAGTCGGTAATTTTAAACAAATATAAATATAAACATTTTAGTATTCGATTCGATTCGATCGTTTACCACTCCTAGTTGCAGGTTCGGTTCCGTTAGCAATATCGGATTTTCCTTCGTTTGCCATGGATAACGGGTCATACCCGACTCTTAGCGAGTTGGCTTTGGAGCAGTTTAGGTTGGGAAAGGCAGATTGGGTCTTGTTTAATTCGTTTGATGAGTTGGAGGGCGAGGTGAGTCCATTAAATTTTTTTTTTCCTTAAACTTTTTTCCCTTAAAATTTGACAATGAAAAATAAATGTAGAAGTGGTAATATTTGGCATGTGATGTTTAGAAACGGTACGATGACTTATTAATTTTTTTTTAAATGCATGCCTTTCTAGCTGTTTCTAAAAGTTTTCATGTGTTAATGTGAGTTCAAAATAAATCTTGCGGAAAATGATAATATATAATAGAAGTATGTTAGGTAAATATATAAAGAATTCTATTTTATTTTCAGAATGTCCATGCCTACTTGTAATAACTAATAACTAATGCCTTCACCTGTAAATTATTATGAAAGTAAGTATGCTAAAAAAAAAATGACGACAATCGTTATTTTGTTCATATTAAATTCTTTTTTCTTAATAGTTGCAGCCTTGTGGTCACAATCAATTTCGAGATTAACGAGCATGTTGTTACACATTGTTTTACAAAATGTAGCCCAAGTCATGCTGTAAATATATTTGTCGTTCCAACTATTATTAATCGAGTACATCGGAACATCGTACAGGTGATAGCTTCCTTGAACAAGCACTGGCGAGCAAGAGCCATCGGCCCAACAGTCCCCCTATCCCTCGTCGACGACGATCAATCCTCGAACTACGGCATGGACCTAATCCAGTCATCCGACGACAGCGATAGATGCAAGACATGGCTCGAATCGAAACCCCCATCATCCGTCATCTACATCTCTTTCGGCAGCTTCGACACCCATTCCTATGGATCATCCGCTCGTCGGAGCAACACAAACTGCCGGAAGATTTCGTTCGCGACAGCAAACAAGGGCTGATACTCTCGTGGAGCCAGCAACTCGCGGTGCTGGCTCACGGAAGCATAGGGTGCTTCGTGACGCATTGTGGGTGGAATTCAACGCTGGAGGCGTTAAGCAGAGGAGTGCCGATGGTGGCGATGCCTCAGTGGACTGATCAGCCGACGAATGCTAAATATGTGGAGGATTTTTGGAGAGTTGGGGTGAGAGCAAGGGCGAGAGAGGGATTTATCGACGACTTTGAGATTGAGAGGTGTGTACAGGAGGTGATGGAGGGGGAGAGGAGCGGCGAGATGAGGGAGAATGCGAGGGGGTGGAAGGCGGCGGTAGAGGCTGCGGTGAGAGAGGGAGGGAGTTCGGATCAGGGGTTGGAGGAGTTTGCCGAAGGCGGCGGTAGAGGCTGCGGTGAGAGAGGGAGGGAGTTCGGATCAGGGGTTGGAGGAGTTTGCCGAGTTTTTGAATGGGGTATGTGTGGAGGGAGTGATAACCTAGCTAATTAATTAAGCGAGAGATGTTCTGAGGCATTTTGAGATGACAAACGAAATAATTTGAAGGTTTTATTGTTCTTTTCATATTATTAGGAAAATTTTGCTCGTATATGGAGTATTCTGATAGGATTTGTTTTGATCCGCGCAAGAAAAAATGCAGAGAAATATATTGAAAATGTAGGAGTATTATGTTTCTTTTTTCCATTTTATGAAATTGAGATGGGAGTTTTGCTTTGATTTTGTTAAAATTTGGCGTATTAAACGTTACGTGAGTTGAAGAAATTACCCAGTGGAATATATTTTTGGGCTTATTTTTTTGCAGCTTTTATATTGTGAAATAAAGTTATCTCATCATATTTGTTTTTCTTTGTTTTGTGTTTTAATAAAAAAAAATTGGGGAAGTTTTTATAACAATTTTACATGAGATTTAATACTAACTTGTATTGACTTCAGTTAAAAGAATGATTGTAGCACTACCTTTTCGACAGGACTCTTGTTCCCAAATGACAAAGATTGAAGTTTACTTAATCCTGAAATCTAAAATGAGATAAAAGAGCTCACCTTATCATTATTGTAATAATAGATTAAAATATTAACAAAAATGCACTACAATTGTCATTATTTAGTCAGTAAGAAAATAGAGAAACAATTTGTTCAATCTCAACAAACGAACAGATCCAATGAATCAGCTGATATGTATTCCTAATATAGCTAGTACTAATTCTACTCATGCTTACTTTCTAATCAGAGAAAATATCTTTATTAAAAGTATGATTTGCTTTTACGCAGATTAATGTTAGAGTATAACATTACAACTGCGAGCTTTCATTACAACTTCGGAGTTTTAAGCAGAGGTAGGGCCTCTTGGCATATTGCAAAAAAAAACTAGATTCAAATTTTATTGACCACGGATTTAGAAAAAAAAATTAAAAATAATATCACTGCGTGAGCTCAGATTTTGACTGTGGCCTCTAATAATAAAATATCTTTATTAAAAGTATGATTTGCTTTTACACAGATCAATGTTAGAGTATAACATTATAACTGAGAGCCTTCATTACAACTTTGGAGTTTTAAGCAGAGGTAATGACGCAGCGCGGAAGTGATAACCTCGGAATCCACCAAGTGGTGTTTTCTGAATCCACAAAGAACGATTTTCGAATCCACGAAGAAAATATTAAAAGAGAAATTTTATTGATGAAAAGTGATTCTCCTTTGGGGTTACATGACTCTTCTTAAATAGAAAAACAAATAAGACTCCTAGTAAGACTAGAATTACAAATATAGAAAATATCAAAGACTCCTAGTAAGACTAGAATTACAAAAAAAAAGTGTCAAGTTCTATCCTAAGAAGACTCCTTATAATAGAGGAAACAAATCATGAATCAAAATTGATTTTGTTTCCTAATCTAATTTGACTCTTATAATAGAGGAAACAAATCATGAATCAAAATTGATTTTGTTTCCTAATCTAATTTGACTCTAAAATTAAATTTATTTATCAAAATTGATTTTGTTTCCTAATCTAATTTGACTCTAAAATTAAATTTATTTCCTAATTTATATTTCATAATCTAAATAGACTCCAACTCAGATTAAGCGTCCTACATCAGTCTCCCCTTGTTGAAAGAAGCTCAACCCCGAGCTTATATTTGTTAGAATAGTAGCTTAATTCATTGATAAATAAATTTTTTCTCTTGCAATGATCAGCATCCGCCTTGTATTTAGTATTGATTTTCTCCATTTGTTCGTTTACCTCCTCTGCTAGGACTTCTTTTGTATCAAACTTGTGTATGAATTTTTTCCATGACAAGTGTATGTAACTGACAGCATGTGGCTCTGTAGTTTATATGAAAAACTCCTCCAAATATTTTTCTTGTTGCTTCTCATATTCTAGTGTCGACGGTATCATCTCACCATTGTTAAAATTATTGATGATTATTGCTTCAAAAAAATAATTTTCTTCCTCATATTCCATACACAATTCTTTCATTTCCTTTATTTCAAGCTCTCCACCAAGCAATGCACACATACCATCAATTGTCTCACTCTCTATTTTATCTTTCTCCTCCATCGGGACAATATCAATATGTATAACATCACTCACAATATCATGTAGAATATTCATCTTCATTAACATATCATCATTAACATCAGGAACCTCAGGATGAATCTTGATGGTGGCAAAATCCTCCTTTTCGGGGGTGAGCATCTTGTTGTTTGCCACTAGAGACACCTGTCATTGCTTGTAGTTAGAAGGTAAGAAACGATCTCTTAATAATTTCTTCATTTTTACCCACGTTCGAACCGGATCATTTCCTTGATGGTATCGATTTATCAGTACTTCATCCTACCATGCAGATGCTTTTTCTTTAAGCATGTAGACCACTAATTTAACTTTCCAATCTTCTAGGATTATATTATACTCAAAATACTTATCCACTTTATCAATCCAATCAAGAAAATCATCAGCATGAAGCTTTCCATTGAAGGATGGTATTTTTAATCCTCCAGCATCATAGTTCTCCTTTCCCCGGTAGCCTCTATGATCATCGCTGTAGAATTTATCTTGTGAAGTCAGATCACGTCGTTGGCGACCATCAACGCGATTTTGAACTCCCACCGTGTTCAGATGCTCAACTACCGTCACAAGTCGCTCCATGACAGTCTTCATCTGATTAGCATCGGCCTTTAGCACGTCGAACTCAGTTCGAGAAATAGGGGCTTCATCACCTGCCATCAGATTGGAGGAACAAGGCTTTGATACCAATTGACGCAGCGCGGAAATGATAACCTCGGAATCCACCAAGGGGTGTTCTCTGAATCTACAAAGGATCTTCGAATCCACGAAGAAAATATTAAAAAAGAAATTTTATTGATGAAAAGTTATTCTCCTTTGGGGTTACATGACTCTTCTTAAATAGAAAAACAAATAAGACTCCTAGTAAGACTAGAATTATAAAAATAGAAAGTATCAAATAAGACTCCTAGTAAGACTAGAATTACAAAAAAAAAATCAAATTCTATCCTAAAAAGACTCCTTATAATAGAGGAAACAAATCATGAATCAAAATTAATTTTGTTTCCTAATCTAATTTGACTCTAAAATTGAATTTATTTCCTAATTTATATTTCCTAATCTAAATAGACTCCAACTCAGATTAAGCGTCCTACATCAGGGAAGTCCTCTTGACATATTACAACAAAAAAACCATATTCAAATTTTATTGACCACGAATTTAGAATAAATTTTAAAAAATAATATCACCGCGAGAGCTCAAATTTTGACCGTGGCCTCCAACCAACCATACATTAGGTAATAAAATATCTTTATTAAAAGTATGATTTGCTTTTACACAGATCAATGTTAGAGTATAACATTATAACCGAGAGCCTTCATTACAACTTTGGAGTTTTAAGCAGAGATAGGTCCTCTCGGCATATTACAAAAAAACCAGATTCAAATTTTATTGACCACGGATTTAGAATAAATTTTTAAAAAATAATATCTGTGCGTGAGCTTTGACTGTGGCCATTATTTGGAAGGATCACGTCTGCTGGATTCAGCTCATCTGTTAACAATTCTAACATCAATTATCATGTCAACAGTTAACTGGACCTCACAAAATTTCAAAAAAGTGGAAAAAAAAAAAAGAAACGAGTGAATTAATTAACGAGACATTATGATTCACCTCGCAGATGTTTCTGCAAAATTTTCCTTTTTCTGCAACTTGATGAGGCTGCTCGCCAGACAAGCCCACATCCACACGAAATCAGTTATTTTGAATTTCTCTCACGCACTATATCTCAACAAGCGGTTATTAAAGGGACACGTGGCAAAAGCGCAGCCTCCAAAAACTGTCCTTTATTCACAATACCCAGAATTCATACGTGCCAGTCTTTAACCCATTTCAGACCTCACTGTGCAAAAAATCCTCTCTTTCACTCTGTTCTTCGATCTTTGGAGGCAACAATGATCAAGAGATCTCAGGTTTGTGCTCATTGGATCTTTGATTTTATTTAGATTTATTTGTTTACTTCAATATTTTGTTACTTACTTAAGTTATGTGCTAGTGAAATTTAGATGAGCTAGGAGTTTACACACACACACAAAAAAAAAATAGTGAGAAATATATCTTGATGACTTGATTCTACCCATGACACAAAAGAAATTAGTTAGGAGTTTGATGCAAAATTTTTAATTAATTTTACCATGATTGTTTGGAGTATAATCAATTTGATAGATGGCTACTGCATGATTAATTATTGCCAGCATCTGGATTTATATGATCTGGGCTAGTTGTCTCTCATTTGATATGGTAAAGAGATGTCTGAAAAGTTTGGAAAAATGACAAGCAGTTCGTCCATAGAGAAGAAAATATCCCCTCTTAATCTACAAATCTAATAAAAAAGGGTAAATTTACATCGGTCCGGGACTTTAGGCCCCATGGTTGCTGCTAAATTAGGATTGAGCAAATTTAAATATCTGACAAATAATAGTAGAATACCTGTATTCTAACTCAGCACTAGGAGGGGGATTTCAAACATATATAGTTCCCATCCAAGGCTCATTGAGTACTGAAATCTCTTTAGTTTTGGGATCTCTGAGGGAGAATCTCACCAAAAATTTTCTCAACTACGTATATCAATCAGTTAATCCTTGTAAAGGATTATCTCTGAGCGAGAATCCAAGGCTTCACGGAAAATGTATTTCCCAAGTGTAAAAAGAATGTTTTGCAGGAGATGGTCAGTGCATAAGCTTAATCTCCCTTCTAATCCTTGTGAAAGATTATTGAAATAAAACTTTAACTACGCACATATGAAGCTCACTTATAGAAAGCCCTCTTTTTTTAGGGAATATTTTGTTAAGGCATATTCGTGGTTTGCCGTTGGGTTCCTTGCATTAATTATTAGTATTTACCGAAGAAACAACTTCTCTCCATCTTGAACTCCTCATGCTACGACAGCTCATGAAATAAAGTCTCCTTGTTTGCACCAATAATGGAGATAAAGTTTTGATCTTACTTCATTTATTATCTTGTTACTAACTGTACTATATAGAAGAGGCGCTCGGCTTGATGATTTTTTATGATATGCGTGTGATCATCAGAAAAACCTATCGTTTAATGAATAGATTTGACATTGATACAATGATTGGATAAGTGTAAGTAATGATATTGTTTTTTCCATCAGTAGTGCTCTTAGAACAGATATGTTTTCTTCCATGCATAGAAAATAGAGAGAGATGGGCATCATCAAGAGTTTATGGAGAGGTAGGTATCAGCATTTTATAATCTATATTCCACCCTTGAGCCCTAATTCAAATGACAAAGTATTGAGATCGAGTCTGAGAAAGTTTTAGGTTCAAATCCAGGCTATGGACTTGCTAGTACTCATCAGCCTTACCTCTCTCTTGTGACAGTTAATAGCAACGTTTTGTTAAGATGACTGAATACTATTATCTTTCTTCTACGATTATTATTAGCTTGTTACTGCTATCTACGAGGTATATCGTGAAGCTATACCATTGAAAACTCTTTCATGCTTGTGCTTCTCTTTAATAACTAATCTCTTTGCTTATTTCGTCTTCTTTCTACTTGTGCTTTTTTCTTATTTCTTCTTCTCTCTACTTGTGATATTTTCCTATTGCTTGTTCTATTTTCATTTTGTTCTTTTTATTTTCTTTGTGTAGGCATGACATGCATGCCTATGGATTAATGTATGTTCGATTTGGTCATGTTTTTGAGAAAAATTAGAAATAACCCCAAACTTCAGAAGGGTTTTTCAATTAAAAAGTCATGACAGACATAAAACATGCCTTGGAATCTGCTGACAAGCGTTGTAAAGACGATATAGGTAAATGTTCAAGGAATGACTTACTATTGGTTACCACTCCTTTATCTGAAATGGTTTGGTCCAAACACAAAGGTTTGGGTCTTCAAGATCTTGCTTCGCGTTTAGGTGAAAAGAAAGCCTCTCAATTATGGAATACTGAATCCTTCAATATAGTAATTTCATCACCAAAACACGCTGATCATGGGGAGAGTAGCCACTCTAAAGATCTTGCTGAAGTTGGTTTAAATTTGTTGCAGTTGAAACCAAATTGTGAGGAGAAAAATGGTGCTTCAAGGAAAAATGAATCTGTGATTAGGAATGACGAACAAGAATCAAGTAAGTATTGAATAGAGAGTGCATTTTCCTGTTAGCTTTTAATTGGTGCTCTAATTAAATTGTACAATTGACATGTTCTATTTCAGCATTGTTTCAACTGAATCAAGCTTTCTGAAAGTTATACCCATTAAAATCTTCATTTTGCAGGAAATTACGGAGATTTGAACGTCTCAAACAAAAGGGAGGTTAATTTAGGTAAAGGAATTCCAAGAAATAATCAGTTAGCTGATAAAGAAGTTGAAAACACTAGCCAGTCTGTTGATACAATCCAGGTCAAGGATCTTTTTTCAGGTATTTTACTTATATACATCAAATTCTATTTTATTTCAGGTGTTACTCAAAATTTTAAAAGATAATTGTTACTTTGTAACTGTACAGGTCCAAATAAGCTAGATCAAACTGCCGAATGTTTATCGTATAACTTGAAGGAGCGCAATGGTAAATCCTCCGGCAACTTTATAAAAGAATCAGATCAAATGGAAGTCTGCGAGACCTCCAGCAGGGCAATACAACCTGCTAACCAAGGTTTCACACATGGAAATCCATTAATGGCATCATCAGGCTCAAAATTAATGAATACCGCTGAAAGGAAATGTTTTAAAATGATTGATTTTGACATCAATATTCCAGTCATACAAGAAACTACAGAAGAAGATGAAGTTGAATCTTTTCGAGCACATCACAAGGGCAAATCGACTCTTATAGAATCAAGTAAAAGTAAAGGTAAGGCACAAGTTACATCTTTTGCTGACGAAAGTGAGAGTTCAAAGGACAGTGGACATAGCCATGATAGTGCTGAAAGCAGCAGCAGCAAATGGCTTATATCAACAAGCAAGAGAGCAAGGAGCTACAAGTTAGAGACATCCGTGGAGAACAAAAGGCTAAAGAAACAAAGCTATGAAGGATGCAGCTCAGGGTCTGGAGGGAGTTCTTTCATGAATTGGGTATCGACAATAACCAATGGATTTTCTGGGTTTGCTGAAGCCAGGCCTTTGTCATTTGCACCGCCACCCTTTTCATATATAGAAGGAAACCCTAAAAATCTTTCTTTATCTCAAGGCAAAGAAATCGGTGTTACCTACAAAGATATGGGTTTTAAATCTCTCTTTCGATCCTTAGTCCCCCCTGGCTACAACATGAAAAGTAGTACCAATATGCATCAAATCACAGAACCTATGGCTGCGAAAGATCTAAATGTAGAATGCAAGAAGCTGGAGTTTAATTTGCACAGGATACTTCCTACTGATGACCGGAGATTAAATATAGTCAATAGAAATGACTCGCACAATGAAGTTTCTCTTCAAGCAGATAGGCTTAAAAAAAATCTTCAACAGGGTGAAGAATTTGGCGCAGCTAATGGCAATGTATCCCTGGGTTCTTCAGCATTGTCTACCAACAACAAAAATAAGCTTCTTCAGAACTTATGGATTACTCGGTTTTCTCCAAAAGTTTCTTCAGGTATGCAAATTTCGGTAAATGAGGAAGGTATGGATACTCGGACTTAAGATAATGCTGCAGGTAGCAAAGATCGTGACTGTCTCCTTCCTGTACAAAGCCAAATGAGTGATCTTGATGTGGAAAAGCTTAGTGTTTTTGAGAATGGGAAGCAGAAGCTCAAGTTTCGGAAAATGCTCTATTTCGCTAAAAGGAGTTGATACCCTTAGACATTCAGAACTTTAGAAAGTTGCAGGTAACATAATAATCACGGAACAGGAGCGTGTTGGCTGTAAAAACTGAGCTCTGAGGATCTCGCACACTCAAGATTCTGAACTCGACATCCATGCAATTCTGTGTTACTTGAAATGGCTCCTCCGCCAATTCATGTGATGAGAGTTTATATATAAGAAATTGTGAATCTATTGTTATTTTTTTGGTTCAAAAGTTCAGAATGCCATTGGCTTAGTTGCTATCTACAATGAAAAATTATTTATATTTGAGTATGGTCTTTGAAGAAAATACTGCCAGGTTTAATGGGAACATATTCAATTCTGTACTTGTGCTGCTGCAGAAGAAACTGACGAATCATCTGGAGTTTCTGAAGCATAGCAGGGTACAGTTATTTTTGCAGAATTATCTCAGGCACCTTCATTGCGCTAATTTATGAAGGGGTACTATAACATTGTCATTTTTTTCCTAGTATAATCTATATGCATGCTAAGCTTAACTAGAACAAGGATACGTTAAAGTTAGCGTAAATTTGACAAAACAGGCAATAAGTTACTTAACCTCGATTTTTTTTTAAGTTTTACTTAAATCCCAATAGATTTTTCAGAAAATCCCAAAACTAACACGTCAAACTGTTGGATAGCAGGTTCCTAATATATTTCCTAATTTATTTTGGTAACAGGTTATTGGGATTCCTAATCTGTTTTGGTAACATGATTCTAAATCTGTTTTGGAAACAAGTTATTAGGATTCCTAATCTGTTTTGTTTTTTGTTTTAGAATTCCTAGTATGTTTATGATTTTAGGATTTCTATATATATAGAACAATTAGAAGAGATAATTGGGAAGAAAATTGGAATATTTGGAGCACAAAAAAGAGGTATTTTCTAAGCTATTGGTTAGGGTTTTGTTTGGAGAGAATTAGAGATTTGTTGGTGAGATTAATTGGTGAGTTTGAGTGATTTGTAATCTCAGTTTGTATTCTTCTTCTCTATTAGTGAAAAACTATATCCCCTTCTTGCCCCGTGGACGTAGGCAACTTGCTGAACCACGTTAAAATTGATTATTTGTGTTTGTGGCATTGATTTGGTTCGTTTGGCCTCCTCTCGACCTTCGTTTGATTTGATTTCTCATAGCATGTTGGTTTGGTTGTTTGGCTTCCGCAATGCTCAACAAGTGGTATCAGAGCTCGGGCTACGCTTGGACTATTTGGAGAAGTAGACCGTTTTGGAGGCTCACCTAGGGCTTCGTTTGGTGATAAAAGTGGGATCTTTTTGATAAAGACTATCTTTTTTAGTTTTGGATCTATTCTTCATTTGTTCCGTATTTGTTCTGCATTTGTTTTGATGCTTTAAGAAAGATGATCGGGAAAAAAAGAGTTGTGGAGGATACTTCTAACGTGAAGACCGTCCAAAGTTTGAATATCCACTCTATGAAGATAGATGTGGAGAAGTTTATGGCACAAATAATTTTGGTATTTGGAGATGTGAAGTCTTTGATGTGCTCAATGCGCAAAATTTAAAAGATACTTTTGAGTTGGACGGGAAACCGGACGACATTAAGGAGAAGGTTTGAAAAAAGATGAATAGAATAACGTGTGGTATGATTAGATCTTGTTTGACTTAAGATTTAAAATATGATGTGATCAATGAGACTTCGGCTAAGAAGATTTGGGAGATCCTACAGGGCAAGTATTTGACCAAGAGTGTAAAGAACCGTTTCGATAAGAGGATGATTTATCGTTTCCAATTGAAGAAGGGGACCTCCATTGGTGATCACATGAATCACTACACGAAGCTTCTTGCAGATTTGGCGAATGTAGATGTGATGATTGAAGATGAGGATAATGCATTGTTGTTGTTAAGTTCCTTTCCTGATGAGGAATATGAGCCTTTCGTTCTTAC
The DNA here is from genome assembly GCF_001876935.1 of Asparagus officinalis. Taxonomy (NCBI): domain Eukaryota; kingdom Viridiplantae; phylum Streptophyta; class Magnoliopsida; order Asparagales; family Asparagaceae; genus Asparagus; species Asparagus officinalis. The sequence continues at coordinate 142,603,979 of NC_033800.1, read as the reverse complement.
TCTTATTAATGGGAATGCATCTCTTTCTTATAGTGAGGTCACCGCTGTACTTGTGAATTATCAGCTTCGAAAGAAGGATAAGGAGACTTCAGTTAAGCCGGTAGCGGGGCATTAGTCGTAAGAGCAAAGAGTTCAAACCATGATAGAAGGTCGCAGTCTAGAGGGGCACATCTTGGAGTTCGTAGGAATCAGTGTGCCTTTTGTTAAGAGGATGAATATTGGAACGCCGAATGCCCAAAGTTGGTTGATCGAGCCGGGAAGAATAAGGGAAAAGTTATTCAAGCTTCAGAGCTGAATGTTGTCAAAGCTAGTGGTAATAATTCAGATTTGGATTCTTCGGGCTACTCGTTATCTGCACTACCGTCGGTTTGTGTTGCCGACTCTACAGAGTGGATGTTGGATTCGGGTGCTTCTTATCATATTTATCCTAGGAGGGATTGGTTCTCCAGCTTTCAGGAGTTGGAAAGAGGGGAGATCGTGCTCATGGGTAATGATTATGAATGTCCTATTAGTGGTATCAGTACCGTTCGGATTAGGATGAGTGATGGAGTGATTCGGAAGTTGGTTAGAGTGAGGTTCGTTCCTCGGTTGAAGAAGAATATCATTTCACTTGGAGTTTTGGAGGCAGCAGGCTACAGGGTGACCTTGGTCGATTCACGTTTGAAGGTCACATTGGGGTCCATGATTGTGATGAAGGGCGTCAAGACAAATAATTTGTATTATTTAATTGGGAGCACGGTGTTTGATAGAGAGCTGACGACTTCTTTGGATTTGGCTAGACTGTGGTATTTATTAAGGCTGGGTTATTTGATTGGTTATGTCGTGCATGATTTATTGAGGAGTGCTTTGACCTGCAGATTAAAATCCTTTGAGCATATTGGTATGAGAAAGAAGACCGAGGTGAAGTTTGACACTTCTATCTATCGATCGAAGGGTCTTTTAGGTAGTGTTCAGTCAGGTATTTGGGGGCCTTCCAAGGAGGCATCATTGTGAGGTAATCGGTATTTGGTTTTCACAGTTGGGGATTGTTCTAGGTATTGGTGGGTTTTAACCAGGTCCTGTTGGTGTGAATTCCTAGAAGTCAATAATAATTGGAAAAAGTGTATTGGTAGAAAGGTAACCCGTCTTTCTGGCTTTGGTATGGGTTCTTTCTTGCATTTGTGCCGAGCTCATGGCAGTTTGAGACACTTCATTGATGTGGAGACATTGGGGCAACGAGATGAGATGATAGTTTTGATGGGTCGTTTCTTACTGGAGGGGATCGACGTTGGTTGTCGAGCATTTGTTTTCGTTTTGGAGCTTTGACATATTTGGGTCATCTTGGTCATAGGTTACCGACTGTTGCGTGTGAAGATTTTGGATCTGGTGGAGCTGCTTTAGATTTTAGGTTGCGTTGGATATTTAGTTGCCCAGCATTTGGTCACATTGAGGATGTGAGATTTGATCTGATTGCATGTTTGGGATTCAGTGGTTCGTTTGAGTATCAGTTAAGAGCTTCTGATTTTGTTCTGAGCAGGTATGTCACATTTGACTCTCTATAGGTGGAGAGTATTGATCAGATCATTGAGATATTACAGCGGGTAGAGGATGATGCTACTTCACATTGGGTGAAGATTACTCCACATACTCCAGATCATACTGCATTATTTGGGATTCTAGCTGAGGTGACACAGTTTGGAGATCATTTGGATTTGGATGCAGATGATGAGTTGGTTTTGGATTCGAGTGCAGCTGGTGGACATGTTTTGGATACGGCTATTGGTTCACCTCAGGTGGAGATGTTTGATTTGTTTCAGTTTGGGGCCATTAGGAGCGCTATCAGTTGCAGATCCGTTGGTGATATTGGTGAAGAGTTGTAAACTTTTCTATTTGATTAAGGGCCTTTGGAGGTCGTTTGGGTGAACTACGTGAAAGCTTGATTCCTTAGGCAAGAGGATACGTAGGCATTCATTTATAATACAGTCGGTTTGGTGAGTTGATACCGACATTTAGAGTTTGTTCGCATTCTCGTTTGGGTTCTTAACTTGTTATGGATTGAGTCCGTTGTCGTGGATTTGTTCCACTTCGTACTGGACGTAACAAGTGAGACGTTTGGTTGGTATTGGGGTCGGTTCAGTTTTGGGAAAACTTCGCCGATGTGGAGAATTGTTGGATAGCAGGTTCCTAATATGTTTTCTAATTTATTTTGGTAACAGGTTATTAGGATTCCTAATCTGTTTTGGTAACATGATTCCAAATCTGTTTTGGTAACATGTTATTAGGATTCCTAATCTGTTTTATTTTTTATTTTAGAATTCCTAGTATGTTTATGATTTTAGGATTTCTATATATATGGAACAATTGAGAGAGAGAATTGAGAAGAAAATTGGGGATATTTGGAGCACAGAAAAGAGGTATTTTCTGAGCTATTGGTTAAGGTTTTGTTTGGAGAGAATTAGAGATTTGTTGGTGAGATTAATTGATGAGTTTGAGTGATTTGTAATATCAGTTTGTACTTTTCTTCTCTATCTAATACTATTATAATAGTGTGTTGATATGTTAAAACATTTCTTCCAAAAATGCCCTTTAAAACACATACATGCATACATAAAACACATGCATCCATACATAAACCATACCTCATACATACATAACCCCCAATTAAATGCATTATTATTCATAACCCCTAAAATAATTTCATCATGTCTAAGTTGTTTATATTTTTATAACCTTCCATTAACATATTAGTCTCTTATAATTCTCACTAATTATCACTATCATAATTAAAAAAACGTTACAATCATTCATCTTCTTATTAAACCACTATAAATCATAACAAATCTCTTACAGAAATGAATACATCATATGCAACGCTCATCATCTACATTGCACCTCCTCAAATCCTGAACGTCTCTTTGTCCCGATTTTGCCTATTTGGATTTCATTCTTTGCACAACCAATCACTACTTACTATCTCTTATTATAACATGATGAGATTAACATGATTTATAGTGAAAGATTCTTTCTCTATCTTTTATAACCTCCCAATAATAAATCAATCTCCTACTCTCTCTTTCTTAATTCTCACTAATGATCACTACCATAATCATAGAGAATGTTTTAACTGATTTCTTACCATTAGAATTTCTCTTTGCTTGATTTGGCTTATTATAATTTATGTCTTTATTGGTCAATCAAGATTTTTAAAGTTTGTATTTAATTTTTGTTTTGAGAACCATAAAACCCAATCAAGTATGAAATTCATGATTTAAAAAATATGTTTTACCTAAAATATTTTATTTAAAGTAATAAAATACATAATTTATTTTAAAGTTATAGTTGTAATGTGCTATCAAAACTTAAGATGATGCAAATGAGTAAAAAGAGTTGGACGTAATAATAATAATAATAATATCTCACTTATAACCTCTTCATATTCATAACCTCTCCATTAATTACCTATAATTTTTTATTTAATCTCTCACTCATAACCTCTCCTAATCTTTAATTTCATCCATTAATTAATCTCCATCACTAACAATAATGAACCCCACTCCCTCCCCCCCAACAAACACTATCCTTTAATTTCAGCAGAAACTAAATATACTTAATTTTTATAACCTCCCAATAACAAATTAATCTCCTACTCTCTCTTTCTTAATTCTCACTAATGATCACTACCATAATCATAAAGAATGTTTTAACTGTTTATCTTTATACTAGCCACTATAAATCACAACTAATTTGTTTAAATTTTTCTATGAATTCTCTTTTAAGTATAATTTCCTACTTTATTATTAACACTAATAAAGTAAGATTTCTAAATATGCTAAATATAGAGTGAGGCTTCGTGACATGTGTGTATTATTTAGAGCTCAAGGTCTTAAGACTAAATTCTGAAAATGACACGTCAAGTTACTTCACTTCCAACTGATCAAGTAAGATGAATAATTGAAGAAGAAACAAAGAGTAGTTTCCCGTATTTATATAAATGAGTTTGAGATTTTTAGGTTCTGCTCTTACTATGTATATGCAAAGATCTTTAGCACTAGCATAATATGTACATAACAGTCCATATTTTCCAGCATAATGAAGAAAAAATATTAAAAATTTTAACGTTAAATAATATTCAGTCTGCTATTGTGGAAATTAACTTTGAACTGAGGATATACTTTGGTCATATTCATCATGATGGTTCCTTAAAAAATCATGTATTGAGTTGCAAAATCCATCATTCACAAAAAGTTTTGTCTGATTGAAATTTGTAGGTTCAACTTAAAAATATTGTTAGAGCAAAATAATGACACACATTACTGTAAGACCCCATAATTTTTTTTATGATGTTTGTTCTTAACAATTGAAGAAGCTCTGATTAAGTCTTTTCAGAGGATTATATAGATTTTGGTTAATGTTTTTAGCTTTGATAGAGTATGTTCTTAGTTGTCATAGAACATAAAATTTTTCATATTAATACAAAATATTTAAATTATTATTTTACAATCAGTATGTTATTTATCCTTCCTAATGGTATAACTATATTACAAATTTGTGAATAAAAAAACCCAGCATGTGCTAAAATATAAACGTCAGACATTATGTTAAATTATAAAACAAATAGAATTATGTTTTTTAGGTTCACAAATTGAATAATGTCTTTTAGGTATTCCATAAGTTTTATTGGAAAGCTCTGGTTTCGTAAAACTAAAATTTTAAAAAAATTATAAAGTAAATCTTTAAATTTGCAAAACAACCCTAAAACTTCATAATTTTATAGATATGCTATAAAATTTGCAGAAAGGACCTCTAAATGTCACAAATAAACATCATAAAAGATTATATTTACTCTAGGATTTTAATGATAAAAAGATAGCAAAAATCCATAAATTACATCTAACACCAAACTTATTATAAAAAGAAGATAAACATAAAATTAATCCAACAACGTGCAACGCACGTGCACTATACTAGTTAGTGAAAAACTCTATCCCCTTCTTGCCCCGTGGACGTAGCCAACTTGCCGAACCACGTTAAAATTGGCTATTTGTATTTGTGGCATTGATTTGGTTCGTTTGGCCTTCTCTCGACGTTCGTTTGATTTGATTTCTTGTAGCACGTTGGTTTGATTGTTTGGCTTCCGCAGCGCTCAACACAAACTCTTTGATTTCTTATCCAAAAGAAGTAGTCCAAATTTTTTGGTGATTGGAAAATATTCTTAAAAGGTGAAGGGCCTTGGTAAAAACCATTCAGGATAAGCTAGAGAAGTTTAAAACATATCAAATATAACTCATCTAAAGTGCCAACACGATGTCTATCTATACCAATTATGTACTGTCCATAATAGCAAAAAGGATAGTAATTTCATCGCAAAAAAATCCTAGAAGATGATATCGTATATTAAAAAAAGTCTCCCGCTTAATCATCATGAGCCATATTTTTAGAATTTTTAAAATAACCTTATATCTGAATAAATAAATTGTAAATACCATCACACTTTGAAGAAATCAAAAGGAGTATCCTCACATTTAGCTAAAAAAAGTCACATAAATACCGTTAAACTTGGGAAACCCACCCCGCCCCCCCCAAAAAAAAATCGACGCAAATGAAGCTCAAACTTATTTCTATCCATTTTCTTGACAATTCGATTATTGTAATCCCGACATTTTGTGTGGTGTGTAGAAACGGCGAAAAACATTTGAGAAGAACATGATTTTGGGAGCGACCAGAGCTTATTGGTTGCTTCCGGTCCCGACGCGGAGCAAGGAGCTTTGGGCACGTTGTCGACCGATAAATGACGACACAACCCTTTGGAGTTTTCTGGACTTGGTGACGGTCGACCGCGACGATTTTGGTGGTCGATCGCCAAACCCTGTAATCGATATTGGGTTTCTGTCTTTCTGGTCGGTCGATCGCGATGATCTCTGCGATCGACCACCAGTCGGGTCAGACCCAGTTTTGGTTTTCATGTTCTGTTTTGATATTAGTGTTTCACTATAACAAAATACAACATTGCCGACGAAACAAAAACATTGGCAAATGTTTAAAAAACGTCGAGAAAAATATTTTCCGACACAAAATACAGCATCGCTAACGCGTCGCCAAAAGTGCGTCTAGAAAAGTATTTGGCGATGCAAATACACTGCGTCGCCAAAAGTACACTTTTGGCGATGCGACAAGCATCGGGAAAAGTACATCTTTTAGCGACGCATATTATTTTGCGTCAGCAAAAGCATGCTGAATTTTTCCATATGCGAAACGGCGTCAGGAAATCTTACACTTTTGGCGACGTACTTAACGTCGGCAAAGGGCAATGCGTCAGCAAAAATACACTTTTAGCGACGCGGAATGGAGCGTCGCTAAAAAGCTTATCTTTGGCGACGCATGATTTGCGTCGGCAAAAGTGTAACTTTTAGCAACACTCTATTCTGCATCGCTAAAAGCTACACTTTTGCGGACGCAAATCATCTGTCGCCAAAGATAAGCTTTTTAGCGACGCTCCATTCCGCGTCGCTAAAAGTGTATTTTTGCCGATGCAAGATTGCGTCGCTAAAAGATATTACTTTTACCGATGCTTATCGACACTAATTTGCATCACCAAAAATAATATATTTTCTGTCAAATACAAGCCTACACTGAATCTGAACATCCACAAAAAATTTGATCCCATTCACATCAACATAAAAGTCTATTTTTCATTTCCCCTTGAGCGCTAAAAACGTTAATTTACAAACTTCCTCTTGCATACCCAAGTACATAAAGTCTCTCAAAAACAGATTATATCAAGCAAACTAGAAACACCAATATCAAATTTGTATCATTAATTACAAAGAACAAATGTATTTGAGGAAGAACATGGCCCAGTTTAGATAGTGCGTCTGCAACAGTGTTTGCCTCTCGCATACAGTGTAGGACAGGAACTTCTCTGAGGTGAAATTGCATGGCTTTCCTTTTGCTTTGGCAGTGAATCTTTTGCTTTGGCAAAACCAAACCCAGCATGAAGCAACAAATAAAGAAAGATGTATGCTAGTCCCTTCAGCAAGATAAGACCTGCAATTCATGATACATTTGAAGCAACAAACTGAAGATGGACAGATCTACAAATCTATGACACGAGAAAGCTTCTGGATCCGGTTAAGGAGGAAGTCTCCTTGTTTGATGGTAGCCTGATAAAGGGCATTCTTGGCGTCAGGTCTGTTGGTCTCAAGAACACCGCTGACTTTGTCGATCTTGCAGTGAAGCCCCCCGGCTGCTATGAAGCGAGACAGTTCGCTGTTGAGGAAGGAAATTTTTATGAGATCTCAAAGCTATTGTTACCAGATGAATGTACGAGCGTCAATTTTGCCTAGCTCGCTACTAAAAGAGGGGTGGTAATTGCGCGAGCATAATTGTAATACATAGTGAGAAAAGGAGAGAATAAATAAGCAGAAAACTGATACAAACATCAAATGGAAGCACAAAGAAAAGAGACTTGTTGCAGCATTCATTGGGTGACTGCTTTGAGTTCTCAGTCATCAGATTATGTTGCAAGCTATTGTAGGGTCTTATTTTCTCTTTGAGTTCTCACTCATCAAATTTGGTGTAAATACAAACACATTTTAGGGTTTCTGTGAAGCAGTTGAAAGGGTTGTTTTGAGCACAGAAAAGAGAGTTTTTCTGGGGTATTGGTTTAGGGTTTTGTTTGAGAGATTAAAGAGATTTGTTTGAGAGATTTAAGTGATTTTGTAATCTTTATTTGTACTCTCCCTTCTCTATTAGTGAAAACACATCTCCTTCTTGCCCCGTGGACGTAGGCAACTTGCTGAACCACGTAAAATTTGTTTGTTTGTGCTCATACCATTTTTTATTGTGTTTGGCTTTTTCTCTCGGTGTTTGTGTGTTGGTCCTCGGCACCCCCAACAAATGGTATCAGAGCCAGGCTACATTTGAGATTAGGTGGAGGAGTAGATCACTTTGGAAGCTCGTCTAGGGTTTTAGTTGGTGACAAAAGTGAGATTTTTATTATTGTGGATCATGTCTTCCATCTTGTGGGGGTGAGATCTTTCGGAGGCTCTTGTTAGGGTTTCAGTTGGAGGTAAAAATCTACCTTTCTCGCAGTTTGGATCTATTTCTTTTAATTTGTTCTGTATTGGTTTGTTGGTGCTTTGAGGAAGATGGCTGAGAAAAAATGAGTTGAGGGTGGTACTTCTGGCATGAAGACCATCCAAAGTTTGAATATTCACTCTATAAAGATAGATGTGGAGAAGTTTAATAACACTAACAATTTTGATTTATGGAGTGTGATGATACGGGTGTATCTTCTCTTCGGAACTTAGCAATCCTCATGGGAGCTTGAGGATAGATGATTCTCATGGTAACTTGAGAATATAGGTGTAAAACAATACAGTGGAACACAAGTTAAAGCGTGAAACGAGACGACGAATCGAAGAATCGAAGCATCCAGTTTTTAGCCCGTGAGTCGACTCATACATATACATGAGTCGACTCATTGGGTTGAGTCGACTCATGTTTGTTATGAGTCGACTCACGAAACCTAGCCGTTTTGTCAGAAGTCTCTGACCAGTCAACTCGTGACTGTCATGAGTCGACCCATGTGTCATGAGTCGACTCATATATGCACATGAGTCGACTCATCGATGGTTTCATGATTTGTTTGGGTTTTTGTTTGCACGAATTCCTATGGAGGTTTAGGCTTGGTTATTTACCACTTTGCCATCCATGTTGTTACACCTATATAAGGGATTGTTTAGGGTTTCTAATAAATAAGATGTAATCAAAGAGATATTCTAATCAAGAGAGAGATTATGGTTTAGAGAGAATTGAGAGTTTGTTCTCGATTCTAGTGAGATTGTGAGAGAGAGATTATAATCTTTTCATATCATAATCTAGAGAGAGTATTTTCCTTTATCACATACTGAATTATTCTTGTGTTTTTGTCATCCTCTTCTCAACCCACCTTTGATAATTCCACGATCAAAGGTGCTCACACGGCGATTTGTATCAAGTTGGTATCGGAACGATCAGATCCTGTAAAGGGGGCATCCTGTGTATGGTCCTAACTCGATCGCAATACAAGAAGTTATAGACGTCAAAAAAATGCTTACAGACATCCAAATACCACTCAAGACAAAGAGAATGTGATAAACATCAATACCTAAGTCATGGGAGATCATACAAGCCCAAAGGAAGCAAAAGGATCTATGACTCAACACAAAATAATGTGAATTCACAGAACAATGCAAACTACAACGTGTGGGCGCGGCAGTACATGGTGTCGCGGCTGAAGCGCGGCAACCCATGGTGCCGCGGCTAAGACGCGGCAGTACATGGTGTCGCGGCTGAAGCGCGGCAACCCATGGTGCCGCGGCTAAGACGCGACAGACTATGGTGTCGCGGCCAAGGCGCGGTAACTCATGGTGCTGCGGCCATTATAGGGGATGCTACAGCAGTTATAATGCAGTTATCTGATGATTATTGAAGCCCACGTGACAGCATATTAGAGATAGAACGTGTGCTGACGTGGACAGGCAGTTAAATCACGAAAAAGGTGGTTAAAGGTCGTGGGAGAACAGTTTCAAACACGTGTGAACGTGGGTGTAACTGCTCCTTTAGTCGTGGCAGTGTCGACTGCTGCGCCCTTTGGCCGCGACAGTGTCGACTGCCGCGCCCTTTAGCCGCGACAGCATCAACTGTCGCGCCTAAAGAGGTAGTTGTTGATCGGCTATTTCTTCAGTTATCGTCTAAGGAGGCTATAAATACCCCCTATGGCCATCATTGACAGGGGGAGGATTTCCAGAGCAGATTAGAGCAGAGAGCCTTGAGTTTTGGTGAATTAGAGCAGGAAAGAGAGTCTTCCTTCTTCACAAACATCCCCAAGAAGTTTCTGGCGATTCCTAGAGATCTAAGCTCTGACTTGATCTTTAGAAGAGTGAATATCTTACATCGATAAGATATTCGCTTTAAATTCTTACTTCGATAAATGAAGAAAGAATCATTAAACCCCTCACGGTTCAATCAGAATCTGTGATTTGGTGGTCCACGGGCTAACGCACCCCCGGCACAGGCAAAGATCCCACGCAAGCAGCGATCCAAACAACGATCCTACGTTTGTTTTTTAAGAGTTGTAATTTTCATTTTGTTGTGTAAAAGAAGTCTTACAAAAAGGCTATCTTTTTTTTTTGAATTCGTTGTAATCGACCGAAGATATAATGAATTCCGTGACAAAACCAACTTTTGACGAAAACAGAAGCTATGTGAGATCCTTATTTTATTAGGAGTCCAAAAATTAAGGAAGGAGAGGATGACCGAAGGGGATAATTCCGCAAAGCTTGATCCAATGGAGAAGCAGATCGAGACGATCGGTTCTACACTTAATCAGCTCGTATGTCTAATCAATGGAAAGGACAAAAAGGAGGAATCTTCTTCGAAGGGTAAGAAGAAGCTCAAAGAGTCCGATGAAGAGGGCGAGAAAACTGGTTCTGATGAGGAGGCCAAGATTATTAAGACTGCTCCACATTAAGAGGGTAAGAATTACTACCAAAATTTGAAAATTGATTTCAAGGTAGAGATTCCTATTTATGATGAGAGTATCAATGTGGAGAACCTCGATGATTGGATCCAGCGTATGAAAATGTATTTCACTCTCTATGGATATTCATCCAAGGAAAAGATTGTGTTCATGACTTTGAAGCTTTCAGGGAATGCGTTGACATGGTGGAAATCCTACTGTAAGCAAGAGAAGAAGGCAGTGTCGTGGAATAAGTTTAAGGAGCTACTGAGAAAGCAGTTCTATCCAGTAGGGTTCCTTGAGGAGCATTGGTACAAGTGGTATGATTTGCGTCAAAGATTCAATCAGACCGTTCAAGAGTACATGACGGAGTTCCAGCAGTAGGCGATGGTTCTAAATGTCACGATGGACGAATACTCCATCTTCATTAAGTACATGGCGGGTCTAAACGAATACATCTGGAAGGAGATGAAGCTATTCACGGTTGAGTCTATTGCAGAGGCAAGCGTGAAAGCTATTGCCATCAAGGGAAAGCAAAAGAAGAGCCACGAGGCAAAAGGAGATGCAAGACAGACGGGAGGTGAGTTTAGTGGTTCTAAACATAAGGAGGAGAAGAAGGGTGATCCAGGGAGAGCAGAACTGATTTATAGTCACTGTGAGAAGACATGACATATCGCTGACCGATGCTGAGAGAAGTATCCTTATCTGAAACCAAAGGGGTTAAAGAAGAAAGAGGAGAAAAATGCATACATGATAGCATAGCATCCGAAGGAAGTTCCTGGGATGACAGAGCCCAACAGTTCTCAATCTTATGGCAGGGAAACAGACCACGAAAGAAGACGAAGACCCCCGAGAGCAGCCCTTTGTGCTGAAGTTGCAAGTGAAGACCAGTTTGGTTGATGCCATTATTGATCCAGGTAGCGAAAAGAATTCGATATCCACGGCCTTGGTTCAGAAGCTGGGTCTGAAGACAGTCAAGCATCCGAAACCCTATCCGTTGGGGTGGATTCAGAAGGAGACGGGACTAAGTGTAGTTGATCAATATACTGTCAGATTTGCGCTCCACGAGTCATATATTGACGAGGTGTAGGCTGTCTAAAAATCACAATGGATAGCTAATCCCTATCAAGCCCTGATAATGGAAGTTACAATCAGACGACTTTCTAATCACTGTATCCGCAACTCTGCAACCGCTATAAACACGGCATCATCTCTGAGATGATTGATCTTGATGGCTGCGACAACAGCATGACTAATATTATATTAGCAACTATTAGAGATGCTGATGAGCAGTGTAATGATTTCAGAAATAAAAGGTTGGACTTAGTTGGTGAGTCGCTTGGTAGAGAGCTGTGGGCAAATATCCATCTTCAAAACACTATGGATGTTGATTCCCGTCAAGCTCTCACAACGAAAGCTACAATCAAATAGCTTTCGGGTCGACAGTCGGAAGGGGCAATAGGAGACTTTTCACACAGATCGAGAAGAGTTACAATTTGACGACGCTTCCGACAGCTGATGAAAACCCTATTCAGTGGCCTTCACGATCGTTGGTGAGAGTTACAATCTGACGACTCTCATATCTTATAACAGGCAAAGACCAATAAACAATGGCCTTTGCAATGTCATGGCAGACGATGTTACAAGTCAACAACCTCTATCAAACGTAGAAGTTTAATTCTGCGTTTCTCAAATTCGAAACGCACACAACTTGTGCGTTCTCCAGCGAATGTCTAACTCTGCAACGCAGAGTTCAAGCACCAAACGCACACATAACGTGCGTTCTTCAATAGGTTCAACTACGTGTCCCAAACTCTGGACGCAGAGTTGAGCTTCAACGCACACGGCCTGTGCGTCTCAAATCTCTAACAGAGATTTAACTCTGCATCTCAAGCCTTGGACGCAGAGTTAAAGCCCATAACGCCAACTGAGGCGTTTTGACTTGTTCAAACGCAAGTCGAACGGCCTCAAAACCGTTATCCCACGTTCTGAGGGATTCTCGCCCACAAAGGAGCGGAAATAGGGGTTGGTTGCACTCCACATCACCCTATAAATAACCAACTTACTCAACTGAGTAAGGGGTTGGCGGGTTGATAGGTTGATCAATCGGTTTCTGAGATCAAAACCGCAAAGAGTTGAGGGGAGCTGGTATCAAAACCACCCAAGGTCAACAAATCTCGGCAGTTGAGTAATCGGAAGGAAGAGATCTTCGGGAGATCAAGGAACTGATCAACGATCAGTTAATCAAATCCCGAAGGATCCTTTCATCAAAGGTATCATCCACTTGGCAATTAACCGAATTTTCGGTTCCAACAACTCTGTTACAGAGTTTTAACTCATTCTGAGTTCTTAAACTCGTTAAGAGTTCTTAATTAGCTTGCAACGCAAGTTAATCACATCAAACCAGACATTCGGTTTTCAACAACTCTTATCAGAGTTCTTAACTCGTTCAGAGTTCTTTACACTCGTTAAGAGTTCTAAACCGAAGTCATCAAGCACTTCAATTGTTCCAGTGAAGAAGGACGGTCGGATCGTCAACGGAGAGCAAGTTCGACGCGATCAATCGAAGGAGGCACTCCACCGCTACCAAGAAGAACCCAGTTTTAAACAAAGGGGAGAATCAAATTCATTCTCCTCTCTTTTGTAATCGGAATCCAAATTGTAATCGATTTTGAGAGAATACAAGTCAAATTTTCTTTCTTTGTCTTTTTACATCAAATTTCCAACAAACAAAAGATGGCGACTCCGCTGGGGACTAGCTTCTCTGACGAGGAAGTGGTGGCGCAATCCGACGTTCACCTTACAGGAACCACCGTCGAAACTCTCGTCGTAGAGTTCGACCAAGCCAAGTATGAGGAGGTCCTCTCCTCTGGGTCCCTTAGCCCAAAAGCTAGGCGTGATACCCACAGGACCTCTACGGAGGTCAACACTACTGCTGAGATGCCAAAGAAAGCCCTCTCCTTTGGCCAAGACCTTAAACTCGCTCTGCGAGTTGAAGATTCCTCCCCCGTATCACTACGGCAAATAATAGGTCAAAAAAGACCTATGTCGGAGGAAAGCCCAACCAACGCCGACGATGCCGCGGCCAAGGCCTTGAAACAGGCTAAGAAAAATGCTGCTCGACGAAGGAGAAGATCCTTACGGCGAGCATACTTGCGGAACAGCCAAGCTACTGCACAACGCAAAGACTGCGTTTCTGAGCTTGTGCCCGAACTGTGCGTTTCTGCTCCAGAACGCACACTTCGTGGCAATGAACCCGACTATGAGCCTCGGGTTATTCAACTCAAACGCGACCCTCAGTGGCGCGTTGTTCAACATAGACGCACACCTCAAAAGTGCGTCCCAAAACGTGACCTCCAAAGGCACGTTCAATCATTCAAACGCACGCCACAACCGTGCGTTCAGTCAAAACAAGACCCTCAAGGGTCTGTTCAAACAACCAAACGCACACCACAAGTGTGCGTTCAATCAAAACCCGACCCTCAGGGGTCTGGGTCATCAAACAAACGCACGCCACAAGTGTGCGTTCAATCAAAACCCGACCCTCAGGGGTCTGGGTCATCAAACAAACGCACGCCACAAGTGTGCGTTCAATCAAAACCCGACCCTCAGGGGTCTGGGTCATCAAACAAACGCACGCCACAAGTGTGCGTTCAATCAAAACCCGACCCTCAGGGGTCTGGGTCATCAAACAAACGCACGCCACAAGTGTGCGTTCAATCAAAACCCGACCCTCAGGGGTCTGGGTCATCAAACAAACGCACGCCACAAGTGTGCGTTCAATCAAAACCCGACTCTCAGGGGTCTGGGTTATCAACCAAACGCACATCACAAGTGTGCGTTCCAGCAAAGAACGACCCTCAGGGATCTGTTTCTTCATCTAAACGCACACCACAAGTGTGCGTTCAAACAAAGAACGACCCTCAGGGGTCTGTTTCAACATCAAAACGCACACCACAAGTGTGCGTTCAATCAGGACAAGATCCACAAGGATCTAGTCCATCAATCAAACACAGGCCTCAGCCTCGTGTTTATAAACCTAAACGCGACTCTCGTGTTTCTTATCAAGAGCATGACACGGTCCGTCAGGTTCAAAAGGGACAACATGGATTTGAGATTCATGTTCAACCCATCCAAGGGCAGGGGGTTCCATCTCCACCTTCACGAGATCTTTCTCAGGTCTCCGACCTGCGTGAATTGCTGTCAAGAGGAAAGCCAACACAGCAAGTGGCTCATTCATGCCAGTGTGAACGGCTCATTTCTGCTGTCCTCTCCGAATGCAGTTGTTGCTCATCGACGCCTAGGCAATCGGTGTTTAATAGGTTGACGAATGTCGCTAGACCTGCTAAACGACAGCGTCGCCACAAGAAGAAGACCTCTGAAATTGAATATCCTGAGGTCACCATCAACATGGTCGGCAGAGGCAAATCCTCACATCCTGATTCTGATGAGTCACAAACAAGTCATTCCCCGACTGTTCGGGAAATTTGTGATGAATTTGAGGGAGTCTATAGGCATACTCGGACTCAGACAGGAGCTATTCGCCCGGTTAACTATCAAAAGTTGGCCAAAGGAATTACAACAAGTGATGAGCATTCGGCAATAGCCGAATCTCAATCTTCGAGCTCGGTCGGACCACAAGAAGTATCTGCTTACATGGCGGGAAATCCTGAGGACATAGCCAAGAGAGTGAACGAACACCAGGTCATGCTCCAGGCGCAACAGGAGACACTTCTCCAATTGAAGGACATGATGGCCCAACTTATTGCTGAAAAAGGCCACAAACCCGAATCTTCCCGGAGGACAACCTCAAAAGGGAAGCAGAAAGCGACCGAGCATTCGGATCGTGAGACTCTCAACTTGGGATCCTCTTCTGAGGGTGAAAAGGAGGTGGAAAAAGAACTGCATCCTCAATCCACTAAAATGGATGAACTAGAAGCTCGCCTCAATGCAATCGCCAACAGAAGTGAGCTCCGTGAAGAAGGAGTGGTGAGACCTTATCCTGCCGAATGGGATATAGCTCCATACCCGTCAAAGTTTAAAGCTCCAACCTTGCAACCGTTCGATGGCACAGGATCGCCAAATCAACACATCTACTATTTCAAATCTCAAACTGGAGATGTGGTGGCGAACGATGCCATCTTGACGCGATTGTTCATTGGCACTCTTAAAGGAGTGGCATTTGAATGGTTTATGAAACTGCCTGCTGGATCTATTCAGAAATGGGTAGATTTAGAAAGGCTTTTCCTGGCCAGGTTCTTCGAGGACGATACAGAAGTTTCGGTCCCGACTCTTCTCGCTACCAAACAGAGGAAAGGCGAATCAATCAAGGCCTACGTGGAGAGATTCCGCAGCATGGCATTGCGATGCCCCTCAGGTATGACTCAGTCAACCCTGGTTGAAACTTGCAGGCACAACCTGCAGACTCAGCTCCTTGCCCAGATGGGGGTAGCAGAGTGTCGCTCCTGGAGACAACTTGTTTCGCAAGGAGAACAAGCTGAAGAGATCGTAGCTCGGGTGAAAGCCGAGGAAGCTGCACAACCCAAGCCGCAACAGCAACAGCAACAGCAACGCAACCAGAACAACGCTCAGCGGTCTAAGGGAAAAGAGACCCTAGCAGCCGACTACTCTCGGGTACCACCGCCCACGAATCAAGGCAAAGCTCCCAATAAGCAAAAAGTGCCCAAACAGTATTCCTTCAAGGAAGAACATGTGGACACTTTATTCCAGCTACTGCGGAAGAACAACAAGTTACAGCTTCCTGAAATTAGGAAG
The DNA here is from genome assembly GCF_001876935.1 of Asparagus officinalis. Lineage (NCBI taxonomy): Eukaryota > Viridiplantae > Streptophyta > Magnoliopsida > Asparagales > Asparagaceae > Asparagus > Asparagus officinalis. Next base: position 142,587,724 of record NC_033800.1, on the reverse strand, counting down.
CCAGAGGAGGCAGGAAAGGTAGATGACCCTAATTACTGCCGCTATCACAGGTTCCTAGGGCATCCTACCAGAAGATGTTACATCTTTAAGGACATCCTCCAGAATTTGGTGGACGCTAAAGTGCTTACTCTGAAACCCGAACAGAAGACTGTCTCTACCAACATGATAGCAGTCCAGTTCGGTGACTTCCCTCCGGTGGCGACCGCAGATGGCGTTATCCCAATCCACAAGGGAGAAATGCGTCTGAAGAATACTGACTTGCACAGTCAGAAAGACAAGGGGTTGATACCCCTCACCACCTCAAAAGGAGAAATCATGTGGGTTCACCCTGATCTAGTGGGAGACCAACAGTGGACGAATACCTCGTCCAAGAAGAAAGGAGGCAAGGCTAAGTCTTCCAACACGATTAGCCCCTCCATCACTGAGAATGATGATCACCTCAAGACCCTCACAGATTCAGAGGAAGAGAGGATTGCCCTGGCTGCATACCCAGGAGACAACCCTGGCACACGGTCTGGAAAGACTTACTTGAAAGACTACAGCCAGAATGTTCAAGAAGCCGTGTGATACCAGTTGCAGAAAGCCACGGAAAGGAGAGAATTAGGCGTTTTGTGGGGTAATCTGAAGGTAGCCCCAGTACAACCTGCGGAGGAGTAATACCAGGCTCGAGCTCCTTCGTATATGTTGCCCATAACCGAAAGTTGGCTCCTCGGATTCCCAACGTATAGTTGGTCATATCCGAATTGTCGAGCAAAACGATACGGTTGATAGGGCTCAATTATACATTTGTCATTTTGCCTGAAGAGGAGATAACCAGGTCTAATGTTTAGCAGCCAGTGGAAAACTCCCCCGTCCAAACGGGTAAAACCATTAGGACCAGCGGTATCTTGGAAGACTTGTCCATATCCTCCACCCTCAAAATCCGGGAAGCAGCGGAAGATGTCGTAGCTGAGGTCTCTCGACAGAATCTGACGGACCTTCACTACGTAATTGCCTATCCAAGTAGCTTTTTCTAATCTCTGCACGAAAGGGATGAAACCTCCATCCGTAGCAGAGGGGGCACTCATCAAATGTACACAATGTGAGGCGTACCAAGCCATTAGATATGTATACGGCAAGGGTACTCGAGGATTGGGAGTCACCAAGCTTTTCGTCCCTTCAGAATCTATCTCTTTCACTTGGATAAACTCGAGGCATAGTTCCCTCAAACCGTGTTGTAAACAGCACGTCATAGCGGAAAGTAGATTTATGGGTCTCCCATGTGCTAAGAGGACGGCCGGATAAGCTACTTCAATCATCACAGCATCTATTGGTCTGGTAGGAACCACACACCGCTTCAGCCACAGCATGAGAAAACCCGCTAATAATGCCATATCAGAGATGGGAGTGGCTGCCTGGTGATGGAAGCTCTCGAATTCAGTCTGTGCTGGGAAGTCATCTTCTATTCCCTCGCTGACATAGTGAACGGTGGCGTCATTGATCAGAGCCTGGATGGTCTCAGGGGTGCTCGCCTCCCGACGAGACACAGCGGCATTCTTGTCAGACAAATTTTGGAAAAGATACTCGGCCCAGGATAGCTGTTTGATACCACGTCCTCGTGCCCCCGTCAATTGGCCGCAGATTTGGAAATGACACATCACCTCCCATAGAGTGTCATATACCTCGGGGATGGTCTCCTTCAAGATCTTCAGCTCAGTTGACCCAGGGACAAACTCTTCATATGGTAAATCTCCGAAAGGAAGACCTGAGACATCGAACATTTCATGTAGGGCGAACCCTAATTCTCCTTCCGGTGTGAAAAACGTACAAGTCTCTGGATTGTACCGCTCCAGAATGGCAAAGAAGTTATATGGACTAAGAGCTATTCCATGTTTAGTAGCCTTAATAGGGCAAGCAAGCCCAGATTGAGCTAATGGTTCCTTTAATTCTGCCAACACGAATTCTATCATTCGTGCCCACCATCCTGTCTTGGAGGAATGAACCCATCCAGGAGCTCGGAATACTGCAGTCGGGAATTCTCCTTTGGCAGCCAAAAACCGTCGCATGAAAGTGTTAGCTGGACTAGCTGTTTCTCCCAAAGGATATCCTCGTGAGAATAAGCAGGGTTCCAAAGCCGACACTTGTCGATTATATCCAGCGGTATTCACACCCTTGTGAGTCAGAACCCCAACAGCTACCCCATCCTGCTCTCTCACCAAGTCCCAGTTCATGTGACGGGGAACGGAAGCACATTGGTAGTAGGAGATGGGAAACATCCTGTGCATGTCAGGGAGGAAGAAGCGACGATCACCGATCTGCCTAAGCCATTTGTAGTGACCGCCGTGCATGATCCCTTTTGAAATACTGACACGATCTCCAAATAAGAAAGCTGGCTTGGTGAGTTTCTTGCGAGACCCAGTCTCAAACTTAGCGTCCGTAACTAAAACTCTGAGTACATCAGTATTTGGATCTGAGATCAGAGTGACGCGATCTTTGTCGGTGTCCTGGAATATTGGAAGTTCTTGACGCAGATTGAATTGCATATTAGAGTCCACACCTCCCTCATGCCCGAAGTGGTGACGAAGATTGAGAGGTTCACGGGTGTAAGGCACTGCAAAAGAAAGAAATATTCAATCAGTCAAGTGAAGGGAGCTTTAGCTAAGTCCATAAGAAAGAATTTTATCAAACGCACAGTTCAGATCTGGCGTTTAAAGTTCATCAACGCAAAGGTCGAACTCTGCGTTAAAGTTTCGAACGCACAGTTCAGATCTGGCGTTTAAAGTTCATCAACGCAAAGGTCGAACTCTGCGTTAAAGTTTCGAACGCACAGTTCAGATCTGGCGTTTAAAGTTCATCAACGCAAAGGTCGAACTCTGCGTTAAAGTTTCGAACGCACAGTTCAGATCTGGCGTTTAAAGTTCATTAACGCAAAGGTCGAACTCTGCGTTAAAGTTTCGAACGCACAGTTCAGATCTGGCGTTTAAAGTTCATTAACGCAAAGGTCGAACTCTGCGTTAAAGTTTCGAACGCACAGTTCAGATCTGGCGTTTAAAGTTCATCAACGCAAAGGTCGAACTCTGCGTTAAAGTTTCGAACGCACAGTTCAGATCTGGCGTTTAAAGTTCATCAACGCAAAGGTCGAACTCTGCGTTAAAGTTTCGAACGCACAGTTCAGATCTGGCGTTTAAAGTTCATCAACGCAAAGGTCGAACTCTGCGTTAAAGTTTCGAACGCACAGTTCAGATCTGGCGTTTAAAGTTCATTAACGCAAAGGTCGAACTCTGCGTTAAAGTTTCGAACGCACAGTTCAGATCTGGCGTTTAAAGTTCATCAACGCAAAGGTCGAACTCTGCGTTAAAGTTTCGAACGCACAGTTCAGATCTGGCGTTTAAAGTTCATCAACGCAAAGGTCGAACTCTGCGTTAAAGTTTCGAACGCACAGTTCAGATCTGGCGTTTAAAGTTCATTAACGCAAAGGTCGAACTCTGCGTTAAAGTTTCGAACGCACAGTTCAGATCTGGCGTTTAAAGTTCATCAACGCAAAGGTCGAACTCTGCGTTAAAGTTTCGAACGCACAGTTCAGATCTGGCGTTTAAAGTTCATCAACGCAAAGGTCGAACTCTGCGTTAAAGTTTCGAACGCACAGTTCAGATCTGGCGTTTAAAGTTCATCAACGCAAAGGTCGAACTCTGCGTTAAAGTTTCGAACGCACAGTTCAGATCTGGCGTTTAAAGTTCATCAACGCAAAGGTCGAACTCTGCGTTAAAGTTTCGAACGCACAGTTCAGATCTGGCGTTTAAAGTTCATCAACGCAAAGGTCGAACTCTGCGTTAAAGTTTCGAACGCACAGTTCAGATCTGGCGTTTAAAGTTCATCAACGCAAAGGTCGAACTCTGCGTTAAAGTTTCGAACGCACAGTTCAGATCTGGCGTTTAAAGTTCATCAACGCAAAGGTCGAACTCTGCGTTAAAGTTTCGAACGCACAGTTCAGATCTGGCGTTTAAAGTTCATCAACGCAAAGGTCGAACTCTGCGTTAAAGTTTCGAACGCACAGTTCAGATCTGGCGTTTAAAGTTCATCAACGCAAAGGTCGAACTCTGCGTTAAAGTTTCGAACGCACAGTTCAGATCTGGCGTTTAAAGTTCATCAACGCAAAGGTCGAACTCTGCGTTAAAGTTTCGAACGCACAGTTCAGATCTGGCGTTTAAAGTTCATCAACGCAAAGGTCGAACTCTGCGTTAAAGTTTCGAACGCACAGTTCAGATCTGGCGTTTAAAGTTCATCAACGCAAAGGTCGAACTCTGCGTTAAAGTTTCGAACGCACAGTTCAGATCTGGCGTTTAAAGTTCATCAACGCAAAGGTCGAACTCTGCGTTAAAGTTTCGAACGCACAGTTCAGATCTGGCGTTTAAAGTTCATCAACGCAAAGGTCGAACTCTGCGTTAAAGTTTCGAACGCACAGTTCAGATCTGGCGTTTAAAGTTCATCAACGCAAAGGTCGAACTCTGCGTTAAAGTTTCGAACGCACAGTTCAGATCTGGCGTTTAAAGTTCATCAACGCAAAGGTCGAACTCTGCGTTAAAGTTTCGAACGCACAGTTCAGATCTGGCGTTTAAAGTTCATCAACGCAAAGGTCGAACTCTGCGTTAAAGTTTCGAACGCACAGTTCAGATCTGGCGTTTAAAGTTCATCAACGCAAAGGTCGAACTCTGCGTTAAAGTTTCGAACGCACAGTTCAGATCTGGCGTTTAAAGTTCATCAACGCAAAGGTCGAACTCTGCGTTAAAGTTTCGAACGCACAGTTCAGATCTGGCGTTTAAAGTTCATCAACGCAAAGGTCGAACTCTGCGTTAAAGTTTCGAACGCACAGTTCAGATCTGGCGTTTAAAGTTCATCAACGCAAAGGTCGAACTCTGCGTTAAAGTTTCGAACGCACAGTTCAGATCTGGCGTTTAAAGTTCATCAACGCAAAGGTCGAACTCTGCGTTAAAGTTTCGAACGCACAGTTCAGATCTGGCGTTTAAAGTTCATCAACGCAAAGGTCGAACTCTGCGTTAAAGTTTCGAACGCACAGTTCAGATCTGGCGTTTAAAGTTCATCAACGCAAAGGTCGAACTCTGCGTTAAAGTTTCGAACGCACAGTTCAGATCTGGCGTTTAAAGTTCATCAACGCAAAGGTCGAACTCTGCGTTAAAGTTTCGAACGCACAGTTCAGATCTGGCGTTTAAAGTTCATCAACGCAAAGGTCGAACTCTGCGTTAAAGTTTCGAACGCACAGTTCAGATCTGGCGTTTAAAGTTCATCAACGCAAAGGTCGAACTCTGCGTTAAAGTTTCGAACGCACAGTTCAGATCTGGCGTTTAAAGTTCATCAACGCAAAGGTCGAACTCTGCGTTAAAGTTTCGAACGCACAGTTCAGATCTGGCGTTTAAAGTTCATCAACGCAAAGGTCGAACTCTGCGTTAAAGTTTCGAACGCACAGTTCAGATCTGGCGTTTAAAGTTCATCAACGCAAAGGTCGAACTCTGCGTTAAAGTTTCGAACGCACAGTTCAGATCTGGCGTTTAAAGTTCATCAACGCAAAGGTCGAACTCTGCGTTAAAGTTTCGAACGCACAGTTCAGATCTGGCGTTTAAAGTTCATCAACGCAAAGGTCGAACTCTGCGTTAAAGTTTCGAACGCACAGTTCAGATCTGGCGTTTAAAGTTCATCAACGCAAAGGTCGAACTCTGCGTTAAAGTTTCGAACGCACAGTTCAGATCTGGCGTTTAAAGTTCATCAACGCAAAGGTCGAACTCTGCGTTAAAGTTTCGAACGCACAGTTCAGATCTGGCGTTTAAAGTTCATCAACGCAAAGGTCGAACTCTGCGTTAAAGTTTCGAACGCACAGTTCAGATCTGGCGTTTAAAGTTCATCAACGCAAAGGTCGAACTCTGCGTTAAAGTTTCGAACGCACAGTTCAGATCTGGCGTTTAAAGTTCATCAACGCAAAGGTCGAACTCTGCGTTAAAGTTTCGAACGCACAGTTCAGATCTGGCGTTTAAAGTTCATCAACGCAAAGGTCGAACTCTGCGTTAAAGTTTCGAACGCACAGTTCAGATCTGGCGTTTAAAGTTCATCAACGCAAAGGTCGAACTCTGCGTTAAAGTTTCGAACGCACAGTTCAGATCTGGCGTTTAAAGTTCATCAACGCAAAGGTCGAACTCTGCGTTAAAGTTTCGAACGCACAGTTCAGATCTGGCGTTTAAAGTTCATCAACGCAAAGGTCGAACTCTGCGTTAAAGTTTCGAACGCACAGTTCAGATCTGGCGTTTAAAGTTCATCAACGCAAAGGTCGAACTCTGCGTTAAAGTTTCGAACGCACAGTTCAGATCTGGCGTTTAAAGTTCATCAACGCAAAGGTCGAACTCTGCGTTAAAGTTTCGAACGCACAGTTCAGATCTGGCGTTTAAAGTTCATCAACGCAAAGGTCGAACTCTGCGTTAAAGTTTCGAACGCACAGTTCAGATCTGGCGTTTAAAGTTCATCAACGCAAAGGTCGAACTCTGCGTTAAAGTTTCGAACGCACAGTTCAGATCTGGCGTTTAAAGTTCATCAACGCAAAGGTCGAACTCTGCGTTAAAGTTTCGAACGCACAGTTCAGATCTGGCGTTTAAAGTTCATCAACGCAAAGGTCGAACTCTGCGTTAAAGTTTCGAACGCACAGTTCAGATCTGGCGTTTAAAGTTCATCAACGCAAAGGTCGAACTCTGCGTTAAAGTTTCGAACGCACAGTTCAGATCTGGCGTTTAAAGTTCATCAACGCAAAGGTCGAACTCTGCGTTAAAGTTTCGAACGCACAGTTCAGATCTGGCGTTTAAAGTTCATCAACGCAAAGGTCGAACTCTGCGTTAAAGTTTCGAACGCACAGTTCAGATCTGGCGTTTAAAGTTCATCAACGCAAAGGTCGAACTCTGCGTTAAAGTTTCGAACGCACAGTTCAGATCTGGCGTTTAAAGTTCATCAACGCAAAGGTCGAACTCTGCGTTAAAGTTTCGAACGCACAGTTCAGATCTGGCGTTTAAAGTTCATCAACGCAAAGGTCGAACTCTGCGTTAAAGTTTCGAACGCACAGTTCAGATCTGGCGTTTAAAGTTCATCAACGCAAAGGTCGAACTCTGCGTTAAAGTTTCGAACGCACAGTTCAGATCTGGCGTTTAAAGTTCATCAACGCAAAGGTCGAACTCTGCGTTAAAGTTTCGAACGCACAGTTCAGATCTGGCGTTTAAAGTTCATCAACGCAAAGGTCGAACTCTGCGTTAAAGTTTCGAACGCACAGTTCAGATCTGGCGTTTAAAGTTCATCAACGCAAAGGTCGAACTCTGCGTTAAAGTTTCGAACGCACAGTTCAGATCTGGCGTTTAAAGTTCATCAACGCAAAGGTCGAACTCTGCGTTAAAGTTTCGAACGCACAGTTCAGATCTGGCGTTTAAAGTTCATCAACGCAAAGGTCGAACTCTGCGTTAAAGTTTCGAACGCACAGTTCAGATCTGGCGTTTAAAGTTCATCAACGCAAAGGTCGAACTCTGCGTTAAAGTTTCGAACGCACAGTTCAGATCTGGCGTTTAAAGTTCATCAACGCAAAGGTCGAACTCTGCGTTAAAGTTTCGAACGCACAGTTCAGATCTGGCGTTTAAAGTTCATCAACGCAAAGGTCGAACTCTGCGTTAAAGTTTCGAACGCACAGTTCAGATCTGGCGTTTAAAGTTCATCAACGCAAAGGTCGAACTCTGCGTTAAAGTTTCGAACGCACAGTTCAGATCTGGCGTTTAAAGTTCATCAACGCAAAGGTCGAACTCTGCGTTAAAGTTTCGAACGCACAGTTCAGATCTGGCGTTTAAAGTTCATCAACGCAAAGGTCGAACTCTGCGTTAAAGTTTCGAACGCACAGTTCAGATCTGGCGTTTAAAGTTCATCAACGCAAAGGTCGAACTCTGCGTTAAAGTTTCGAACGCACAGTTCAGATCTGGCGTTTAAAGTTCATCAACGCAAAGGTCGAACTCTGCGTTAAAGTTTCGAACGCACAGTTCAGATCTGGCGTTTAACACGAAGTGTAAATTCTACATGGCAAGTTTTAAATACAAGAGCCAACCCTTGTATCAACACTTGAACACGGAGGGCAAGCCCTGCGTAACAACACTTGAACGCAGAGGTTGAACCCTGCGTTGTGATATTCAAACATGGAGAATTAACTCTATGTTTCTTAAACGCAGTCTTAAGTCTGCGTCTCCAATTTTTCTAACACAGAGTCTTAACTCTGCGTTCCCAATTTTAACATGGAGAATTAACTCTATGTT
>NC_033800.1:142578039-142578409 GCF_001876935.1 Asparagus officinalis | reverse complement strand
ATTAAATAAACAGCTGTAGTACCCTTTGAGGACTTACCTACGTGAGAGGAACCGTGATGGTCGCGGTTATGGGGGCTGGGTTAACCCCTAGAAACTCTCATGAGTCGGTTTATTGTGAGCATTGCCTTTAACGCTCAACTTGTTTTGCTTAATAGATGAAGACGTATTGTGTGTGTTTTTATCAATACCTGATTCAATGGGCCTAATTCAAGGCTTAGTCCATTATGTCCCTCAAGTGGCGATGAACTCACTACGGAAAGGTTCAAAGCCGAAAGCTACCTCTCCCGAATTCACGATACGTAATGTTGCCCAACCTATATTTATTTTATGATTTCTTGATTTATTTATTGATTATTGATTACTGAGTTTT
>NC_033800.1:142538220-142577039 GCF_001876935.1 Asparagus officinalis | reverse complement strand
CTGCATCAAAACTGACTGCCTACGTATCCTCTTGCCCAAGGAATTAAGCCTTCACGTAGTTCACCCAAATGACCTCCAAAGACCCTCAAACAAATATAAAAGTCTGCAACTCTTCACCAATATCATCTGCATCCAAATCCAAATGATCCCCAATCTGTGTCACCTCAGCTGGAATCCCAAATGATGTAAACGTGGAGTAGCATCACCCCCCACCTGCTGCGATATCCAAACGACCTGATCAACACTCTCCACCTGCTGAGAGTCAAAAGTGACATTCCTACTCAGAACAAAATCAGAAGCTCCCAACAAATAATCAAATGAGCCTCCGAATCCCAAACGCGCAATCGGATCAAATCTCACATCCTCGATGTAACCAAATACTGGGCAACCAAATATCCGACGCCAACCAAAATCTGAAGCAGCTCCACCAGATCCAATATCTATACATGCAGCAGTCGGCAACCTATGCATAAGATGGCCCAAACATGTCGTAGCCTGCACACCAATGCCAATGCTCGACATCAAACGCCGATCCTCCTCCAGAAAGGAACAACTACCCAAATCTGCCATCTCGCCTTGTCGCCTCAAAGTTTTCACACCAATGAAGTATCTCCTATTGCCGTGAGCTCGGCACAAATACAGTAGGTCCCTCTTGTACCTCCTTCTATAACCAGAATGAAGTACCTTCACCTTACTCCCAATACACTTCTTCAACTGTTGTTGACTACTAGGAACGGGATTTGGTTACAACCCATAAATGCCTAGTACAATCCCCAATATAGGAAACCAAAATACCAATTTACCTTCCAATGATACCTCATTGGAAGGCCCCAAAATGCCTGAATAAACACCAAATAGAAGACCCCTCAATCATCAAATAGAAGTGCCAAACTCCACCTCGGTCTCCTTGCTCATACCAACGTGCTCAAAAGGACTTCAATATGCAGGTCAATGGCACTTCTCAATAATCCAATGCACCGTATCAATAAACAAATAACCCAGCCTCAAATCCTTCTATCTCGACGAACTATCTCAAAGCACCAACAAATGAAGAATAGATCCAAACCGATAAAGGAGAGAATTTTACCTCCAATTGAAACCCTAACAAGAGTCTCCAAACGATCTCACCCCGCACGACGGCAATGAGATCCACAAATAGGAAAAATCTCACCTTTATCTCCAAACGAAGCCCTCGACGAGCCTTCAAAGCGATCTACTCCTCCAAATAGCCCAAGCGCCAACAAACCAATACGGAACAAACGAAGAATAGATCCAAACTGAAAAAGATAGAGTCTTTACAAAAAAGATCATACATTTATCACCAAACGAAGCCCTAGTCGAACTTTCAAATTGATTTACTCCTCCAAATAGCCTAAGCGTAGCCCGAGCTCTGATACCAATTGTTGTGCGCGGCGCGGAAGCGGTCGAATTACACAATCCAATCAAGAGAGATCACAACCAAATAAACAAGCATAATCACCAATTAACACAAGAGATTTACGTGGTTCGGCAAGTTGCCTACGTCCACGGGGTAAGAAGGGGATGCAGTTTTCACTAATAGAGAAAGAGTATAAACTGAGATTACAAATCACTCGAAGGAACAAACTAATCTCACCAACAAGCTCTTAATCTCTCCAAACAAAACCCTAAACAAATAGCTCAGAAAATACATCTTTTCTGTGCTCCAAATATCCCCAATTTTTCTTCTCCTTCTCTTCCAATTGTTCCATATATATAGAAATTCTAAAATCATAAACATACTAGGAATTCTAAACCAAAAACCAAATCAAATTAGGAATCCTAATAACTTATTACCAAAATAGATTAGGAATCCTAATAACCTCATGTTACCAAAATAGATTAGGAATCCTAATAACCTCATGTTACCAAAATAGATTAGGAATTCACTATCCAACATAAATATGCCTAATTAATTTACTGGAAATTATCTCCTTATATCTTGGTTATTTGTTCAGTGGTTGCTAATAAAGTATGAGATTTCTCATTATCAACCCTCATAGTTTTTAATGCCTAAATGCCATGGGTTATAGTTGATGAGCATTTTTCCAAACCACAATCTTCTCTAGCACATTAGCCATTAAAAACCATGTTGATATCATATCTTCAATAAGTAGTTGAGATGGTAGATTTGCTTAGGCATTAATTACTATTAGTGCATAGGTATTACATTATTAACTGATGAAAGAGTTAGACAAAACCCTTGGAGGTTGGTACTATGTTGCTTTCAAGAATCTTAGTTAACTAATTATTAAGAGGCAAGTAGGATTTTGATGACAACTTTAGCTTACCGCATCAACCTAATTGTGTTGGCCTTTTGCTCTTGCGAGCTCACACGATCACATAGAAACAAAATTTTATGACCTCTATTAGAGGTGACATTGTTAAAGAATTAAGAATGTCTAGGATATCTACACATATCTAGTTGTTAATTTGTATGTACTAACAGAAAAACATTATAATATAAGGGAGTTTGTGATCAGGAGTAAGCCTGGCCCACCCAGAGCTAGAGAGCCTTAAATAGGTACTTAAAACCAATTTTAACCCAAAAATTATAGCTGCTTGGTATTGACCTAACTTTTATTTTAAAATCATAACTCTCTCTAATCCAGTCAATGTGGGACTATACTCGCACATGAATACTCAACAGTTTAGAAGGTGTGACTAAGAAATAAGTTGAAAAATAAATCCTTTAAATATTTAGGCAGGCGAGTTTTTCTTCGGAAAGATAGGGTAAAGTCCATAATTTTTTTTCTATAGGAATAAAAATTATCATATATGATTTTTTTTCTAATACATTTTATCATATAATAAAGTAAATCTCTTTTATTTGAAGCAATTATGAGCCTTTGATTAAATTTATTGAGCAACGTAAGAAGCAATATTGAGAAAGAAACTTTCATCACAAGATTCCACCAATTCTAGCATAACTTGATATTACATAAAGATCAAGTTGATTTACTACAACTAATTAGTTTTCAAGGACTATGAAACGGCGTTTATATATTGCTTGCAATCCTTAAATAACAATCCAAATACATTACAACACAATATGGAGAATCCTTTCTTTTCTTCAATTTTTCTTCCTATTCTTTCCTACTCCATGACTCCACTCTCACAAAAACCATTTATCATCACACTTACGTAATATGTATATATATACCTATACGCGCACACACATACGCGTGCGCGTACATACAAGAACTAAACTAGCTCAAAGGATCTAACTCTGAAAAGGATACCACATTGAAGAAGACAGAGCACTTTCAGTCAAGTAGCTCTCTGAGCTTGTCATATTCTTATCTTCATGATGGTCTCCTTCAAACTTACTGAAATGATCAATAACACATTTCAACACCTCTTTATCACATGAAGGCATTGATAGTAGTTGATTAAAGCAAGAAGAGCCTAAGTCCTCGGTGTATTTTTGAGGTTTGGTTGTAGTTATAACTTGAGGGTAACTGGAGAAGCAGGGCACTTGCTGAAATGAAGTGCTTAGGCTGTTGTTGGTTTGTATGTTTGTGGTTGGATTTGGGGTGAAAGCTTGGTTGAAGGGGATGAAGGATTCAGTGAGCGAAGGGAGAGAGGAGGAGCACGTGTCTTCCACGTGAGAGGTTTGTGTGCATGTTGGTGGCCTGGATGGAGTCACTCCTAGTACTGCTCTGCTCTTGTAGAACACTCTGCATAGGACCCAATCCTCCTGTTTTAATTGGAGGGGGAAAAACAAGAAAGAAAATAAGAGTTTGCAAATGGTAATAAAGAGTTAGAAACTTAGAAAATTTATATATGAAAACTAATTGGGTCCTTATTCAAATTGAACAAAATAAACATATGGGTTATATGATTATTCAATATAATAAAGAGAAAACTAATGGCAAAAATATCCATGCTTTGTGAAAGATATAGTCAAAGTTGTAGATTTCAGATTTTGAGTATATAGACATGAAGAAGTTGATCACCAACTGTTTTTTTTTTCTCTCTCTCTCTCATACTAGTTGCCAGTTTTTATGGCCCTATGAACAATTTCTCATTACAAGATATTAGGTTGCATTGTTGGAGTTTTCACTCAAAATAATTAGAAAAGTTTGTTAAAATAATGAACGGTTAGGCAGACAAGGAGCAAAGGTGGCGAGATTAGAATTAGATAGTGCCTAGTTAGGCACTGTTTGGCAACAAGGGATTGTGTCTTATCTAAGAGATTGTGTCTTATTGACTTGGTTAATAAGCTAGTAAAGCTGTTTGGTGACAAAAAATAGGAGAAGATTATTTTGGAGATTGTGTTTTTTGCAAGTAGCTTTTGGAAAGCTACCTCGAGTAGCGTTTGTCTTTGGGAAGGAGCTGCCAATTTTTTTCTTCCGTTTTTGCCCCTAATAATTCTAATTTTATATCAATAATATTACATGTTTTTTTAGTCATTTAACAAATTTAAGCTAGTTGTACAGCTACTTTTACCAAACAGCTCTAGTCAATCAGCTAGCTACATAGCTATCAGCTTTCAGCTATAATTTCACAGCTTTCAGCTAGCTTAACAGCTTTCAGCTATACTCTTGCAGCTTTCAGCTAGTTTTACCAAACAGAGCCTTAATCTATTTTGACTAATTAATCAAAAGCCATAAGCCTCTATTTTTAATTATGAGCAAAGCAGGTTGGCCTGCTGACCTGATTAACATTCAAAACTTTGAGTATGACTTTAGAAAAGTGAGCCAATTTGTATTCCAATTACCCCCCACCATGTTAGCTAGAGTTTGGCACTAGATTCACCTCAGTGCAAGTTGCATACCGTGCCAAGCTAATTGGACTTCTTAAATCTTATTATATGTTGCTATCTATTCTTAAGATGACATCTTAATTATCAAAAAAAAAAAAAAAAATCTAAAAGTGACATTTTTTTTAACAGAAAAATTCTAAAGATGACATAATTATGTGTTTTTGAGGTTTTGAAGGTTTCAAGGTAATGAGTCGGCTGAGTAACTAGAGAATTTTCTCTTAATTTATATAATTATTAATTGGATGTAGAATGATTAGAAATATAATACACGTGATTAGCCGGCGAGTAGGTATTTTGATGACGACCTACAGAGATTAACAATTAACAAGGCAATTGAAAAAGATCTAACTGGAGCTTATCCTCTCACAAACAATATTGATTCATGCAAAGCTTAAAAATAGCAAGGTGGGTGACTTTCACCCTCTACCCTGAACATGCTAAAAATCCCTCAAATGCAAACAGCCTAATATTTTTAATGAAAATTTTTATAAGATAAAGAAAGAATCAGACACTTAAAATTAATAATTGTATGTTCAAGGAAATTTAAAATACATACTCTGTCCTGATGCGAGAGCATATAAAATTTTCTAGCAATAATAAGATACGCGGTATAGGAACTTAGAAAAAGCACTATAATTTGACATCTATCCCCAAACCATCGTACTTAAAAAACATACTTAATTATTTCAAAAAGTTTGAAATAATTAGTCAATCCAAACTTGCAAGTTTGAATAATATTTAGTCTATAATTGTTCTTGATAATTGTACTTTGAAGAATTATCCCATTAAAGAGGTTACCACAAAATCCAGAAAATATATATAAGCAACTTAAACAAATAAATTTCACTCAAAAATTTTTTTTTTTTAAGGAAATAAATTGTTACTATTGTAGCTGATATTGTTCTTGGAATCAGACTCTCTAGTGACTCGAAAACTCTTAAATGTGGTTTCTTCTCCTCTCTTTTCCCCTTTATTTATTGTTTTTAATTTCCCCCTTCCTATGTCTAGAATAGCTAAGATATATATATATAGAGTACAGTAATAATAGGATATTCTACGTATGGATTCAAGTGTTGTATTAGTATTGCTAGGGTACTCTAACTTAAGGGCTTCGTGATGATGTCCAAAAGTATTATCTACACCTATATCAAGCTAAATTTCCTTTAACAAGATCTATACTTGAAAATTTTGACATTAATCATGAAAAATGTCATTGAAAACATGCATGCTACACATGTGTATCTACACGTCTCATATATAATAATATGTTAATTAAGCCTGATACTATATGTGTGTATAATATAATTAAGATAAAAACGTACGTATGTTCATAAATTAAACAATACATTCTATGAAATTAAGTCATGCATGTATAAATATGCTCAACAGGATATATATATGGTAGAGGCATACCTTGCTAGAGTATCTTGGTGGGGGCTCACCGTTACTTTCTGAGCGAAATTCATGCATGACCCAATCTGTCTTCTTCCCCTTCGGAGCTCTACCTTGGTAAAAGACTAGGGTTTTCCTCATCCCGACCAGCGTTCCCTTTCGAACTATATTTCGATCTTTACCCGTAGCTTTCCAGTACCCTGACAACGTCGCCCTATTTGTTCGTTGGCCAGTCGCGTACTTTCGATCCCTGAGGTTGAAGAAGTACCATTCTTTACCTCCTATACATGCAATATCTGCAGGTACAAGGAAATTATCAATAATTGCTAACAACAAAATTAATGCAAAATTTGATTAAGCAATATTAATTTGATGCCTACATAGATTAAAGGACAAACCATGTGTAATAATTTAGATATAGCTAATATATATACCCCATAAAAATATCTATATCTTAACAAATTGTATGTACAAAATCTTTGGATCTTGTAATAATTATTAACTTCTGTGCATTAGGGCATTAGATTCTACAATGAAGACACTAGTCTCCTAAATCATGACCTTTTAGAATTTAATGAATAAATATGAATTGTTTTGATTAAAAATTAAAATTAATAAAGCACTCACGAGATTCCAGTATGTTTCTTTACAGGTTAGGCGTAACTTTTATAGATTAATGAAATTTAGACCCACGAAACAATATCTTTTTTCTAAGTCTTTTCTAAATGTGCAGCTTGTGAGATTTGAATCTGGATTGATCTAATACCATATTAAATTATTAAGAATGGTCATAATCATCAAAATATCATTGGACGATTAGACAGCGATCCGTCTGTAAAAGTGACGGTGTGAAGGATCCAAATCAGTGGCAGTAGGTTGTTAATGCAGGTGACTATCACCATGATGTTGTATGAATTCCCAAAAAAAAAAAAGATAAAATAATAATAGTGGTAGCTACGTAGAGATATTGACGACTAAATTAAGGAAAGGTTCCATCTATATATGTATAGATAAAGCGTTGGTGAGATAAACTTTTTTTTTTTTTTGTGACGAATTTGTTAACGTCAGTGTCTAACTAACCCACCATTGATATTGATATACAGAGAAATTAACCCTTACACTTTGGTGTGTCAATAAATGGTGCATCTGTACAAGTCCATATTGGTCCCCAAGCTAACTAATAATAATCCATTTGATTCTATCAACTTCGTCATTGATATATATACTTCAATCAATCATCCATTTACCGAAGTTTCTTATTTTAAAATTGGTAGTGGTCTTCACCGATATAAAACCTTTTTTGTGTTAATTTATAAGTATTTTTGAAAGTACGTATAATTCGCACACAATTAACAATTGTTCTTAATTTTTTTTTACAATAACAAAAATAAAAGTTATTCCGTGTAAATATACACGTATATGTGTGCACGCGTTATATAGTTATTAATGAGGCTTCAAAGATTTTTACAGGTTCTTTTAATTTGAAAATAGATACCTGCTGAGATAAGAATATTTTCTTGCATTTCCCAGAAAATAATGTTAATTTTATTTTATCTTTCAAAAAAAATAAAAATAATAAAGGCTTACTTCATTTTCTGAGGGATAAATAGTATACATTATGATTATTTGTTGGTTGGGAGTGATAGAAATGGGAAAAATCAAGATAAGACTTATAAAGGAAGCATAGACAAAATAAAAAAGGAAGAAACTTTTTGCACCAGTATATTTTCTGTTATAGAAAGAGAAGGCTGAATACGCATAACCTCATTTTTTGTTCCATTGAAGAAAAAGGAAACAACAATTTTTTGTGGAATTAATTAACCTTTCACTCTCTGCCAACCTCATAATTAATTTGGAATTATTCCTTTCTAATTAAGAAAGCTTGAAAAGCCAGTCCTCTAATTCTGAAGTGCACTAGCAAACGATACTACTACCAATGATCATAACAATTTTTTAACCTTTCCCGTTATAAACCCATATAAAACATTAATAATTAACCAAACTGAGAAAAATATATCAATAACATGGTCCTTATTAGATAAAGAGCATGCAACAAAACAAAATGTAATTATTATAGCATGATGATTAAATCCATATTATTTAATCAATAAATAATATGGTGTCTTCACGATCAGTAAATTTTCTAGACATGGTGTCTTCACGATCAGTGGCGGATTAAGGATTTGGTTCCGGTGGTGTCACACGACGACACCGCTGTCCAATCGATATCGCAGAACACGCTACACAAAATTAAACCCAGTGGCATGCAGATCCAGCAGTGTAATGTGGCACAACTAGACACTGTGTAGATCTGCCAGTACTAATTACTCAAATGAACCAAATAATTCGATAATTGTTCGAATAACTATTCAGTAATATTCGATTCGGTAGTTCATTTACCACTAAACAAATATTTTTTAGTATTCAAGTTTACTAACGAATAGAATTTAACCAGATGTATATTTGATTCGTTTGTCTATTAAATTTTCGTTTAAAATCTGGTCACAGCTTATTATTTGCATTGTTGCACATATAATGTCATATTTTTAACTCACTTATCATTTCTACTTAAGTTTTATATACTGATTTTAAGACTTAAATAATCTATCATATATTATAAAGGAATAATTTTTATTTACGAATTTTAATATTATTTGAAAATTAAAATTTTTAGCGGAATAAATATACTTTGATATTCGATAAGTATTGATAAATATTCATGAATATTTATCAAATAATACCAAGTATTCGAGTTCGAGTTCGAATTCGAATTCGAATTCGAGAAAAACTAGATATATGAATATTAGAGTCTACATTCGAATTCGATAATTTTAAACAAATACAAATACAAACACCTTAGTATTCGCTTCAATTCGATCGTTTACCACCCCTGAAATTAAATAAGAATAACAACATACAAGATGCATCTATTGTGTGTATTCATGAGAGGTATATCATAGTCTAGTTTATCTCACCGGGGAGATCCCATGGCTCACACTTGTTGAGGTCCACGTCGACCATCATCGGAAACTCGCACGTGCCATCGGCGGGGACGAGGTAGTCACAAACAAGCTCATCATCCCTCGGATGAAATCGGAAGCCAGGAGGCAGTCTGGCCTCCATCATGCCCAAATTACTCATATTCTTTCTGTCTGTAGAGAAGAGATGAAGGATTAATAGGAATTAGAGAGAGCTAAGTCAACTAATATATATATAAATAAATATATGTATATATATATAGAGAGAGAGAGAGATGAATAGATTTTGGTTTTTATCGTATGTATTATTAATTAGTGCACATATATATGAATTTGTGGTCACCTTTTTTATTCGAGAGGGAGGTCTGGCCTCCGCTGGATGCTGACGTGGTGGGCTGGTCCCCACCATGAACAGATTGGCAACTCCCAACCTTTCACCGGTTTCTCCTCTATTTCCGCTATAATAAGGACATGGATTTGATGAACTCATCAGAACACAGTTCAGTTAATCCGCGGGGAAAGGAAGGAGAGAGAGAGAGAGAGAGAAGAAATCATATATATTAATGCTTCCTAGAAAAATCCATCCAGATAAGAGAATAGTTTGTACATAATTAAACCCCCCTTACTCTTATCTTAAGGTGCTCCTCTCAAGTCATTTACTAGCACTTGCATCTTTAAAATGTCATTTTTAGAAAGATAAATTACAAATTGCACGTCTCCTTCTTGTGGATTGAAGAGGACTGATCAGGATCATTTTGGATTGAACACGGGAGAAGGGAAGGTAGGAGGCATATTCACCACGTTCGGATAGCTTTCATGAGAGTAAGAGTTCCCTCTCGTTCACCTTAGTTCACCCCCAACAGAACAAAAATTATCCCCTCACAAATTGGGGTGTAATTGAGGGGAACATAATTTCCTTAACTTCTTTTCTTTTCTCTCTCCTATTTTCCCCCAACTTCCCTTACCCCCGATGAAACCAAACACGTTTTAAAAGCTAATAAACGGGTTGAAAATGTTTTGTTCAACTAACGGTATAGATGAGAGGGGTTACGTGCATTTTACCATATATAGAGAATAGGATTTGACGTGTGCTTCAGGTATTGATTTTAAAATGAATACAAATCATATCAGAACATTCTGCATGTGAGTATGTCGTTTTGATCCGGATAATGATTGGCAGTTAGAAGCTTCACAAATTCAAGACTTTGGTAGAACACATATTTCGCTCTACCTTACTAGCAAATTCTATTATTCTAACATATCAATTGTTTTTGGGAATTTTTTTTTTTTTTGTCACCGCATCTAACATAGCGTCTTGTGTGTTCTTACATTCGATGGACTGATTTCTGCATGGTTTATCAAAATTCCATCGAAATTGGAAAAAGAGAATGTAGGACCCGCCTCAATGAGGTGACATGGGGTGGGTTTTTCCGGAGTTTTGTCCTGTTGTTACGCACTGAGATTTTCTTTTGGTGACGTCACACTTGCCCATTTTCTAATTATATGGCTCCATCAATAATTAGCAGACACAAATACTCGCATCGTTCCTTAATCTGTCTGTTTGCATGTGGCTCTTCTACACGGAAGAACATCCCATGTGTCGAAGATATTGTCACCCTTTTGGAATGATGAGAAATAAAGACACAAAAAAGCTTCTAGTATTCCTAAAATAAAAATAAAAATAAAAAAGCTTCTAGTAACAAAGAAGTTTAGACCCCAAATTAAAGAAGCGTGTGAGAGAAAGAACTATCATGTCATAAATTAAGGGAAAAATTGTTACTAAAATGTGATTTTTCACATAAAAAAATATGTTTTTGGGGCTTTTGTGCGTGAGCCCAAAGAGCAAGGGGCTGGTCATACGAGTCTTTATATTTTGGGCCCTAGATAACAATTTTTCTTGAACTATAAAAGGAAAACACTTCCTACACAAGAACATATTATGTAATTAATATTAATATTCCTACTAATTGCATGGGTCGCACTGAATCTCAACACCATAATCAGATTGAGTCTATGAGCTTACACAAAAAGCTTGAACGCTAGAAAATACTTTTCCATGGTTTTAACCAAGATAAACATGACACGAAATTGGTCTTAACTCCATAAATTCAAGCATGGGGTATTATATACCTCTAATAATTAGTGTTTGTCGATGCAATATAGTCCACATGGGCAACTGAATAAAATCCCTACAATCAATAACAATAGGCCGGGCCATTTTTGCTAGCCAACAATGAACTTCGATGTCATACCATTTTGGGGCTAGTAGAAATCATTCCCATGTGTTGTACTTCAAACGAGCTCATCAACAAAACAAATTGGATAACTGATACAAATTGGTCTCTCAGCTGTGTCACATGATCTACCCCATATAAGCGAGGTCTATAATGAAATCAAATGAATCAATCAAAATGTTAATGCGACAGAAACAACAAACCTGCTTCACTTTGCTAATTCCTGAACAAAAGATTTCATATATATAGTTGACAAAAATCGGAAAAAATATATATTACAGGTCGAAAATTTGAAGAATCGCATTTGCAAGTAAATGCTGCTGAACCAAGCATGCTCTTACATATCGGCATTGACAACCCAAAAGTATCCAATTTTAGTTTTGAGCATTCAGACTACATGCCTCATTGGCAAGCTTACATATCGGCATTGACATCATCAAGAATAATGAAGAAACCTCATGCTAATTCTGTTACCTCTCCGTCCTGGAATCGAAGTGCTTTTATAAAAGTCCAAATCCACTTGTTATATGACGGTAGAAGCATGGACGTCGCTCCCGTTCATCCACATAGCTTATATAAACCAATCAATCATAATTCGTCGCCATTCAACAAACAGAAAAAGATTGCCAAAACTGCATCCTAACAAGGGTTAATTGCACATAGACCATTCATGTTATCATGTTGTGCCACTTGGTACTAATTTGATATTATCAGATAGACCCCATAAGATTAAACTTTATTAGAGATTTGTGGTAGATAGTCCATAAAACTAATATTTATTAGAGATTTGTGGTAGATAGATCCCTGTACTGTCATATTCTGCTCCTCCTGTCCTCACCATCCAATCCATCTCTGCCACATATATACCTCGCCAGAAATAGCGCGCCATCCAGTGTAGAGAAGGCGCGGAGGGCGATTATGGAGTTAAGTTCAGTTTTAGGGGGTCTATTTGCCAATATCAAACTTAAGGAGTGACAAGTGTGACAATGTGAAAGTACGAGGGGTTTATCTGCGATATAAGCTTTCTTACAATTATATCTAGAAACAAAAAAGCGATCAGATGGCTGCAATTGAGCCAGCGCATATAAACTGATCGAAACAGCAGATTTGACACTCTCTTGGTGGTTACATCACTTCCTAAATTTGTTGCCTATATCGTCAAAAAGTCACAAGGAAAGATTATGCAAACTTTTAAGATGTCAATTAATATGCAGTTACGTGATAAAGATTTTAAAGGTAGAGTTAAAGGCAAAATTCAACTCACTAAACTCTGAGAGGCTCTTGAAGGGTCCCTTATGCTAAAGGACACATCCTTTTCTCCCATACCTTTGATGGCTGTGTTCCTTGTCACGTTGTTGAGAAGCCGATGAGGACAACTCATTCAACTGTAGGAGGTTAGGCAATGGTCTGGCCAGCTGACAGTAATCCAAGCACATCAGAGCTTCACATGGGGACGGCTTAGGCTGAAACTGCAATTTTTCTTACCTGTGATTAGGCCAACCAATAATTCATAGGGGACAAAAGATCTTCAATATAACAGTGCATTTAGTTTTTCACTCGAGCACTACAACATCGTCAGAGTTTGTTGATCAGGGTTCTTCGTGTGTAAGCATCTTCTTTCTAAGTAATTGCTTGTCATTCACATATATAAATGGGTTGATTGTGGATAGACCCCATGTATTTCTATTGTTGCAGATAGATCCCCATACTATCACCCATTTGCGGATAGACCCCCTGAGTGAATTATTTTCACTCTTTTACCCTCAGGAGCAAGGAGGTCTATTTGTCAGCCCAAAAAAGAAGGGGTGGGGGTGGGGGGTCTCTTTCTTTGAAGACAAAGAAGTCAAAAAAAATTTCACTCACGGGGTCAACTATTGAACTACATGAGGTCTATCCACAATCGGGTGATGATACGGGGGTCTATCTGCAATTAACCCTATATAAATAGGCCTCTCTACCCATGTCAAAGGTGGTGTTTGGTTAGAAGTGAGTGCATTCGAGCTAATCACGTGGAGCTCATCGCATTAGAAACCGTGTTATATCTGTCTCATGTTACTCCAAACTTCAGTAATGTGATACAAGCAACTACCCATTAATCAAATGAGAGAGACAAAAATTACGACTTTATCTCAATCTTCAAGTTCTTCAAAATCCAATAACTGATAAAATGATCATGACAGACATTCCACTTGGTTATGTGCGACTTGGAGTAGTTGCTGCTTCCACGGTAAAGTAGTGGGATTCAACACCTGTAGAGAAATAGTCAATGTAATTAGGTGTAACCCCAATCAAACAGTAACATAATATTGTTACTCTCAAATAAGCTTGAGGCTTTAAATACTCAATTTGGTAAACCTAATGGGTAGGCCTTTATTTCATATGAGGAGGGGTTGGAATCATGGTCACCGTCTGATGAATATCAATCTCATCTTCCAAGTGACTGCTTCTTCCATAAAGATATTCAACTTTATAGCATGCATGTCCAGATTTGGAATGTGATTCCAGCTGGCTCTTTAGCAATTGAGTGCTTCAAATATGATTTGACTATGAAGAAACTAAGATCAACTTTTTGTCCGGACTCCTTCCTGCTCCGAAAATTTGGTGGTTGATTGCCTTGTTTAAAGAGCTTAAACTACAAGCCCATAAAAGCTCAAGATCTGGCCTTTAGCATTTATGATGATGCAAATCTGGCACCAATTCATAAGGTGTAAACATTAAGCTCCCGACTATAACCCTGGTTCATTGTGTACATTAAAATACACGATTTTCATGAGATATAAATCATGAATTTTGTTAATTTTAAATTGTTTCGAACAAACGTAAATAAATTGTGTATATCAAAATTCACGATATTCATGACCTATAGTCCAAGACTTTTTTAATTTTCATTTGTTTCAACCGAATATAAATTTATTATATGTACTTCAAATTTTGTGAATTTTATGGGGGGAAACCCATGTTTTCCGACAATTTTTGTTCGTTTTGAATAAATGCAAATAAATTATGTGTACATAAAAATTTGTGATTTTCATGAGCTATAACCCCCACAACTTTTGGTAAAATTTTAGTTTGTTTCAAAGAAAAGTAAATTTCTTATGTGTACATTAAATTTTGTGATTTGCATGGACTATAACTCACAATTTTGATTTATTTTAAATGAAAGTAAATTTATTTTGTGTACATAAAATTTTGCCATTTTTATAAGCTATGACCCAAAATTTTTGAAAATTTCGGTTCGTTTCGAACGAATGCAAATAAATATGTATATATAAAAATTCATGATTTTTCATGAGCTATAGCCAACAATTTTTATCAATTTTCATTCATTAAAAAAAATAAATTTACCACATATACTTTAAAAAAAATTCTCGTGTGATATAATCCATGATTTTTTAAGATTTATTTTGAACGAATATAAATAAATGATGTCTACATAAAAGTTTGTGATTTCATAAGCTATAACTTATGAATTTTGTCAATTTTGAATTGTTTCAAATGAATGTAACTAAATTATGTATACAACAAAATTCACAGTTTCCGGAAGCTATAACCAACAATTTTTATTCGTTTCAAATGGATATAAATTTATTATGTATACTTCAAAATTTGTGATTTTTATGGACTATAACTCACGATTTTTCAAAATTTTGTTTCAATTTGAATGAATGCAAATAAATTATGTGTACAAAAAAGTTCACAATGTACATAAGATAACACACAGATCTTGTCAACTTTGGTTTGATGTGTGCAAAAGTAAATTTATTACGTGCACACTGAAATTTGCGATTTCCATGAGAACCCACGATTTTTTTAGAATTTTTTTCTTTTGAATGAATGAAAATAAATTATGTGTACTTCAAAATTTGCGGTTTTCACAAACTATAACTTATTTTTTTTTAATTTCGGTTGGTTGCAAACAAATGCAAATAAATTATGAGTAAAGTCAAAATTCATGATTTTTGTGAGCTATATAACCAATAATTTTATTAATTTTTATTTATTTTTAGGAGAATACAAATGTATAATGTGTACTTCAACTTTTACGATTATTATGGGCTATATAACCCATGGTTTTTAACGAATTTTTTCATTTTGAACAAATTCAAATAAGTTGTGTACATAAAAATTTACGATTTCATTAGCATGAGCTATAATAAACAAATTTGTCAATATTATTTGTTTCAAAGTAAAGTAAATTTATTGCGTGTACATCAAATTTGCGATTTTCATGAGGTATAACCCATGAACAATTCAATTTTGAACTGTTTCGAATAAAAGTATTATGTTGTGCATGTTAAAATTTGCGATTTATGGGCTATATATTCCATAATTTTTGACAAATTTAGTTTATTTTGAATGAATATAAAAAAATAATGTGTACACAAAAATTCACGATTTTTCATGAGTTATAAGCCATGAATTTTGTCAATGATAGTTCGTCATGAACGAATATAGATAATTAATGAGCACATCAAAATTTACGATTTATGAACAATGACCCATGATTTTTATTAGTTTTCATTCGTTTCAAACAAATATAAATTTATCATGTATACTTCAAAGTTTGTGATTTTCATGGGCTATAATCCACGATTTTTTAAAATTTTTGTTTGTTTGAACAAATATAATTAAATTTTGCATATATCAAAATTTACGATTTTTATTAGTTATAATACATGAATTTTGTCAATTTTGGTTCATTTGCAACGAGTGTAACTACATTATGTGTACATCAAAATTCAAGATTTTCGTAAGCTATAACCTATGATTTTTATCTATTTCCATTTGTTGCAAACAAATATATGTATACTTCAAAATTTGTTATTAGCCCACAATTTGAGAATTTTGGTTTATTTTGAACGAATGTAAATAAGTTATTTCTACATAAGAATTTACGAATATAATGAGTTATAATCCATGAAATTTGTTAATTTTAGCTTGTTTTGAACAAAAGTAAATTTACTATGTGCACATCAAGATATGCCATTTTCATGAGTTATAACTCATGATTGTTGAAATTTTTTCTTCATTTTGAACGATCTAAATAAATGATGTGTACATTAAAATTCATGATTTTCATTTGGTAAAACTCACAAATTTTGTCAATCTTGATTTGTTCCAAACGAATCTAAATAAATTATGTGCATATTAAAATTCGCAACTCTTGTCACCTATAACTCACGATTTTAATAAGACAAAAATAAATTTATTGTGCAGAATGTGTGATTTTCATGGGCTACAATGATATTTGACAATTTTGGCTCATTTTGAATAAATACAAATAAATTATAATTACATAAAAATCTGTGATTTTCATGAGTTACCCACGAATTTTCTCAATTTTGGTTTGGTTCAAAGAAAAGTAAATTTATTGTGTATATCAAATTTTGATATTTTCATGGGCTACAACCCATGAATTTTTCAATTTTAATTTGTTTCAAATGAAAGTGAAATTATTTTATATACATCAATTTTGATTTGTTTCAATTTTGGTTCATTTTGATCGAAAATAAATAAACTATGTGTGCATAAAAATTGATGATTTAGTTATAACCCATGAAGTTTGTCAATTTTAGTTTGTCTTATGCGAACATCAAAATACACAATTTTCGTGAGCTATAACACAATTTTTTCAATTTTTTGTTTCAGGCGAATATAAATTTGTTATGTGTACTTCAAAATTTATGATTTTCATGAGCTATAACCCTCAAATTTTGTCAATTTTAATTTCCTTTGAAGAAAAGTAAATTTAATACGCGGACATCAACTTTTGTGATTTTCATGGGGTACCACAAATTTTTCAAATTTAATATGTGTCAAATGAAAGTAAATTTATCTTCTGTACATCAAACTTTGTACATCAAACTTTGTGACTTTTGTGGGCTATAGCCCATAATTTTTGACAATTTTGGTTTGTCTTTAGCGAATGTTAATAAATTATCTGTACATAAAAATTTACGATTTTCATGAGACGTAACCGATGAATTTTGTCAATTTTTGTTTGTCTTATATATGCGTAAATAAATCATGCGTACACCAAAAGCCACAATTTTTATGAGCTATAACTTACAATTTTAATCAATTTTTGTTCGTTTCAAATGAATATAAATTTATCATGTATACTTCAAATTTTGCGATTTTCATGGATTATATAATCCATGATTTTTTAAAATTTTGGCTCGTTTTGAATGAATATAAATAAATTATATGTACATAAAAATATGCGATTTTCATGAGCTATAGCTTATGAATTTTGTCAATTTGGTTTGTTTCGAATGAATGTAACTAAATTGTATACATTAAAATTCACGCCTCTTGTGAACAATAACTAACAACTTTAATCAAAATTTACTTATTCAAACAAATATAAATTTATTATTAAAATTTATGATTTTCATGGGCTATAACTCACGAGTTTTGACAATTTCGGTTCAGTTTAAATGAGTGTAAATCAATTCATGTGTACGTAAAAATTCGCTATTTATGTGACCTATAACCCATGAAATTTGACAATTTTGGCTTGCTTCGAGCAAAAGTAATTTATTATGTGCTCATCAAATATTGTGATTTTCATGAACAATAATAATTCATGATTTTTGAGAAATTTTCTTCCTTTTGAATGAATGTAAATAATTTATATATACATCAAAATTCACTATTTTCATGAGCTATAACACATAAATTTTGTCAATATTTGTTTGTTTTGAATGATACTGAATTATGTCTACATTTAAATTCACGATTTTCGTGAGCTAACCCACAATTATCAATTTGCATTCATTTCAAACGAGTATAAATTTCTTGTGTATTTCAAAATTTGCAATATCCATTGGCTATATTCCATAATTTTTAAAAATTTTAATTTGTTTTGAACGGATGTAAATAAATCATGTGTGCATAAAAATTCACGATATTCATGAGCTACCCCACAAATTTTACCAAATTCAGTTTGTTTGGAGTTAAAGTAAATTTATTATATGCATATTAAATTTTGTGATTATTATGAGTTGTAACCCATGATTTTTGAGAATTTTTGTTCACTTTGAACAACTATAAATAAATTATGTGTACGCCAAAAATCGCATTTTCATAAGCTATAACTCATGAATTTTGTCAATATTGGTTTGTTTCGAACAAATGTAACTAGATTATGTGTACCTCAAAGTTCATGATTTTTGTGAGCAATAACTCATGATGTTTATCAATCTTCATTCTTTTCAAATGAATATAACTTTATTATGTGTACTCTTAAGATTTATGATTTTCATAGGCTACATAACCCACGAAGTATAATAATTTTGGTTTGTTTCGAACAAATATAAAAAATAAGTTTCTACCAAAATTCGCAATTTTCATGAGCAATAACTAATGTTCCATAAAGCGCTAGACGGCCCACGCACTTGACCCAACACCTACAGCCTAGGCATCTAGACGGAGTCTAAATGTTTTCCTATTTTTTATTTTTAATTACAATTAATCATACTCCTTTTAAAAGCACGAGTTCGGAAATCTTTTTTAGACAAATATACCCCTTTATAGTTTGAACTACATTATCTATAATCAAATTCTAATTTTCAATGGTCAATATTATCCTTCACTATTTTGAATATTTTATTTATATCTCAATCTATCCTAATCATAATCATATCTTATCATAATCCTATGTGAACCATATTTAGCTTAACAATTTAAAAAAACTAATATTAATAAAATATATAAAACATAAAAATGATATTAGTTAGTTAAGATAAAGAAATTACAAGTAGATAACATATTATAATACATGAAGTATTGCAAAAAATCCATAAAAAGTTTTAAAATTGCAGAAAAGACCCTGAAAAGTTCAAAATTTTAAAACTCATCCAAATCTCTCAAAACTTAAAAATAAAAAACATGAAATTAAAAAATTAACATCAGTTTGCAAAGAATTTAAAATTTACAATTAACACCTCAATGTCTCAAAAATTATAGAAACAACCTCAAAAGTTTAAATTACAAACAAGCACATTAAAATTCTAAAATTTCAAAACTTACAAACAACACAGATGAATTCAAGAGATTATCATGATACACCTAAAATTTTTGACATTTAAATTTAAATTTTTTAATTAACGCCCTCAATATCTCAAAAATTATAGAAACACCTTTAAAAGTTCTTTTTTAGACAAATATACCCCTTTATAGTTTGAACTATATTATCTATAATCAAATTCTAATTTTCAATGGTCAATATTACCCTTCACTATTTTAAATATTTTATTTATATCTCAATCTATCCTAATCATAATCATATCTTATCCTAATCCTATATGAACCATATTTAGCTTAACAATTTAAAAAAACTAATATTAATAAAATATATAAAACATAAAAATGATATTAGTTTGTTAAAATAAAGAAATTACAAGTAGATAACATATTATAATACATGAAGTATTGCAAAAAAAATCCATAAAAAGTTATAAAATTGCAGAAAAGACCCTGAAAAGTTCAAAATTATAAAACTCATCCAAATCTCTCAAAACTTAAAATAAAAAACATGAAATTAAAAAATTAACATCAGTTTGCAAAGAATTTAAAATTTACAGTTAACACCTCAATGTCTCAAAAATTATAGAAACACCCTCAAAAGTTTAAATTACAGACAAGCACATTAAAATTCTAAAATTTTAAAACTTACAAACAACACAGATGAATTCAAGAGATTACCATGATACACCTAAAATTTTTGACATTTAAATTTAAAGTTTTTAATTAACACCCTCAATATCTCAAAAATTATAGAAACACATTCAAAAGTTCAAATTATAAAAAGCCACCCTAAAATTCTAAAATTTGTAAATAAAATAAGATGAATTCAAGATATTACCCTTAGACACCTAAAAAATTAAAATTTGCCAAAATTAACCTCAAAATTTTTAAAAAAACTCCTTCAAAATTTAAAAATCGTAAAAAAAAACTCTAATTTTTTAAAATTTTTAACTAGCACACATCAAATTCGTCGATTGGTAGACCGCTAAAATTTAATATTTTTCAAAATTAATCTATAGTTTTAATAATTGCTAAAGATACCCTCAAAATTTTAGAGTTACAATATATATATATATATATATATATATTAAAATTTCTAATTTAGGGATTTACTATCCATTTTCAGCATCTAAGAATAGTCTAAGTTGATACTGGTAAACAAAAACAATAAGAATTGATTAAAAACATCCGGTTAATGGATAAAATTTTTAAAAATATTATAGATTAAAAATTATCGGCACTATATAAATTAAAGTAATTTCATATAATTTTAGTAATAAGTTGGGGTAGCCAAAATACATTCGTAACATTAATTGATAGATGTTTAAATCCATAGAAATGATAAAACACTATAATATTATACCTTAGCATTAATTGATTTTAATTTAGAAACTTTAATCTTTGACGTTAATAATATTTATAGGGTAAAAGAATACAAGGAATTACATATGGAGAAACTATTAGAATATTTAGAGATAACTTTAAAAGAATTGAGTTATTTCCATTGCAAATGGGAAAGTGATGGAAATAAATCTAAAATTCAGAAAACGTCAATGAATCACTTGAATTGGCATTAACATAAGACATATCTATTAATGAAGCACTGAATGAGTTACATTAAAAAATAATTTAATAACTTTATCCTAATCAAAGAAAAAATCTCCATGGAAGACATAAGAAAAATTAGTAAGTATTCATAAATTCCATACTGTGTTCTTCAAATTAAATATTAATATTATAATCTAAGAGAAATTGGTAATGAATAATGCAGGTATTTAGTTTAGATCTTTATGGAAAATGACAGGGATAGAGCAAAGGTAATATTATTGAAATAACAGAAATTCTTATTGGATGCACATCAGAAGAATTCATTTTAGAGGAAAATAAAGAGATAGCTTCTAATTTATTTAAGTAATAAATTAGGAACACAAAGAATTTTATATATATGAAATTAATATTTATTCTCATTGAAATAGAAAAAAAATCAAAGTCTATATTTTGAGCAGTTTGTGTTGAACATCATAAGTACATTTGACTTCTTTGTAAAGTTAAATGAGATGATACAAAATTAACGAGCCCAGGAAAGATAATAGCATAAAAAAATACAAAATTAGCCTAATGTCATAATTGATGTAGATGATGAAGACAACACTCTAGAATTATCCGAGAAATGATAAATGATAAACCTGAAGAAGGATTGATCTTAACTCAATAAAAAATAAAATAGAAGAAATAAAAACAATATTTTATGAATATTTTATAGAATAGTTTAATTATTTTGAGTGAAATTAGGAATCTTTAGAAGGGAGTTTCATGAATTTTTTTCAGTACTTTTATATTCTTATGTGGATGTTCTTATCATATAAAAGTATACTATAGTTAGCATTAATCTTTAATTTATATTTTTTTTATGAAGTCTATCAATGATTAGGAATAAACTTCATATTCTCTTTTGTATCGTTTTAACATACTTTAAATCAATCATTTTGCCATATTGGTTTTAAATATTCATCTTCCTTGTATAACACTATTTTAATATTTTTCACTTTGCAATGCTATACTTTCTCAAATAAAGCTTAGTTTCATATCGGTCAAAAATAATATGAAAATTTAAATTATTTTTAAATTATATTTGTTTTTTGTCAATTCAAATATCAACATGAAAATTTAAATTGGGTGTATCCCATTTAAACAAACATAAAAAAATAATCGGGATGTAAGAGTTTAAAGAAAAAAATGAGCACAAACTGCCAAAAATACTTAATCATGGTATTAAATCACGTGCATTGCACGTGTGTAAAAACTAGTAATATCAAAAGCGCTAGGCACATGAAGTTTTCTTTTTCTTTTTTATTCAAGTGGTGACAGAGGAGATTCTGCAAAAGGTTAGAAAAGTTGAAGGTGTTTGTAGTCGGTAGAAGCGATCAGAGGAGTTTAGAGGTGGTTATATAAGATGTGGAGGCAGTAAAGGAGGAAGTCACAACTAAGACCTAATCAGTCTAGTCCCCATAAGTAGTCTCCATACCCCTTGGCGCTCCCACAACCTAGGCAGCGACCTAGGTACTACTTAACACATTTATTTATTTTTGTACTCTTACTACCTATGATATTTGTATTATTTTATTGCTACACAGGTTTTTTTATTGAATTTTTAGGAAATAAATAAGTAATAAGGAGAAGCCTAAATGAAGCCTCAAGGGAAGCCTAAGAGATCCCAAGCGCAATAAAAAAGCACAAAAGATTATTGAAGATTAATTGTAAGCTAATTGAAGCCCACAATTTCATTTCTCAAAGTCTTGGAGAGCAAATTTGATCCAATAGCCAAGTGTAATCCTTGAAGAGCAAGTTGATCCAATGGCCAAATGTAATTCTTAGAGAGAAAGTTCGATCCAATGACCAAATGTAACCTTTAACGAGCAAGTTAGATCTAATGGTTGTAAGGGATTCCTATGTGCTATAAATAGGGGTAGTGTGAGGGATGAGGGCAATGAAAATTTTGTAATCCCATTTTGAGAAGAAAGACCTCTTTTGTTGCCCTCCAAATTTGTACAAACTTTAGTTTTTGCAATAAAAATAATATTTTTTCTCTTTTAAATTTCCTTTTAAATTCTTTGATGATGAAGATTTAAATAATTTTTGAGCCTACAAAAGGGGCCAAACCCCTCTCAATGTGAGTTTTTATATTTTTTGTTGTAGGTTGTCTAAAAATCACTACAAATAGCTAATTCTCATAAAACACAAATGATGGAGGTCATGATCTGACGACTTTCATATCAATCAATGAGAGTTACAATTTGACGATTCTCACAACAACAAACGAGAGTTACAAACTGACAATTCTCACATCTCAAAGAGCCAAATGCTAGGATTACAAGATGACAATCCTTGCAACACTCTAACAGAAGAGATTGCAAGTTGGTGATTTCTTCAAAGCAAAACACGGAGCTTATCAACGCATTCCAAGCTCAAAACGCGGGGCTCATCAACGTGTTCCAAGCTCAAAACGCGAAGCTCATCACCACGTTCCGCGGAGTTCACCACCGCGTTCCAAGTTCAAAATGCGGAACTTCTGCCGCGTTTTTAGTTGTAAATGCGAGGGTCGTTTCCAGAACGCGAATCTCGCGTTTGACTTATTCAAACACGTTTTAAACGGTTTCAAAACCGTTTTTCACGAATTAAGGGCATTAAACCCTTATTAAGGAGTGATTTAAGGGGTCAGTTACATCCCTTAAATCCCTATAAATAGCTAAAAAGTCAACTGGAAAAGGGGTTTAAAAAAAGGAGAAAAAGAGTTTGAATTTTGGGATCTTGGATCGGATTTTTGGAGCGTTATTAAGAGCTTTTCTTAGAGCTTTTGCTTTGACTTGTGAATTATTTCGGTTAAATTGAAAAGGATTAATTTTCTTTCTGAAATCAACTCTTTTACAAAGTTTTAAACTCGTTCAGAGTTCTTAACTCGTTCAGAATTTTAAACTTGCCTCGCAAGTTCTTCCCGACATCACATCAAAAGGAATAGACTGACGTCCTACGAAGTGAAGTGTTCGGATCGTCAACGGGATACAAGATTCAAACTCTCATCGCTACCAAGAAGAACCCAGGTTTAAACAAAGGGAAGAATCTCCATCGATTCCTTCTCTTTTGTAAATCGAAAAACCGATAAGAAAAATTATAATTTTTTTCTAAGTCAGTTTAAGAGAGATTACTGTGAGAGATTGTATTTACTCTTTTTCTAAGTCAGTCAGGAAGATTAATACAAATTTTGTTCTCAATTTCCTCGCAAATTTTCCGACAAACACTTGTCTTTTAATTCTTACTTTCTAATTCATGTTTCAGGAGTAGATTTACTTAGTTAGTCTTTAATTAGTTTAATTTCTTGCTTTTGGTCATGCTTTCTTTATTTGCTTATAATTTAGGAATTAATATGTGTTGCTAGCTTCTTAGGCTAATCAGGATTAAATGAAGCTAATATAATTTATTTAGTAGATCTAGAATTTCTCTCTTTATGATTTAATTGTCCATGCCAGAGTAATAAATTAATTAGTAATTGGTAGAATAATATAACTTTCTTTAAATAGATTGACAGGCTATACTTTTTAATTGTTCTAGAACTGCTTTCTAATTTGGTTATTTCTATCCTTTTACTTTTAGAATTTAATTTGATAAACTACACTTTCTTTAAATAGATTGATAGTTTATGCTTATTAATTCTAGAA
Source organism: Asparagus officinalis (assembly GCF_001876935.1). Lineage (NCBI taxonomy): Eukaryota > Viridiplantae > Streptophyta > Magnoliopsida > Asparagales > Asparagaceae > Asparagus > Asparagus officinalis. The sequence continues at coordinate 142,552,405 of NC_033800.1, read as the reverse complement.
GTAATAAATGAAAAAAAGAGTAATTTCTATATCTAATAAATAGTTATCTAGTGGAATCTATCTTAATTATCTTATTTCATCTCTTTGATTTCTTTGTTCTTAGTTTTATTTTAGTTTGTCCTCTTTGTTTTCATTTTCTATTTCTTTTAATTGTTGCATTTCATTCTAATCATTTTCATTATCTATTTCCCTTTCCCTCTTTCTCTTTGTTTTTAGTTTCTTTATTCTTGCATTTATATTATTTTTTTCCTTTCCTTTTTTCTTCCTCCTTATTTTATTTTTATTTGCATTTAATTTCTCTCTTCTCTACCTCTTTCTTGTTTTCATTTTCTTTTAAAAGAAAAAATCCAAAAAAAACCCATTTTCAACCTATTTTCCTAAACCTCTTTTCAATTAATCTTTTTCAAAGGGAAAAATTCCATTTTAAAGAGAAAAACCTCTTCATTGTGGTTCGATATTTAATATACTACAACTTTATTGTGCACTTGCAACGCACTAATTTTCACACAACAGGTACCGCCTAGGCCTATGAGGGAGCTTTTTAAATCATTGGTTATAATCCACAGTTTTATCAATTTTGGTTCATTTCAAACGAATATTAATTTATTATATGTACTTCAATTTTGTAAATGGACATCTTTTTCATGTTAATTTGGTTTGTTTCGAACAAATTTAAATAAATTATGTATATCAAAATTCACGATTTTCATAAGCTACAGCCTGCTACTATTAATAATTTTCATTCGTTTCAGATGAATATAAATCTATTATGTGTACATGAAAATTTTGTGAGTTTTATGGGCAATATAACCCCCAATTTTTGACAACTATGGTTCATTTTGAACAAATACAAAAATTAATGTGTACATAAAAAATTGTGATTTTTATGAGCTATAATCCATTAATTTTGCCAATTTCGGTTTGTTTTGAAGAAAAATAAGTTCATTACATGTAGATCAAATATTATGATTTCCATAGGCCCTAACCCAATGAATTGTTTAATTTTGATTTGTTTCAAATGAAAGTAAGTTTATTTGTGTATATCAAAATTTGCGATTTTCATGAGCTATAACCCATAATTTTGACAATTTTGATTCGCTCTTAAAGAATGTAATAATTATGTGTACATAAAAATCTACAATTTCATAAGATATAACCCATAATAAAATTTTCATTCGTTTCAAACGAATATAAATTTATTATGTGTAAAGTTTGTGCTTTTTATGGGCTATAAATCCACATATTTGACAATTTTGGTTCACTTTGAACGAATATAAAAAAATTTGAGTATACATCAAAAATTCACGATTTTCATAAGCTATAACTCACAAAGTTTGTCAATCTAGTGTATTTTGAATGAATGTGAACAAACTATGCGTATGTCAAAATTTGCGATTTTCACAAGTTATAACCCACAATTTTTATTAATTTTCATCCGTTTCATGAGTTATAACTCACGAAGTTTACTAGTTTTGCTCCATAGACAAACCACAAAATTGAGAAGGATGAGATATATGCCGGATGACGAAGTCACCAGTAACCTTTGAATTGTGACTTGAAGCTTTCATTTCATCGGCATAGAGTTTCTAACTAATCTTGTCGTGGCTTCAGCAAAGTTAAAAACTACTGCATTTTTTGAAATAGCAGAGCTTAAATGAATAACGACTAGAACTGAAAAGCATCAACAACAAAATTCATGATATGCTAACGGGTGCTCTAATCAGTCAATACATAAGTTCGATACACTCTAGAGGTAAAAATATTTGACAATTAAGTTGCCCATTTCTATTTCTGTTAAAAGAAGTCGATGTAAATGTTCAATTTGTGTCATTTTAACTTGCATTTCAATTCGAAGACCAGGTAAAACATATATAACTCATATTTCAGAATATGTGAAATTCCCGTTTAAATTATACCCAACTAGTTAACTAGAGTTGCTATTCATAAAACTAAGTTCCAATTGTTTACCAAGACAAATCCACTTGACTTTCTTGTTTATTTTTTACTGTAGGCTACAGCAGAAACTGCTTGCATGTATGCAATCATGGGCTAGTAAACTCCAACAGTTACAACATTAATGCAGTCAATAAGTTAACTATTTATCTGACTAACTTGTACCTGTGGAAAAAAAATTTTATCAGAATCACTTGCACGAGATTTTCTTAGACAGCATTAGGTAGACTCACTTAAGGACAACGACAGTCCATAAAGGATTTGCTAAATCCTTGATCCTATGTCAGTGGCAGAATACATGGTATCAGAAAAATGCAAATAAACTGAAGCCCATATTTCTATGTAACTGGTAATGTATCCTTTGAACCTCTGTGGTGAATTGCATACTTACTAGCTTGAAGAAACATATTTCAACAAAGCTATCATAATAGAATTTAATCCTGTCTACTGGTAGTTCTTTGAAATCTGAAACAATGTGCACAAATAGCCCAAAATACATGCCATGTTTTATTGCATAATTCTCAAAATATATTCCGTAAATTACTCAAACTATCTTAGGGACCAATTACTACTCTTTTGACAATGTAATCAGGATTTAACCATAAAACATTCGCCTTCACTTAAATCTCAATCTTGCAAAGTTTTTCCAGATAATATTGCTCCTCAAGTATACCCCAATATGCACAACATAGCAACTATACTGTTAGATTGTTCCCCATCACTGTAGCATTCAATAGTACCAATTAAGGAAATTTTGGTTCATTACTTCATTTACATCTTTTAGAAATTGGATACAAAGATCAACACCTCTAGTTCAACTGTCATGTATAAACACCATGATAACTTCTTATATGCTAGGCTACAAGGTCAAAGAACGATATAAAACTAATCAAAAAGAAAAAAAGAAACAGGTTGGGGAAAATTGGAGTAAACTTAGGGGTTGTTTGGTTCGTAAAAAAGAGGCCCGAAACTCATTTCCCTCTCCTGACATGACACGGTGATGGGAATCCATGGAGTGTATTCCAAGAGAAAGAAGTGATTGGATTTGGAGGATATTGATTGATTCTAGAAATATTCGTCATGATCTCAGAGATTTTAATTGATAGGATTTATATTAGTTCTATTTTTGCTAAGATTTGAACGTGATTTAGGGATTTGATTTGATTTTGTTATGGTTATAAATAATGATGTAAAAGGCCTCAGTAAGGGGAGACTATTTTGATATGATAATTCTAGGTTTTACATTAGCATGTGAATTGCTTTGAGGGTGTGAAGCCATTTTAATTTAATTATTCTGATCAAATCACAGCATTTCATCATATCCTCAACCCATATCCAATCCTCCACTCAAACAAACCCTCTCTCCTTCAAGGCCGCGTCATATTGTTTATGTGAACAGTAGCTCTGGTACTGTTCACGCTCTGCTCCGATAATGCCGCACGATTCTCCCATCTTCGTCAACATTGGATCACTGTTCACGGTCGTTGATTATTGTTCACGTGAACAGTATCTCCACAGAGTGCGTGGTAAACTCAGATCTAAGTTGTTGAAACCTCGTTGGTTCCTCAATCTCGTGGAATAGATCACCAAGTTTGTAACAGAGCTTTTCGACTTAATTCTGATTCGGATCTTGTATGATTTGGTGTGAGTTCCTCACACCCTCAGGTGATCTCTAATCATAATCGCATATCCAAACATTGCCCTGCAACGCTAAAGAACTTGTAGTCAATTTATGAAAATCATTAGTTAATGTTCTCTATATGTGGATCTTGTTTAAATGATCATTGCATGTATATAATTGGATTGCATCCATACCTAGGATCTTGTTAGACTTTTGCATACGTGACTAGTTCCATGCACTTAGTCGCTTTCTAGGTTATCATCTGTGTGATTCTTGATTCATTTAGCATCAAGGTTGCTGATAGCGGATCGCGGCGCGGCGCGGCGAGGTACCGCTAAGGCTATTGCGCGCTATTGCGGCGAAATAGCGGTAAATAGCGCATGGTCAAATAGCGGTCAAATATAAATATATTTAAATATTCTAAATAATAAGAAAAATCATATAAAAAATCTACAAATGCATACTTGATGCCTAAACATGAAATATATGTGTAATAATTACATAATATTAACAAAGTACTATAGTTATAAAGATTAAAGAATGAAAAAACGTACTTGTTTATCAAAAAGACCGTTTTTTGTTCCATTTTTTCAACTTTCAAGTCTCTAATATAAAAGTGCTCAACAATAAAAAAACATTGATTAGTAACATCATCATTTTATTAACTACTAGAAATTTGACCTAAAAAGTAAAATATCCAAGTATAAATAAATGACTAAATGAGCAAAGCAAGATAATATCATATGATATATAATAACTCAATTATATGTTTGAATTTTGAAAATAACTCAACCCAACCTAATTTGTTTTTATTATGCGTGATTGCTCAACGCAACAATCAGCTCATCCCACTAAAAATACTCAAGTTATTATGAATGTTTATCTTCATCATAACCTTATACAGATTTTAGATTTCACAGAAGGATAAAACACATATTTTTCTTTTTAAACTAGACACATCTCACTCCAGCAAAAATTTTGAAAAGAAAAAAGTTAAAAAGAAAAAAATTAAACAGAAAAGAAGACCCGTCCTGCTCCTGCTAAATTTTAATCATCATAAGATATTATCTAGTCCAGTACAATCTCTCCATGTACGTTCCCCGTTCCCATCTCCACATAAAACTTTTCACACAGGCTCAATCATCACCGTCCATTCTATCCATGGGTATATCCGACGGTTAATATTTCAACAATAATCTCAGTGCTTCCTCACCGCTGCCTTTTTCCCAAAATTCAGCCCCGATTCCTCCTTTCAGAAATGTTCGTCCTACCCAAACTCAGTCATTTATTTTTTTCCGCTTCCCAACAGAGACGATGCCGACGAAGCTCCTGTTGGCTTGACCGGAGACTGGAGAGACAGTGAACGAGAGATGACTTGACCGGAGGAAGTGAGAGAGAGAAAGGTGAGTCGTCGTTGTTGGTGCGGGATCGGCGCTGGAAGTCATCGCCGGCGACGATGTTGACGGCGTTGGAAATCGTCGAGAGAGGCAGAGCTGTCGGGAGTCGGGAGAGACCACAGAGGCGGCTAGGGCAAAGGTGAGAGGGTTTTATTATAATGGGTGCGGGTTGGGTTCGGGTCGGGTTTGAGGAGACGTTTATTAAAACCCGTAGCGGAATTTACCGCTTTTTCCCCGCTTTTCAGCGCTACAGCGCGCAATTAGCCACGATTCGAGCAAATAGCGGTTTTTCTCCGCCTAACCCACCCGCAAACCCCTTAAGCAGGGCGGCAAAGGCCCGCGACCGCTAATGGCGGCGCTATAGCGCCGCTATCCACCGCTTTTTACAACATTGTTTAGCATTGGTGTTTTCCTTTGTCCAGTTCTGCGTTACACAGTGTCCACCTCGGACATTTCACTTTCCTTTGTTTCTTTGTGTGGGTTTGGTTCACAAAGGATCTAGGGTTTGCAGTGGCGGAAAACACCTCCACCTCAGCCAAATCACTCGTCACGATTTCCTCTAAAAATGAGCGGAAAACCCACGAAAACCCTCGTGTTCTTTTTTCAGATCTACAATATTTTCGGGAAATCTCTTGGTTGACTAGGGTTACCGCCGAGTCCCGCTATTTCTTCTCTCTTCGCACGTCGGATCTACGAAAGCTGTAGCTTGATGTTGTCCGATTTGTGCCGATTGCTTCAGATTTTGGGGAAATCACTGTGTTTCCTCAGATCTCTATTGATTTATTAGGATTTTTGTTGGATCTCGTAAAAAGGCAACGCCTTTCTTAGGGGATTTCGTCGGATTATTGCTTGATTTGTTGAAATTCGGTAATTACAGGTATAATTTCACCATTTTTTAAAATTTTTGTGATTATTTGGACTGTTTGGTTTGTTAAAAATGAGTAAATTGACAATTTTCACACCAGCTTGTAAAATTGGTATAACATGATTTGGTGAAAGTCGGCAATTTTTGGTATGATTCAGCCAAAGATTGAATTTGCATTTTGCTTTATTACTTCGACTGCCTCAAAATCTCACCAATTTGTAAAACTTGAGACAAATGGGTGATCAAGTCTAAATCCTCACATAATTAGTTCTCTAACTGTTTCTATACATGATTAAAAATGTGATTAAACCCCTGATGCATATCTTCGGTTAGTCAAAAAGAGATGATCAATGCCTTCCTCAACAATGAGGGTTGAAGAACAATATGAATATGAGTTCATGTGGTATTTTGTGATTCTCACTTCTAATATACTTGTTAAATCCACTTACTTTTGGTGCAAGACAAGTCTTGCTTAATTTAGGAAAGTTTCATTTGATTTTGTATCATATGTTGATGTTATTTTATGTGTATTTGAAACATTATGATGATGGAGCATATTATTGTAATAGGTAGTAATTATTTGTATGACTTTGATTTTAGTTGTGCTTCAACTATAAACATATGGTTTCATGTGCATATTTACCAATTTTATGTGAATATTGCAGAATACTAATTTTACATTGAACTTGTGTTTACGAGAACTTTATAAGTCACCATATACATGACAACTAAAAAAATTGTATGTAAGCAACCTACAATGTATCTACATTGTATTGGATAGCTACTACTGTGAGTTAATAATAAAAATATTGTCATGTCATGAGTTTTAGTTGGTGACTTTTTACATTTAGGCTATGATGATTGTCAAATATTCTAAGATTAGCAACCTTCAATGTTTATTGATATTACACTAGATGGCTAAATGATGATATTGGCTAAGTTCTGCGCCCTCAGCCATATAAATCATAAACATGTGGCTGGTATATTTTACGTGATATCAACAAATATTTTCACATGATTTTTTTAGTCATGAAGTTCATTCAAATTAAAACATGCATAAAATAGCATAGTAGTACATGATAATAGCAAAGTAGTACATATCATTGCTTTCATTTTAGCTATTATAAATAGGTTTCAAGTCCACGATGCTCTCCAATACAATTCTTACTCAGATTGGCAATAGTTTTATTGTAACCAACATCATGTGTATGTGTTAGGAGTTGATTTTTGTTCTAGTACATGTTGGGTATATCTTTGCAATAAGGACACTTCCAATTTCCGTTTTAATCTATAACTTTTACAGCATTAGCTCTTAACATAATTTCAGCTAATTTCATGATATCTCACATCTCATTTTGCTCTCGATCTGCATCCGTATAGGCAATCCATTCTTCAAAGGTTTGCTTAGGCTTAGTAATCCTTCCACGCTGATAAAAAATATAGTAAATTAACATTTTAAAATAAACAACTCTATTTTTATCATAAAAAATTTAAATATTCTTACCTTTGATGATAGTGCAGATGAAGATTCACTAATATCTTTACTTTTCTTATTCATATTTTTTCCTGGTTAACATTTTGTATGCAAACATTGCGTTTTATAAATGCATATAGCTTGGTACGTTTACTTGGTGGTTGGATGTTGAATCTGACAATATTAATTTGTATCAGTAAATTTTCTGTTGGTTTTGCCCATGATTTTGTAGCGCTCATGGTTTTGAAACCTAACTGGTTTTGTTTCTTATAGTATAGTCCCAATTATCTACATGTACGGTATTTTCAGGTTTGATGTGATTTTCCATGTAAACACAAGTTCTAATTATCTAAATATTTATGACTACTTGTTTATAAATTTTTACAGGTCTCATAAGAAATTTTTGCTAATCCAGGTGCGTATTTCATAAATTTATGAATAATCATGTTATTACAGGTTTCGTGTGATTTTTCATGTCAAGCAGGTTTCGTGTGATTTTTTCATGTCAAAGAAGTATTTTTCATGCCAAATCAGGTACGTAGTTCATAACAATTAAGATAATCATGTTATTACATGTTTCGTCTGATTTTTATGTCAATCATATATTTATGATGAATTCGGCTATTTATTGGTTTTTCATGTTATATTTGCACTTCAAATTTTGGTAAGATTACCTCCAACAATGATCACAAACAAATTGGTCTTTACTGAGTGGTAAAATTACCATGGCTACACACTTTAATACCAAACAAACACAAGAAAAATGGGAAATGTCTAATCACTAAAAGTTTCCCCCTTTTTTTGATGCCAACCAAACATAAGAAAAATGTATATATTGATTTCCCATCATGTTTTATGTGTGAAACAAACCCAATCAATCTATTTCCTGGAAAAGTTTGGAAAACCCAAAACTTGGGTTTCTTTACATAGGATTGTATTTCCCAATACATGGGAAACGAACCAAACAGCCCCTTAGAACATTTCCTGATTCGGTTACATTGGAAGATGACAAGAAGTAAAGTACACTACTTTACCTGCATCTCTTTCATTGCATAAAATAATATGCTAGGATAGACAAATGATTGTAATTCATTCCCTTCATTCACTTGATTTCATTCTCTTCATAAAGTCTCTATCTCAGTAAGATGAACACTTCAGCTCAGAACACTTGAGTTCTTCTAAGATTGAAACATCTTCGTGGTAGTAGCAATGTCTTACATAATCAGAAAATTTAAAGAATCTCCACAATCAAGATTGAAAAAACACTAAATCGGGTTTTGAACAATAGATGCTCGTAAAATTGAAATCTAACAGTCAATTAATAAAAAGAAAGTAAGTCAACTAACATGCAGTTCAAGTTTTCAACATTATCTAAATAGATGAAAGGCATCAACATTCAACAATCTAACGGTTTTCAACATTATCTAAATAGATAAAAGCTTATCATAAATGTAAAGTTGTTAGAATATAAAAATAATAATCCTCAACTCTCACTATAACATCGGAGTTTTGGGGAATGGTTAGGGACTTTAAGATGGTATCAGAGGAAGCCAACCCAGGTTCAAATTCCATTAGCCACGAATTTAATGCAGATTTTTTAAAAATTGACAATTGGCCCTCAACTCAAACTATAATTTCAGAGTTTCGGTGTAACGGTTAGGTACTCTAAGAAAAAAATTCAAGCTAAGAAAATACAACTTTGATTAATACCTGAATGAATCCGCAAGATATACCCCAAAAAAATTGCTATCGTTTCTTTTCAAAGGCATTTAATCCGGTGCTCATCCACCAGCTCCCACAATCTGTAAAAAAGACCAACTTTGTGAGCCGCAAACGGACTCTAGAAAATCCCTAAAATTTTAGGGTTTTGGTGGATTACCCTGAAGAAACTGACCATGTGAGAGTCGATTAGGGCTTTGTAAGTTGATATGATCTCCAATGGCTTTCAATTCATCCATTCTAGGGTGTCAGCGACATATCGAAAGAAAAAAAATTTCGAAGAAAAGTTTTTTCTTTTTTTTTTTCTTTTTTGCCCCGAGGTGAGATTGTTCCCGGGTTAAAAAGTATTGAGCTAAATTTTGGGAATTTCGCCTTGGCCCAAAATATACCAGCGATTTTCTAACAACCCCTTGACTACAGAGAGTGAGTGCGTCTATTATCCTAGAGTTCACGTTACTATCGAGTAAAATTCAACTTGTATTGGTACTTCGGTGCATGCAATGCGTGCACCATGTTGGGGTGCCGAGGACCAACACACAATCGTCGAGAGAGAAAGTTAACCATAATTCAAAAAAAAAAAAAAAGCGCGAACACAAACAAATAAATTTTACGTGGTTCGGTAAGTTGCATACGTCTACGGGGCAAGAAGAGGATGAGTTTTCACTAATAGAGAAGGGATAGTTCAAATAGAGATTACAAAATCAAACAAATCTCTCAAACAAATATATGTACAAAACCCTAAACCAATAGCTCAGAAAAAACTCTCTTTTCTGTTCTCAAAACAACCCTTTCTACTGCTCCAAAAAAACCCTAAAACGTGTTTGTATTTATACCAAACATTAATCCCAAACAGAACAGGAAAACCAAAATTGGGCCTGACCCGACTGGCGGTCGACTGTAGAAATCGTCGCGGTCTACCGACTAGAAAGACAGAAACACAATATCGATTACAGGGTTTGGCGGTCGACCGCCAAAATCATCGCGGTCGACTGTCACCAAGTTCAGAAAACTCCCTGAGGCTGTGCATATTTCCGTCGACCACCCCAAAGCTCGCGGTCGACCAAAAGCACCCAAAGCTCTGCCTGCTCCAAAAATCTTGTTCTTCTCCAATGTTTTCATCATTTCTACAATTCTCCACATCGGCGAAGTTTTCCCAAAACTAAGTTGACACCAATATCAACCAAACGTCTCACTTGTTGCGTCCAGTACGAAGTGGAAACAATCCACGATAACGGGCTCAATCTACAACAAGTCAAGAACCCAAACGAGAATGAGAACAAGCTCCAAATATCAGTATCAACTCATCAAACTGGCTGCATCAAAATGACTGCCTACGTATCCTCTTGCCCAAGGAATCAAGTCTCACATAGTTCACCAAATGGCCTCTAAAGGCCCTCAATCAACCAAAGGCCCTCAATCAACCAGAAGGATTCTTAATCCTTCACGATCATCACTAACAAATCTGCAGCTGATAACTCTCCTACTGACCTCAAAGTGAAACGAACCAAACACCTCCACTTGAGGTGAACCAACGGCCATAGCCAAATCCGAACTATGTCCGTTAACTGCACTCGAATCAACAAACTCGTCAACACCAACATGATCCCTAATTTGTATCACCTCAGCTGGAATCCTAAACAATACAAAATGATCTGGAGTACGTGGAGTAATCTCCACCCAACGTGGAGTAGCATCACTCTACATCCGCTGTGATACGCCTATGATCTGTCCAACACTCTCCACCTGCTGAGAGTTAAATGTGACACTACTGCTCAGAACAATATCAGAGCCCCATACCTGGTACTCAAACACTCATCTGAATCCCAAATGTGCACTTGGATTAAACTTTACATTCTCGATGTGATAATATGTTGGACATCCAAATATCTGAAGCAACCCAAAATCTGAAGTAGCTTCACCAGATCCAAATACTCCAATCATGACAGACGACAACCTATAAATAAGATGACTCAAATATGTTAAAGCCTCATCACCAAGACTCATCTGGAATCCACTGCTTGACATCAAACACCGATCCTCCTCCAGCAAGGAACAGTTCATCAAATCTGTCACCTCATCTCGTTGCCCTAATATTTCCTTTCCAATGAAGTGTCTCAAACTACCTTGAGCTAGGCATAAATGCAGAAAAGGATCCCTCTTGTACTTTCTATCAAAATCAGAACTAAGCAAATTCACCTTTCTGCCTATACACTTATTCCACATGTTGTTGACTACTAAGACTTCACTCAAACGAGACTTGGTTGCAACCCACAAATGTCTAGAACAGTCTTCAACACAGGAAACCAAATACTTGTTACCTCCCACTAATGCCTCCTTGGAAGGCCTCCAAATGTCTACGTGAACATCATCTAGAATGCCCTTCGCTCGGTGAATAGAAGTGTCAAACTTCACCTTGATCTTCTTGCTCACACAAATATGTTCACATGACTTTAAATTGCAGGTCAAAGCATCTCTCACCAATCCATGCATGGAATCAACACTCGAATATTCCAGCCTCAAACGCCACAGTCTAACCAAATCAATAAAAGTCATCAACTCTCCACCTGTCACCGTGCTTCCAATCAAATAATACAAGTGAATAGAAGTGTCAAACTTCACCTTGATCTTCTTGCTCACACCAATATGTTCACAGGACTTTAAATTGTAGGTCAAAGCATCTCTCACCAATCCATGCATGGAATCAACACTCGAATATTCCAACCTCAAACGCCACAGTCTAACCAAAACAATAAAAGTTGTCAACTCTCCACCTGTCACCGTGCTTCCAATCAAATAATACAAATTATTCTTCCTGACACCCATCATCATAATCATGGACCCCAATATGACCTTTAAAGATGCATCCTCTAAGATCACCCTATAGCCTGCTACCTCTAAAACTCCAAGTAAAATAATATTTTTCGACAACTACGGAACGAACCTCACTTTTTTCAATTCCCAAATCACCATGTCACATGTTCTGATTGAACTGTTCAAATGCCACCAATAGGGTATTCATGATCATTACCTATGAGCACGATATCCCTTCTTTCTAACTCCTCAAAGCTGAAGAACCAATCCCTCCTAGGGCAAATGTGTATGAAGCACCCAAATCTAACATCCACTCCGTAGAGTTGGTAACACAAACTGACGGTAGTGCAGGGCACGAGTAGCACGAAGAATCCGAACTTGAATTGTCTCCACTAGCCTTGTCAACATTCACCTCTGAAGCTTGTATAGTTTTCCCCTTTTTCTTCCTGACTCGATCTTTCAACTTTGGACATTCAGACTTCCAATGTCCATCTTCTTTACAAAGAGCACAATGATTCCTACCAATCGCAGGATGTGCTCCTCTAGACTACTACGACCTCCTACTTCGATTTGGACTCTTTCCACTTGCTATCAATGCCCCCGCTACTGTATCAATTGAAGTCTCTTTATCTTTCTTCCTAAGCTGATAATTCACAAGAGCAGCGGTGACCTCACTATATGAAAGAGATGTTTTCCTATTAATAAGAGTAAAAACGAAGGTCTCATATTCCTCGTCAGGTAAGAAACTCAACAACAATAACGTCTTGTCCTCATCTTTAATCATAACATCCACATTCGCCAAATCCGTAAGAAGCTTCGTGTAGTGGTTTATGTGATCACTAATCAAGATTCCCTTCTTCAATTGGAAGTGGTAAAGCCTCATCTTCAAATACAAATGATTCTCCACACTCTTTGTCAAATACTTACTCTCAAGAATCTCTCAGATCTTCTTTGCTGAAGTCTCATTGATCACATCATACTTTAGATCTTAAGTTAAACAAGACCTAATCACACCACACGTCGTTCTATTCATCATCTTCTAAATTTTTTCTTCAATGTCATCCGGTTTGCCGTCCAACTCCAACATGTTTTTCAAATTTTGTGTGTTCAGCGCATTCAAAACTTTACATGATACGAGTCGCCGAGCGAGCACCTTTGATCACGGAATTATCAAAGATGTGTTGAGAAGAAGATGGCAGAAATACAAGAATAATTCAGTATGTGGCGAAGGAAAATACCATCTCCAGATTATGATATGAAAAGATTACAACCCCTCTCTCACAATCTTACTAGAATCGAGAACAAACTCTTAATTCTCTCTAAACCCTAATCTGTCTTGATTAGAATCACTCTTTGATTACATCTGATTCATTAGAAACCCTAAACAATCCCTTATATAGGTGTAACAACGTGGATGGAAAATTGGTAAATAACCAAGTCCAAACCCTACAAGAATTCGTGCAAACAAAAACCCAAACGAACCAGAAAACCATCGATGAGTCAACTCATGTGCATATATAAGTCGACTCATGACACATGGGTCGAATCATGACAGTCATGAGTCAACTGGTCAGAAACTTCTGATAAAACGATTGGGTTTCGTGAGTCGACTCATGACAGACATGAGTCGACTCAACCTGATGAGTCGACTCATGTACATGTATGAGTCGACTCACTAGATGAAAATTGTATGCTTCGATTCTTCGATTCTCCATCTCGTTCCATGCTTTAACCTACGTTCCACTGTGTTGTTTTACACCTCTATTCTCAAGTTACTATAAGAATCATTTATCCTCAAGCTCTCATGAGGATCGCTAAGTTCCAAAGAGAAGATACACCCGTATCATGGGTCCCCCCCTTTAGGAACTTGAAGTCTCATTCAAGTTAGAAATTCTGTTGAGGAAACTCGTGAGCTCCTCCATCCTTTCTGTACCACCTGGCTTTGCTAGGAACCTGATATCGACGTACAACTGAAAACGACTCCTTCGTTCCTCGCCTCATCGTAGTTGTCTTCCGTTCTAACATGCAACTCCTTTTTGATGGCTCGTCATGAAGTCTAATGCACAACGAGACAAACTTCTTGCTTGCATTCACTAGCCTCTTTGCTCGTGTCACCGTCGTCAAGTTTGCCTCCCTCGAAAGAGACGCCGAACGAAATATGAACTTTTTACCATCCTTAGTGAATGTGTACTTCTGAGTCTGCCTTTCGTAGATCGTGTATCTATCCCACAAGTATGGATTAACAAACATCCAATGGAACGACGTCGCACGTGACCTCGTGTTTGTTGGAAATTTGATGTAAAAAGACAATGAAAGAAAAATTCGAACTTGTATTTCTCTCAAAC
>NC_033800.1:142520314-142537220 GCF_001876935.1 Asparagus officinalis | reverse complement strand
CAGAGAGAGATTAAATATTCATTCCTAATAAGACCAGATTTCTAGCATTCTATAGAAATGAGAGAAAATGATTTTATTTTGTGATCAAATAAAGAAAATATAAGAACAGGTACATTGGCTTAGGCTTTTGCATAGCACTTTTAAGAAGTATAGGGCACTTCCACACTCTCACTACAAATGATGTAATTCAACGAGAATTAGGGTTCTTCTCATGAGAAATAGTAGTCTCAAATGATAAAGGTTTTCTCATTTAAAAATTTAGAATTTCAAAGCAAATCAAGATATAAGGAGGATCTCCAATCACTTTATAGTTAGCTTTAAATTTTCTTGTAGCTGCAAGAACAAAAGAAGAAAGATTCAACCACCTGATCTGATGTAGGATTAATGTCTTCTATGAGAGAAATATTATTGGAGAGAGAGATTTCTCAAGAGAGAGGAAAATTAATGGAGGAGAGAGATGAAGGAGCGAGTATATTGAAGATGGGGACCAAATTGTGGGGGTTTGGAAGACTGAGTGTGGCCCGCCCTTTCTCCGCCAATTGTCGCCATAATGCTACGTTAGCTGATGATGAGAAGAAGAGAGAATAGGGCAAAGTCCGGGTTCTCTATTTTTTTGGGGAAATAGTATAGAGTAGAGAGGTAGTAGGAGCATGGTTAAAACTAAGGCCAAATGTGGTATAATGGGTTTTGGTGTTCAGTAAAGTGGATGGGTTTTAAAATAATTGGGGGTAAAACTTTGGGTTAAAAGGGGATTTTCCCAAAAAAAAATCAAGTGGGTTGCATGTGCCATGTCAGAGCAATAGTGTTAACTTTAGTAGTTTTATGCTCAATGTGATTTGCGTATGCCTGGTGTTAACTATAGCAGTTTTCTGTTTAGTGTGATTTTTAAAATTTCTTGGAGGTTTGGTGTGATTTTGAAAGTTATTGAGGGTTCACGAAAGTTCACGGGGTTTAGTGCAATTTATCCTGACGAAGACCGAACTACGACTGCAAGTTGCTGAATTCTAAAACCGAACCAAAGGCTTGCTACTTAAATTAAACGCATTGCAACTACAATCGCATGCTATCAAAACTCCACAAAGTGTGTACCTAGTAATTTCAGAATTAACACTAGTTAATTAGTTAGTCACGGGACATAGCCTTTCACACGTGTGCGAGACGAAGAGGCAGTCGACATGTTTCTTGGACGGCGTAAAGTTTTGCTGCCACCTGCTTGGCTTGAAATAGATTATCGACAGCCATTTTTCAACCTCACTCATTTGGATCAAGATGCTTCTCTTATTCAATTACAACAAGTTGTTGTTAAAATGTCCTAAGTTCACCAGTTGGATTTATTAAATAGTAAAAATGGGAAAGTACATAAAATAAGATAAGCAAATAAAATCGTAAAGGTCGATGCTTCTGCAGGCTTTAACACCAGTTGCAGGTCTAGCCTCTTTGCGTGTAAAGCCTAGTAAAAGTTCAATTTCTCCAAAAAAATCCTTGATCAGTGATACCTATGGGCAAATACAGCTTTTGCCTTTATGCATATGCTTGTTAGAATTATTGGTGATTAATTCATAGAGATTAAACAACTAGAAACAAGAGCGGAAGTTATACCTGAATCCATCTGAATTTGCACGAATCTTAATCTTGAGTTTTAGATCTTCTAATCTGGAGGGTCTCTCTTGAGTTTCTCTTTTAGATGGGGGTGAAGAGAATGAGAACCTTAATACTTAGATTAGGGACCATAACCCCTTATTTATAGGTGTTGTACGTTTATAATTTGGTCCATCATCAAATTATAATTACGACTTGGTATCTGCACATTTAGCCCATGATTTATTTAAACACCCATTAACCCAAATTGATTGGTCACTTTATGCGAGTTATCCTTAAGGATAACAATACACATTGACGAAACATATGTGCCCATAAATAGATTTAATTAGATTTAAATCCAACAATCTCCCACTTGGGCATCATATGTTTCGAGCTCAAAATTGCTATCACTGATAAGGGTATTTCCAAATAACCTCGTCCATTGACTATATTAATATAGGATCAAAGCAGGCTTCATCACATTTATCGTGACTCGACTCATTAATGGTCACATATACCAATACAATCAAACGACATAGATCAATTATGGATGTGCAGTATGAAAATTACATGCAATGTGACCAATACATGTCTATATTCAACTGGTCCTACCTTAGTCTTTAGTGAGGTCAACCTCAAACATAATGTACCAAAGTGTATGAACTGAATACTTTATTCTGATTAGACAATACAACCAACGTAAAGCACCACAAATTACAACTCTCACTAAATCATGATATGCTCAAATAATACCACACCCATATGAGAAGTGTGCTCATGAAAGACCTTAGGTGATAATCCTTTAGTAAGAGGATCAGCTATCATGGAGTTTGTCCTAATGTACTCTATGGATACTTGTCCACTCTGTACCATTTCTTTCACAACCAGGAACTTAATATCAATATATTTTGACTTAGTTGAGCTCCTGTTATTATTGGAATATATAACTGCAGATTTATTGTCATAATATAACCTTAGTGGTCTTTCAATATTTTTTAGAAGCACAGTCCCGTGACAAAATTACGCAGCCATATCTCCTGATTGGATGCCTCATAGCAAGCTATAAATTTTATTATCATAGTGGAGGAAGCTATAAGTGTCTGTTTGACACTTTTTTATGATATAACTCCTCCTGCTAACATATAAATGTAGCATGATGTAGATTTTCTGCTATCATGGCATCCAACAAAATCAGAATCAGAGTACCCAATGACCTCTAACTGTTCTGATTTTCTGTATGTGAGCATATGATCTTTTGTTTTCTGAAGATATCTCATAACCCTTTTGTCTGCTATCCAATGATAAATACCAGAGTTGCTTTAGTATCTGCCTAATATCCTAACAATGTACGCAATATCTGGACGTATACACACCTGAGCATACATTAGACTTCCTACAGCCGAAGCATAAGGAATCTTCTGCATTTCCTGAAGTTCAAGGTTGCCTTTAGGGCACTGATTGAGAATGAACTTATCTCCTTTAGTAACATGAGTGTCTCCTACAATGTACGCAATATCTGGACGCATACACACCTAAGCATACATTAGACTTCCCACAGCCGAAGCATAAGGAATCTTCTGTATTTTCTAAAGTTCAAGGTTGCCTTTAGGGCACTAATTGAGACTGAACTTGTCTCCTTTAGCAACATGAGTGTCTCCTGGTCTGTAATCTTGCATGCCAAATATTTTAAGTACTTTATCGATATAGCTCTTTTGTGATAATCCAAGTATACCTCGAGAACGATCTCGATGCATCTGAATTTCTAATATAAATGAGGCGTCCCTAAGATCTTTCATCTCAAAATTCTTTGATATAAATCTCTTGGTTTCGTGTAACATGCCTATATCATTAGTGGCAAGCAATATGTCATCGACATACAGAATCAGAAAAATATACTTACTCATGCCTATATCATTAGTGGCAAGCAATATGTCATCGACATACAGAATCAGAAAAATATACTTACTCCCACCGAACTTGTGATATACACACAAGCAATATGTCATCGACATACAGAATCAGAAAAATATACTTACTCCCACCGAACTTGTGATATACACAGTCATCAATAATATTCATCTCAAAACCGAACGAGATAATTATTTATTAAAACTTGTAATACTATTGACGAGTAGCTTGCTTGAGTCCATAGATGGATTTTCTTAATTTGCAAACCATATTCTTCGGGTCTCCTGAGACAAAATTTTCTGGTTGTACCATATAAATCATCTCATCAATGTCGTCATTGAGAAATACAGTCTTAACATCCATCTGATGTAACTCAAGATCAAAATGAGCAATAAGCGTCATGATTGCTCTAAAAGAATCTTTCGATAAAACCGGAGAGAAAGTCTTTGTATAATCAATGTATTCCTTTTGAGTAAAGCTTTTAGCTACAAGACGTACCTTATACCTCTCCACATTACCATTTGTATCCTGCTTGGTTTTAAAAATCTATTTATAACCAATTGATTTTACACCTTCTGACAATGTGATAAGTTCCCAAACCTTATTGTCTTACATAGACTTCTACTCTTCATTCATAGCATCAATCCACTTATGAGAGTTAGAACTTTTCATGGCTTGAAGGAATTTGATTGGATCATCTTTCAACATTCTATTATTTTCCTCATGTTCTTGGAGAAATACAATATAGTCATCCGGAATGGCATTTCTTTTTTCTCTCATGGATCTCCTTAATGGTACTGGTTCTTAAGGTTGTTGAGTTTGTTCTTCTAGAATAGAGAGTTATTCAACATTATCTTCTTAAGGTTTCAGATTTACTTCTTGATCAATAACAGATATAGAAACCTGAATATTATTAAAAGTAACTGTATGGATTGGGTCTGAAGCCAATTCCTCCTCAAAAGTAATGTCTCTAACCTTATTTTCCCCCCAAACTCAACATCCTCAAAGAATGTTGCTGTTCTCATCTCAAAAATATTCCTGAGTGTGGGATCATAAAAGCTATAGCCCCTAGAACGTTCAGAATACCCAATAAAATAGCTGCTAACTGTTTTGGAGTCCAATTTTTTTTTTTTCATTTGGCCTATAAGGCTTTGTCTCAGCTGGACATCCCTAAATGTATAAGTGCTTTAAACTGGGCTTTCGACCAGTCCAAAGCTCATAAGGTATTCTAGTAATTATTTTACTCGGTACTCTGTTCAGAATGTAAGTTGTTGTCTTTAATGCTTTACCCCAGAGTGACTCTGGTAAAGAAAAATGAACAATCATACTTCTTACCATATCCTTAAGAGTCCTGTTTTGTCTTTCAGCTACACCATTCATGCTAGGTGAACCCGGTATGGTGTACTGTGGGACGATACCGTATTCCTTTAGATATCTAGCAAATGGTCATGAACGTTGTTCACCTGAACCATCATATCTATCGTAGTATACACTACCACGATCAGATCTAACAGTTTTAATCCTTTTATTGAGTTGATTCTCAACTTTAGCTTTATAGGCTTTGAACATGTCCAGGGACTCATATTTCTCATGAATGAGATATAGGTACCCATAACGTGAGTAATCGTCTATGAATGATATAAAATATTATTGACCATTCCAAGATGCCGTAGAGAATGGCTCACAAATATCTGTATGTATCAATTCTAAGACTTCTAAAGATCTGTTGGCACCTAATCTCTTAACTTTGGTCTATTTTTCCTTGATACATTCAACATATACGTCAAAGTCTGAAAAATCAAGGGAATCCAAAATGCTATCAAACACAAGACGCTCAACTCTACCTTTTGAGATGTGACCCAAGCACTTATGCCATAATATTGCTGAATTTTCTTTATTTAATTTATGCTTAGTACCACGTAATTCCACATGCAATGATTCATTATAAGAAGTAATTGTATCAAGCAAATATAGATTGTCATAAGTACTCAAGTAACTTGTTCTCATAACATTTGAATTAAAAGATAAACTGAATTGATTATTTCCAAATGAATAAGAATAACCTGATTTGTCCAATACAGAAACAGAAATCAAATTCTGTCTAAAAGATGGTACAACAAAAGTATCTTTTAAATCCAAATATGAACCAATTCCAAATAACAACCTAAAGTGCCCAATTGCTTTCACATCTACCGATTGTCCGTCGCCCACAAAGATATATCTTTCAATATTACTTGGCTTTCGGTAGCTCAGGTAACCCCTTATTAGCATGCCAGACGTGATATTTGGTATAATTCTTCTTTACATGTCCAGGCTTGTTACAAAAGAAACAACCCTGATTATCCTTACGTTGTTTTTTCTAAACTGGACCCTTAGCAGCTTTATTATCATTCTTTTTTTTTCTTATCCTTATCCTTAGAGGCATAAGCCAAATGAACAATTTCAGACTTATCTTATTTTAACCTATCTTCTTCTTGCATACAGTATGAAATGAGCTCATTCAGAGTCTATTTCTCCTTTTAGCAGTTGTAATTGACCTTAAACTGATTAAATTGTGTAGGAAAAGACAACAGAACCAGATGCACTAGTAACTCATCACATAGGTCGAGTTTGAGTGCCTTAAGTTTTGAAGCAATAAGAGACATTTCCATAATGTACTCACTGATATTTCATTTGTCTTTATACTTCATCGAAATCAAACGAGCTAACAACGTGTTTGTTTCTACCTTATCGTTTTTCGCAAAATGCTTCTCAATTTTGGTAAGGAAATCTTTGGCTTTAGTAATCCCTTCGGATTCTATGTCCCTGAAGGTTTCTGAAACACCGCGCTTAATGATCATTAAACTCATACGATTTGAACGTTCTCATTTCTCATACTCCTTCTTTGCATCAGGAGTGCTATCCGCATTAAGAGGATGAGGTTGTTCAGTTCTTAATGCAAGGTCTAGATCCATGCAGCCAAGAATAATTAAAATGTTCTCTTTCCGAACCTTGAAAATTATCCCATTTAGCATGAGAATTGAGTTGATGTTAGCAGAAATTAATGCAGCAGATGCATTAGCTAAAATAAACAAAAGATTTTCACATTATTAACCATAATTTATAATCAATAAAATTCAAACAATAACAAATCCAATCTTAAGATATCTGGTATAATATTAATATCAAGTCTTTGGACAGTAATTTTAATTACAAGTAATATCTTATTGCAATGATCAAATATTGATAATAATGCATGTCAAGTAATGAAACTATCTTTGGATTGATTCATTATTCACATGTAAACCTTATAATTGTCACACATTTATCATCACAGATGTGTATGTAGTCTAAATAAATATTAATCTTCCTTTGGGCCGATTAAATATTTACACAAAAATATACACACAATCATCTAACATCCCTCATGAAAAATTTACACAAGAGAGGTTACTTTGGTAACTTCTTATTTTAATTAATCATTTGAATGAGAGATAAACTTAATACCTTAGTGTCATATTATTTGAATTAACAAATTGATTAATTACCACTTTAATTCAAATTAAATAATTTAAATTAAATTAAATAAATTCTAAAATTTATTAATTGTAGGCCCAGAAATTAATAAATTCCAAGCCCATAACTATAAGCGCCTTAAATTAAATCCATAGTTAATTAATATGCTCATTCACTATAGGCCCAATACATGGCTTAATTGGCTTAGAAAGGCTTCAGATTGACCTTTCTCAAAGAAATTTCGCCTGCAGTTCTTCTTAACCACAAGCAAAACTCGCCCAACTCAAAAGTCGACGAACTCAATCTTTGAGCTCGCCTAAAATTCAAGCTAAATCGAAGCTCGCAAGCTCACCTTCAGTAAGATCTGAGCTCGCCTGAAAAATTTGAATTTGGGGCTCACCTGCAGCTCGAGACCAAGCTCGCCTGAATCGAGCTTCAGGGCTCGCCTGATTTCGAATTCGAGCTTGCCTGATGGAGTCAAAGTATCTCGCCTGAAATGAGTCAAAGCTCACCAGAATCAAGACGTCGAGCACTCGAACTCGCCTGACATGAGCAATCGAAAGCTTGCCAGAAATTTGGGGCTCGCGCTCACCTGGATCGAGGCCTAAAACTTGAGTCAGGTCGCCCTGCTTGTTGTACCAACGACAGCTCGCCCTACTGACGTAGCGATTGAGTTCGCCTGCAACCTGATCGAAGTTCACCTGAATACAGGTAAGCTCCTCAACCCTAATTTTCTTTCCAACTTAGGGTTTCAAAAGATGAAACGCCGCCACCTCTTAGGCTGCTGCAACCTAGGGTTTCAAAAACCCTAGTTCCTGACTGCTGATGGCCACCACCGCCGTCTCTTAAGCTCCCTCACCCTAGGGTTTTGAAACCCTAGGGTTTCCTGATGTTGTCGCCGCCGTCTTCATTTGATAGCGAGGCCGCCGACAAATCATCGATAGCGAGGAGCACAACGGTCGACACCTAAAAATTACCAAATTGATATGCACTCAATTTTGAGTTTAATCCCCAACTGGAGAGATGAGAATTTTACACGATCTGGATTAAGAATTTTATCCAGATCTAAAGAAAACTAAAATAAAAACCAAACAAAAATATGAACTTTACTGTTCATACGAATAACAGTTCTGAACTTAAATTTGTTACTGTTCATGCGTGAACAGTTCTCAAAATCACTGATTTAGATAAAAAATAAAACCCAATTTTAATCTTAAATCCCTAAGAACTAATCATAGTGGCTCTGATACCACTTGTTAGAATTATTCATGATTAATTCATAGAGATTAAACAACTAGAACAAGAGCAGAAGCTATACATGAATCCATCTAAATTTGTACGGATCTTAATCTTGGGTTTTAGATCTTCTAATCTAGAGCGTCTCTCTTGAGTTTCTCTCTTCGATGTAGGTGAAGAGAATGAGAACCTTAACCCTTAGATTAGGGACCATAACCCCTTATTTATAGGTGTTGTACTTTTATAATTTAGCCCCTCATCAAATAATAATTACAACCTCGTATCTGTACATTTAGCCCATGATTTATTTAAACATCAATTAACCCAAATTAATTGATCACTTTATGCGAGTTATCCTTAAGGATAATAATACAAATTAACAAAACATATGTGCCCACAAATAGATTTAATTAGATTTAAATCTAACATGTTAAACTTTCGAACCATTAAGAATAGAGTTTTTGGGAAGAAGGAGACTTTTTAGGAGAAATGATACTTTAGAGAAGAGAATAGTCTTATTTTATTCATTGTATTGAACTGTTAAATACAAGAATAAGAGGAGAGGTTCTAGAATCTTAATCGATGTGGGACTAAAATAAAAGAAAGCAAATACCCTAATACTATTATATCTAACACCCCTCGTCAAACTCACGGTTGGTAGATGACGGTGAGTTTGAATAAAATGAGTAAAATTTTGCATAGATGGTTGTTAGTGCAACTTAGTAAGAGGTGGTTGAATTGGAGCACATCGCTGGTGGGAATTATAGGCAGCGAGATCATGGTATCGCAACAGTGATCGACAGTCATGCATTATGGTTACGAGAGGGCAGATTTCCAATTGCGAGAGAAGGCGCTGTGACTGGATCTTGCAAGCATCAATGTATGATGTTGCAGTAGTGATCGACGATCACGCACGGTGGTCGAGAGAGGATAGACCTATGGTCACGAGTAGAGGCACAGTGATCGGATCTTGCAAGCATCTGTGAGTGAAAAACACTTGGCTGGAGAGAGCTTGGCCAGAGGCTAGCCAATTAGGGAGAAATCTCACTAAGACAATTCGTTGAACACCTTGTGGGCAGTCAACAAAGGCTTTTTGTGCATCCATCAAACAACTTGTGTCGTCTAGCAAGGTTTGGAAGTTAGTTATTGTGGTGGTGAGGGTGGTAGAACACTGCAAGTGTGGTGGTCAAATAAACTCAGATTGACGTGGAGGCTAGGGTTTAGCAATGGAGACGGTCTGCCAGAGCTGATGGCCACCGATCGATGTCGAGTGTTGATCGTTGAAGTCAGTTGTGTGGTGTTGCCGAAGGTCAATGATGTTAACGATTAACATAGGGAAGTGCATGATGGTTGTGGCTAGTAGTAGTAAGGATTTTGGACGCTTTGTCATTTCATCGAACAGTTGCTAGGTGCTGCTGAGATGACGGCTACAATCGACTGCCGAAGTTGAGCAAATGTGAAACTAGCAGTGATGTGTTTAGGCTGTGGTGGTGACTGAGCAATGCACTGGGGTTGCTACAGTTAATGAATTAGTGCCTGCAACTCACAAGGAAGACGACTGAGCATGGGTGTTTTGAGTGTGGGTTTATGTTGTTGGAGTTTGGGGAGCCACCAAGAGTTTGTTGAGTAGTGATGGGGAGTTTGGCAACAATCACGGTGGTTGGAACAAAGCGAGGGCTAGGGTCTCACAAGCTCGAGAGGAGGTTGTGTCGTGGAGATCTAGGGTTGAAGATCGAAGGTTTTGCAGCATTATGGTTGGCAGGGATGAGTGCTGCTAATGATGAGGGTTGTTAATAGTCAAAGCCGCCGAGGGGAAGCATGGGACACCCCTCAGCGGTGCTGAGATCGGAGGAGAAGGAAGTGGTCTCTTTAGGATAAAGAGAATGACTTTGATACCATGTTAAGAGTTTTTGGGAAGAAATAGACTTTTGAGGGAAAAGAGACTTTAAGGAAGAGAAGAGATTTGTTTTATTCATTTTATTGAATTGTTTAAATACAAAAGTAAGAGAAGAGGTTCTAGAATTCTAATCGACGTCGAACTAAAATAAAGGAAAGCAGATACCTTGATACTATTATATTTAACACTAACAATTACAGTGATTATAAACAAAATTTTATATTTCTATATTTTAATATATCCTCGCAGATTGAGCCTTTTATGGATTGAAACCTGACTCAGGCAGTGATATGGTGTTAACATGATGTTAACATTAGATTTGTGTTGATTTGAACTGTAAATTGCTCTAATATCATACCATGTTAAACAAAAACCAAGTATTACACCAAAACTCTGAAAATGTGTAAAAATTAAGAATATTTTTAAGGAATCCGATAGATTCTACCTCATAGCATCCAAGAAGAATTTGATTACAAATAGAGCTTGGAACATTTCAGCCATATATAAAGAGGGTACCTTTAAATATGTATGTAAATTAAACTAAAAGGTGCACACAAAAATTTCAAAAACAACGAACATGGTTAACAAGAGAGAAGTTGAAGAGCTTAAAGAAAGTCCATTGATCCAAGAAGATACCCAAGAGGTGCTGCGGGTGTGCAATTGCACCCTGCAGCATAAGCAATGTATTAAGGCAATTTGAATCTAAGATAATATTTGTCCAACCGAGAGAGAGAGAGAGAGAGAGAGAGAGAGAGAGAGAGAGAGAGAGAGAGAGAGAGAGAGAGAGAGGAGAGAGAGAGAGAGAGAGAGAGAGAGAGAGAGAGAGAGAGAGAGAGAAATATAATCCAACAATGCATGCAAGGAGTTCAACCTCAAGGGATATATATATATGAGTGGATTAAAGGTGCAGAAGGAGTGAAGATGGTGGATAAAATGGTCACGAGTAATTAACCTAACAATAGAGAAATTTGATATACAAGCAGCATCAGCATTGATTTTAACAATACTCGAGGGAGAAGGGTTCCAAGTATGAGGGGGATTCTATTGGAGGGAGATCCCGTAGGTGATGTAATCAAGGTATGCATTCAAGTGTAGACTTCAACAAGGGTAAGAGTTGCGAGCAACATCATCTTCTACTTCTGAAGATAACATCATATCCTGATTTGCATATGAACCATGTGATGATCAAAGTAAAACTAATTAGGGAGATGTTGTAAATGGGTATATTGAAGATAGGCCTCATTCAAATCTCAGGTCTCAAATATAGATAAGAGGAGTCAGGGTTAGTCTATTAACCAGGTTCCAAATGGCTCGGGCATGGTCACAATAGATGAAGAGACACTAGTAGAAAAATATACATCCTAGACGGATCAAACTAGACAGAAAATTTTTCATCTAGTTTACCTCAAATTAGACGAAAAATTTTGTTTAGAATATTCCGTCCAGTTTGAAACAATCTAAATGGAATATTCCATCTCGATTGTCAAACTAGACCTATTTTTTTTTGTGAGACCTATCATCCTAGACATTAATTTTCATCTAGGATGCAACCTAGATGGAAATTTTTGTCTATGTTGGTGGGTCCCAAATTTTTTTTGAAACCCTAATGTAGCAGCTGCCTGTAGGGTGAATATTTGATTTCCCGGAAGAGGGAGTTTCGTTTGTATTTATAAGAAGGCTTATTACAAACTAATGATCAAATAGTTACAACAGAAGCAGAGGGAAGGCCCTCTTTGTTTTGTGTGGGGACTTTTAGGTGGCTACAGGATGCTTCGCTCGATGCTCGTGTCGAGTCTGCTTCCCTTGGACCGTTCGAATGAGGTTGCTGGAGAGCTTCAGTTCGCAGTAGAAGCTCAACTTGAGAGAGTTCGGGTCTGTTTAGTTCGCCGGCGATCGGAGCTCGGAACTAAGCAGTAGTGCTGCAATGCAAAGAAAGTTGTGCAGAGAGCTTGGTCTCAACTCTTTTTCCTCAGTTTTGCGACCTCCTCTCCAGTGTGCCGGAAGAGGCTTTTAAACGGGAGAAGGACAACTTGACTCCTCCTTGAATTGTGGGATGTGACCACATGTTCTTCAGAGACGTCTAGCTGTTCCTCGAAACCATGATCGGTCATTCCAGGGATTGTGCTTTATGTCCTGTCACCTACGATGGGAAGGCCCATTCTTGTATGTGAGGCAACAAACGACTACTATCTGAGTGGATTTGACCAGCATTAATGAACCGCATTTATGAGTCCGCAGATCGATGAGGCGTCTGTCCGATCACCAGTACTGTGCGTGACCGCCCGGCGTGCTTTGAGCACGACGCTTTCTCCTTTCCGGTCAGGAGAGGCGGTGAAGTAGGTGTACAGTACTCGAGTGAGTCTAGCCAGCTTGCCGAGTGCCGGCGGACCCAGCTCCAGACTCAGACAGCCGAGGTGAGTCGCATTTATGAATGCTCAGGTTGACTCGACACCTGTCCAGCTCCTTCGCGCTGTGCGCACTGTGGGCGGCCGTTTTGACGGCCCTGGGGTACTGTGCTCTCTCTCCCTTTGGGTCGAGAGAGGTGGGAAGGCCCACCTCAGCACGTGGGGTAGTGGATACCCAGCTGTACTGACGGTTTTGGGGCTTGCTGGCGGATTCGACTCCGAACTCGGGCAGGCGAGTTGAGCGAAGAGCAAATTTCCGCCATCCTGATCGCTCCTGACTCATGCTGGCGAGTCGACCGTTAGGCGAACCTGGATTTGAGCACAGTCGACGTCTACGCGGTTTAGGTCCGTGTCAGAGAACTGGGCGTGCGAACTCTTCTCGTAGACAAATTCCCTGTAGACCCATAGAGGTATTTTTTACCGTCTACAAGACCCCCTTCAAAGTTTTCGGACCTAAACTGGCTTGCGTGTGGTCTGGAACACTTTGAATGAAGAAACTGTTGGCGAAGCAAGTGCCTTCGATTTCTCTTAGGATTTTTAGCAAACCCTCAGCTATCAACGGGTTTGATGTGCCTTTACCGATTACCGTTTGAATCGGGCTAGCCATACTATTCTCCTCAGTATGATGAGTTGTCGAACAGTTTCTCTTAGGCTTAATGCTAAGATTTCTGCTCTAACCCTTAGCCATCTGGGGCGTGGGTTTCAACCGTTTAAGCAAGGTCATTCTTTTGGCTTTGTTCGTAATTTTACCTTTGAGGGCGAATGCATCGTCAAGGCGAAATTAATTTTTGAGAGCCAATTCTCGCGCGACTCGTGGGGTTATGCCCAGTATTTGCAGGCGAAACCCTTCCTTTTGTAGGCGGAACCGGATCTGACGAGAGATGAGCCACGCGTCTGCTGACAGAGCCTCGTGCTTCCCAGCTAAGACATTGGATCGTGGCGATCGTGACTTGACAGCACGATCCTCGTGCGTTTCGCCCTGCGACGTATCGTGGCCGTGGTTCTCGGACTCAACCGTCGGATTCCAACGCTAATCTCGGTCCCTTCGATGCACTGAGGGTGATCTGGGCCGTCGAATTTGATCGTGGCCCCGTTTCCTGTCCGTTAGGGTTTTCGCCTTTCGAGGGCAGTCGTGGTCACGTGGGCAACTCCGCCCTTCTAAATCAGCCGTTTTCCTCCATTGGGATTTACCGTGCTTTCAAATCTCGAAAGGGAACATCCAAGGAAAGAATTCCCGCTTCCTCTTACAATGGCTCCGAAACCTAAGAGGTGCAAAGTGAGGGGTGCAGGTCCCGGACGTTACTCCGACCGTCTCTCTGCCGGCATGCCTGCTGGTGCTCTGGAGTCGTGCCCAGGTACGTTGATGGATTCGTTGGGCGATCCCTTGCAGGCCTTAGGCGTCGGATTTAGGGAGATGAGTGTTGCTTATTTCCCCGATTTGGGGCAAAGTTTGCCCTATTTTGCCTTTAGAGGATGAGTACTGTCCCCGCGGGCGAATTCTCCAGTGGGGAGGAGACGAACCCCTTTTTCGTAAGGCGAGTTCGGCCCTTCCCATTAGAGGGGAGTGTAGTCCGTAGGGACAGACCTCGTTCGAAGTGGGTTCCCCCTTTCGATAGGCGATTTCGCCTTCCTATGTTCGATGGGCGATTTCACCTCTACAGCGGATTTTGTCTCAATTGACTTTCTATTTCTTGTTGCAGCGACCTTCCCTGATGAGGCTTTCCCGGAGGGTGTGGCCGTTGGCCACGTCGGGGCTAAGAGCTACACGGCCCCTTCTCGTTTTCCCTCGTTGGCTCCAGTACCCTTGTTCACTGCTGATAAGCTGCATGGTCTGGTACAGAGGGTCACGGATGGTCATCACTTGACCCTGCGCGAGCTGACGACCAATGCGGCGCTGACAGATGAGGCCAGGGCAGAGCTGCCGAAACCTCAATTTCTGTTCGGCGACTCCATGACCGACCCTTCTGCCCTGTTGCTCAAAGAGAGCCGGTGGTTCCGCACGGTAGAGGGGACCCATTATTACCTCCCCAGCATGCCGAGAGGGTTTTCGATTGTTGAGCTGCGGTCCCTCGCGATTCCTCGGACGATGAACTGGGATTTGACCCCCACTCAGGACGGGGTCACTTGTGGCGTCTTTACGGGTTCTACGGCTGGGTATGGAGTGGAGAGCTCATGTAAGCGCGTGACGGGTCTGCGCCCTGGCTTAGTGTCTGCTGAACCGCCCGTGGGGGAATCGACAGCGGTGGCGGAGACTTTCCGTCACCGCTTCTTCCGAGTCGGTGGAAGCTTTCCCCCGAAGGACTTTAGAGCCCCGGGGTGGGTTTACTCTGCACCTGGCAGTGACACGTGGTGGTCCAAGATCACCGACTATGTTTTGGCCGAGAATGCTGACCTCAAGGGCACAGAGCTGTATGTGGCCATCGAAGCCACTCGACATGGCCTGCGGATCAACGCTTCTCAATTCCATAGCATTCTGGAATTGTATTGTGCGGAAAGCGGCACGTTTTTCACTCCCAATGGTGAGCTTGGTATCACCCCCTTCGAGATGCACGACGTGTCAGGGCTACCTCTGGGAGACTTCCCTTATGAGGAATACGTCCCTGATCAAGATGAGATCGATCAGCTGTCGGACAATTCCCCTCTGGCGGTTGAAACTCTGTGGGAGTTACTCTGTCACTTCCACATATGCCTCAGTACCTTAGGGGCCTCGGATCATAAGGGGAAGAGGAAGAAGACCCCAGGGATTAGCCACAAGAATTGGGCTGATTATCTGTTCCCTGGGAACGATGTCAAGGGGAAGCCCGCTCTCCCGTTAGGCGCGTGCGACCAGCCCGAAGTGGAGGCGAGGACAGCTAAAGAAGGAAGCACCATTACTCTTGACCGCGACGAGGGCGGATTTAAGGCTGGTACGGTCCTTCACTCATTCCATCATCAGGCGAAGTTTCTCATTTCGGGGAAGGCGCTGCTCGCGGGGTACCTCATGTTATGGCTGAAGAGGTGCGTAATCCCCACTCACTCCTTCGAGGCTCTTCCTATAGAGGTCGTGTATCCGGCGGTTTGCCTGGCTCACGGGAAGTCTTATTCCCTGGTATCGGCGACGATAGCGTGCATCCATCGGGGGCTCCGTACTCTGACGAGCCAATTCTGCCGTGTGTCGGTCCTCGACGAGGGGGAAGGAGAAGTTATCAGAACCCCCAATCCTAGGGTGGGGCTACCGTATACCTACTTGATGGCATGGTTCGTCTATCACTGCGAATGCTTGATGAGTGCCCCGGCAGCGCTTCAGGGAGACAAGTTTGTTCCCTTCGTCCAGCGTTTGGAGAGGTGCTCTTGGAAGTGCAAGGACATCCCCGATACGAGGAAGACGCTCTCCCACTTCGGGCACTATAATTTTCGTCGATCTTTTCCTTACTTTAGCGGGGGTGGATATGGAGAATCTCTCAGGGATGCGCCGACGGCGGATCACCACACAATCCTTTCCCGTGGTGCCTTTCGCTGGTTGGTGGACATTCGACCAGGGTATCACGTTCTGAGAACAGGCTCCACATGCTATCTCGAGCCATACATCCCTTGCAGGTTTGCCCGCCAGTTTGGGTATGATCAATTGTATGTGGGCAACGCCAACCCTCGCCTACACTTCGAAGGAGGACTGGTTGACGGCGCTCGGGGGTGGTTCTGGACCCATGCTGGAGGTACTCAAGCTCGTTTCGAGTTGCCTGCGAAGGACCGCGATTTACACCACACGCTCTTGTACTGTCGGTGGTATCGGGGTGCTAGTGCTGACCCTGCCAACTTCTGGTTCCAAAGCTCATGTCTGGCGGAACGCGATCGTCCCATCAGGGGCTCTCTCCGTTCTTCAAAGAGAAGGGGCCACCAAACCGCTAGGGAGTTGTTCTCGGAGGATCCAGTGGAGGACTGTGAGAGCTTCGATGCTGGTGGCGAACCTGAGGTTCCCGATGTTCAAGCTCCGGTTCAGAGTCCGACAATCGGACAAATGGGGGCACCTTTGCTATCCCCGAGTAGCTCGCTTCTCTCGAAGCGTCAGCGGGAGGCGGTGGCCGAGAGTTCCAGAGCGGAGGCGGCCAAGAAGGCTCGCTGTGATGGGACAGTCGGGACCATCCAAGTGGCAGGGGGTCGGGATGACGTTTCTCCGATAAGGATTCCTGGAGCGGCTCCGTCCGGGTCTGGAGTGGCTCCGTCTGGGTCTGGAGTGGCTCCGTCTGGGTCTGGAGTGGCTCCGTCTGGGTCTGGAGTGGCTCCGTCTGGGTCTGGAGTGGCTCCGTCTGGGTCTGGAGTGGCTCCGTCTGGGTCTGGAGTGGCTCCGTCTGGGTCTGGAGTGGCTCCGTCTGGGTCTGGAGTGGCTCCGTCTGGGTCTGGAGCCGTG
>NC_033800.1:142513650-142516760 GCF_001876935.1 Asparagus officinalis | reverse complement strand
TCTTCATCACCCGTCCCCCCTTTCCTTAGTATTACCCTTCGCCGGTAATCACTAAGAAGAGCAGATATCTCGTTTTAGCCGAGATAGACGCTTCAGGCTTCTAGATCTCACGCGGATCAACGAAGCTCTGTATGATTTTTCAGAACAGATCTGAGTGCCAGGTAGTCCACGGATATTGACGTCCCCGTCACAGGCAAAAGACCCACGCAAGCAGAAGACCGATAAACGATCTCTGCGTTTGTTTTGACGAGAGTTGTAACTTTTTGTTTTCATTGTGTAAAGGTCTTATAAAAAGACAATCTTTTTTATTTCATTGTAACGACTAAAGTTGTAATGAATACAGCAATGAATACAACAATTTTCGACGCAAACAAGCTGGCGACCACAGTGGGAGCCAACGGCCTCGCTGCCGAGGCCGTCGTGACGCAACCGGCATTCAAGATCCGGGTGAACGAAGAGATCGAATACGAGTTCGATCAACAGAAGTTTGAAGAGTACCTCTGTTCCTCCTCCTCCAGATCCGCCTCTCCAAACAGGCGTAGGAAGACTTCATCTTCCAGAAATGCTCGCGGGGCCTCCGGTTCTAAGATCCAAGATCCCGTTGCTGTACTCGCACCACGTGACGTCCCCGCGTCGTCCAACGTGGTCGAGACCGCAGATCTAGATCTCCCTCCCGCAAAGACGGCGCCAACGCCTTGCGCGACAACTGGCCAAGGCCGCAGAATCGATGGACGAGATCCGCTACAATGAAGATCTCAAGTCCAGACAGCGCCAAGAGCAACAACGGCACATAAACAACTCCTCCTCCAAAGCAGAAACGAACGATTGGGTTCGTGTCACGAGGACTCGCTCAACCCTCGAAGAGCGAATCAAGAAGCGCCGCGCATTGCTTGCGCATGCCCGAGCCCTTCTGCAGAAAGCAGAGGAGATGCAGAAAGAAGAGACGGTCAAGAACCCGTCAAAACTCAAGCAGGTGTGGGTGCTAAAGACAAAGCCAACGCCTAAGACAAGAGCGGAAGATGTTGCTGTCCAACCTTCATCAGATCCAGATCCCGTCTCCCTTGCCCCCGCACCTCCGGCGGAGTCAGGTAAGAACACGGATCCTTCAAGGTCCAGGGTTCCTTTGAAAGGTCGCCTCGGTCCTTTACCCAGGAACCGAGGTAAAGCACCTATCAAGGAACGATTGGGTCCGTTGAAAGGTCCTCAAATGATGAACCCGACTGGGGGTCGTGCTAATCCCCCCAAGGAAGATAACAAAGGGAAAACCCCTATTGCCGACCGCATTGGGTTGCGTGTCAAAGTTCAAGAGCCCGTTAAGTTTTTACGCTCGCAACAGCGTAGACTTGAACGAGTGACTTCTGAAAGGGTTGCTCCAGTTATCAAACTGATGAGTTGTACTATAGAGCTGCGGGTATGGATAAGTCTCGAAAGAGACACGCCAGAGATACAGATTCTCACTGTCCGTGTGCCAACATCATCAAAGCGGAGAGGGAAACACATTCGTCTGATGATGATTGTGTTATACCTGGGAAGTCATGCCAACACTCTATGGGTTGCTCCAGTTATCAAACTGATGAGTTGTACTATAGAGCTGCGGGTATGGATAAGTCTCGAAAGAGACACGCCAGAGATACAGATTCTCACTGTCCGTGTGCCAACATCATCAAAGCGGTATTGTCGGAATGCTGTTGTTCTAAAGCCCCAAGGAGAGTCTCGGTGTTCGAGAGAATTTCCACCGGAACGTCTGAGACCAAGCCTAGGCGTTTCCGACGAAGAAGAAGGATAGTCGAAGACGGAGAATTTCCGAAGGTCACCACTAATATGACCAGCAAAAGGGCATCGACATGGGATAATCCCGAGTCAATTCCGCTAGTACCCTGGTATTTAACTCATCTGCAGTCCGGAACCATTACACGAGGGACTTATGGTAGGGTTCGGACGAGATTACCGTCAGAAGACGAAGGATCAGATGCCTGCTCTGCGATTGCATCGGACAACACGGTATCCAGCGAGGGACAACCCCGCGAGGTACTCATGATCAGTGCTGAACAAGTAACCAAGATGCTTGAAGATGCCCTGGCTAAGCAGAAGGAAGCTTTCAAATTCGAGATGGAGATGGCCATGCAACAGATCGCAGCTCTGACAACTCATCAAGAAGAGCCCACTCGGCCCAATCATCCGAATCAAGAGGAGAATGAACGGGAAGGGAATAACGTCAACCTAATTATTCCCCCTGTCAACAACGACAACGGAAGTGGTCCTGTAGATG
The DNA here is from genome assembly GCF_001876935.1 of Asparagus officinalis. Taxonomy (NCBI): domain Eukaryota; kingdom Viridiplantae; phylum Streptophyta; class Magnoliopsida; order Asparagales; family Asparagaceae; genus Asparagus; species Asparagus officinalis. The sequence continues at coordinate 142,514,491 of NC_033800.1, read as the reverse complement.
ATAATGCAAAAGAGGACCACGTTATCTCTCCCCAAAGCCACTCGAAGATAGGAACGAGTGAAGACAAGAAGATGAAGGACTTGGAGAGCAAAATCAACGCGTTGATGAACATTCAAGAAGTGAAAAGGTCCGGCATACCATGTCCATATCCGAGGGAGTGGGAATCAATTCCATATCCGGCAAAGTTCAATTTAATCAACTTTACGCCGTTTGATGGAAAGGGTTCCCCTACCCAACACTTAATATATTTTAAGTCTCACTTAGGAATAATCTCCGGCAATTAACCCTTGATGGTGCGGTCATTTGTTGGCACTCTTCGCGGAGCGGCCTTCGATTGGTATCATCGCCTCAAGCCGGGGAGCATCAGCAGTTGGGACGACATGGAGGACATGTTTCTGACGAACTTCTTCGACGACGACACTGAAGTCTCAATCGGCACTTTGTTTGATGAGAAACAGAAGAATGGTGAGACAGTCGAAAACTTTGTGAAGAGGTTCCGGAATAAAGCAATGAATTGTAGGGACCCGGTCAGCGAAGATTTCATCCTCGAGACCTGTCATAATAATTTTTTATTGGACATCCTGGAAGCTATGGGAATGGCCCCGCCGAAGACCTGGAAGGATCTGAAGGTGCGAGGAGAACGAGCCGAACGATTCCTCAAAAGGAAGAAGGCGGAAAGGGGTCAAATAGCAAATAGTGCTCCGCAACCAAATTTTGTCCCTAAGGGAAAAGGAAAAGCACATGCAAATGCCGTGAACGCGAATCAAACGTTCGAAGTGCAAGCACAACCGCAACCGCAACAGCAGCAGCAAAAGGCGCCTCAACAATCAAGGTGGCAACA
>NC_033800.1:142487246-142513571 GCF_001876935.1 Asparagus officinalis | reverse complement strand
TGAAGTTCCCGGTATCTTCAAGTACCTCATTGAGAATAACAAGATCAAATTGCCTCCAGTCCAGGATCAGGAAGATGCTAAGAGAATCAATGATCCAAAATACTGCGCATTTCATAGAGTGGTGCAAAGAAGGCTTATTACAAACTAATGATCAAATAGTTACAACAGAAGCAGAGGGAAGGCCCTCTTTGTTTTGTGTGGGGACTTTTAGGTGGCTACAGGATGCTTCGCTCGATGCTCGTGTCGAGTCTGCTTCCCTTGGACCGTTCGAATGAGGTTGCTGGAGAGCTTCAGTTCGCAGTAGAAGCTCAACTTGAGAGAGTTCGGGTCTGTTTAGTTCGCCGGCGATCGGAGCTCGGAACTAAGCAGTAGTGCTGCAATGCAAAGAAAGTTGTGCAGAGAGCTTGGTCTCAACTCTTTTTCCTAAGTTTTGCGACCTCCTCTCCAGTGTGCCGGAAGAGGCTTTTAAATGGGAGAAGGACAACTTGACTCCTCCTTGAATTGTGGGATGTGACCACATCTTCTTCAGAGACGTCTAGCTGTTCCTCGAAACCATGATCGGTCATTCCAGGGATTGTGCTTTATGTCCTGTCACCTACGATGGGAAGGCCCATTCTTGTATGTGAGGCAACAAACGACTACTATCCGAGTGGATTTGACCAGCATTAATGAACCGCATTTATGAGTCCGCAGATCGATGAGGCGTCTGTCCGATCACCAGTACTGTGCGTGACCGCCCGGCGTGCTTTGAGCACGACGCTTTCTCCTTTCCGGTCAGGAGAGGCGGTGAAGTAGGTGTACAGTACTCGAGTGAGTCTAGCCAGCTTGCCGAGTGCCGGCGGACCCAGCTCCAGACTCAGACAGCCGAGGTGAGTCGCATTTATGAATGCTCAGGTTGACTCGACACCTGTCCAGCTCCTTCGCGCTGTGCGCACTGTGGGCGGCCGTTTTGACGGCCCTGGGGTACTGTGCTCTCTCTCCCTTTGGGTCGAGAGAGGTGGGAAGGCCTACCTCAGCGCGTGGGGTAGTGGATACCCAGCTGTACTGACGGTTTTGGGGCCTGCTGGCGGATTCGACTCCGAACTCGGGCAGGCGAGTTGAGCGAAGAGCAAATTTCCGCCATCCTGATCGCTCCTGACTCATGCTGGCGAGTCGACCGTTAGGCGAACCTGGATTTGAGCCCAGTCGACGTCTACGCGGTTTAGGTTCGTGTCAGAGAACTGGGCGTGCGAACTCTTCTCGTAGACAAATTCCCTGTAGACCCATAGAGGTATTTTTTACCGTCTACACTGCCGCATCCCGCTCATTTCTCTCACTCGCCCACAAAAAAAACCCGCCCCATCCTGAAACTCTCATCGCTGCCATGCTGCTACTCTCAACATCGTACTGCTGCTCTTGGCACCACCGTGCCATCGGTCTCACCACGGTTTGTAGGTCTCGCTGTGGTTTATATATTTCGTCGCCGCCTCATTGCCCCATCGAACAACATCGTCCCCGTTACCTCCCCCCTATGCTGTCGTCTCTACTGCGCCACGTCGTCGGGCCTACTACTCCATGCTACCATCGCCGCTTCTCTACGTTGTCGCCACCCCTCGTCGTCGTATCCTCGTGCCTCCGCCGCTCCACTCCGCCTCTACCGTTGCTCCATGCCGCCACCGAATCAACACGGATTTATGTGTGTATTAATTTCATGAAATATTTTAATATTTTTAACTTTTGGAGATTATTGTTAATTTTAGCAAATACCCTAAATTCTTATACAAAATAAAAAAGTTTGAATCTTGTAATCCTAGAAAAAAATCCAACTTTTAACCCTAATTTGCTAATATCTTGCCCTATTTGATCAACACTTGTAATTAATTGTAAACCCTAAATTAATTATATTTTTGCTCTAATTAAATGATATTTTTGATGCTAAACTTAATTTTACCATAATTCAAACAAATTTATTAATCATTCTAACCCTAAATGTAATCCTCAAATTAATTAATATTAAGGTTAAAATTATACTAATTTCTATAATAACAAAAATGTGTGATTCTATAGGTTTGTAATTTAAAATTTTGTGATTTATAAAATAAAATATTTGCAAAAAATAGAGTGATATATAACACATAATGGTATAATAATGTGTTATATATCTAATTTAGGTGAATAAAAAAATAACATTATCCCTGAACTCTCGTCTAATAATTACATCCGACTTATAATGTAAGATAGACGACTTATATTTGGGTAGGAGATTAAGTTTTCTACCCAAAAATAATCATTTACTTTATATTATATGAAGAAAGAATTGGTACGAATTTCATAACTATTGGATCTGTCCTTCTCGGACGGGTTAGAAATATAGTAGTACATACATCCAACTTTGTAACTTTGTATGTTTTTATTTTATAAAACTTTCAGAGACACGTATTCGTTGTTCTCCATGTATAATAAGCGTATGTTGTTATACATTCAGATCTATTGCCAATACCTATAATAACACCCACATAGTGTACAAGGAGAATAGCTGGTAGGTGCTGCTAAAATTTTTAAGAAATAAAAACACACAAAGTATACGAAATTGATGTAAGCATTACCATATTTTTAATAGGATAAAATCCTTCCTATGATAGTCATTAGAATGTTCTGATTAGTTTTTATATACGTTTCAGTTCTATTTAGAAGGAAAAAAATATTTTTATTGTTAAATGATACATGTATGTAATTATGATGTGAGTTGTATGTATATGTAGACACCAAAAAAATGACAAGAAATAAAATAAGGTTGAACCTCGCTACAAGCATGACGAGGCTCGTCATATAATGAACCTCATCTCAGCCAACGAAGCCTATCATGATGATGAACGTCATTGAAGATGAAGTCCATCCGCAGACGAATCTCGTCAAATGACACTTCACTCTCAAAAGATGAACTTCGTCATTGAAGACGAAGTTCGCCCAGAAATAAAGTTCGTCATTGAAGATGAGGTTCGTCCAGAAACGAAGTTCGTCATTGAAGATGAAGTTCATCATTGAAGACGAAGTTCGCCATTGCCATTATTGATGAACCTCGTACATAGCCGAACCTCGTCTGTCATAATTTTCAGAGGCTACATTTAAGAAGGGTTAATGACCAATTACTCATTCATTTAGGAAGAGTTAATGACTACTAACTAACCCATTTAAGAGAAGTTAATGACCTCATTTAAATGAGAATTAATGACCACTAACTCTCTCATTATAAGGAGAGTTAAAGCCCATTAACTCATTCCATAATGGCCCTAAGCCTATAAATAGGCATGATCAACATGAAAAGGGGGGGATTGAGAGGCTAGTGAAAAAAGCCTATCTCTCCTCCACTCTCATGGATCTTCATAGATCATTGGCTAATCATTTGGCCTTAGAACGTTGAAGCTCATAACGAGCATGACGAGGATCATTATAATGATGAACCTTGTCTCAAATAACAAAGCTTATCATTGGAAACAAGATGTGAAGCTCATCATTAGAAACGAGGTTTGAATCTCATCATTGGAAATGAGACTTGACATCAAAGACGAAGCTCGTCATTGGAAACGAGGTTCGAAGCTCATCATTGGATACGAGGTTCGGAGTTCATCATCGGAGGTGAAGTTCGTCAATGAAAACAAAGCTTGTCATCAGATTTAAAGCTCGTCAGTGAAGACAAAGCTCATTATTAAAGAAGCTCACGAGGCTCGCCACGCAGCGAGGCTCGACATCAAAGACGAGGCTCATCATGCAATGAGGATCGACATCAAGGACGAGGTTTGCCAACACAGTGAAGTTCGTCACCCATATTAAATCAGGCTGTAATGGCCACGAAGACCCAGTCAGCCACATGGGCTAGATTCAAGGAGTCAGTTACGCCATGACTCCATAATTTTAGTGCATCAGTTACGCCCACGACTCCACGATTATAGCACGTCGGTTACGTGCTCAAACTCCTATAAATAGCCTCGAGCAACTATTAAGAGGGGACTGGACTTTGGCTTTCGATACTCGGATTTGGAGATCTTTGGCTATCGCAAGAAGAGAAATCGACGTTCGTATTCTCGTATTCTAACCCACGTCAGAAGCTCTTGTGATCTTGTTCTAATCGTTAACGGGAAGCAATCTCGACTCAAGCATCGAGGGAAGCATCATTTCACCACCAAGAACCCACGTTAAATAAGGAGAAGCTGAATTAATCTTCTCTTCCTTTGTAATCGAGAGAGCATGAGTGATTGTAAGGGTTTCGTACCAAGTGATCGAACCCAATTTTCTTAAAACAAAAGAATCAATCAATCCTTAACTTTTTCGACTCTACAGACGATGGCGACTATAGTGGGAGCAGCCATTCTTTCCAATGAGATGGTGGTGGCGCAATCAGACAAGATCGCTGTGGGAATGGACGTCGAGACTTTGGTCATTGACTTTGACCAGTCCAAATACGAGGAGTATCTCTCCTCTGGAGCATCCAGTCCCACGAAGGCACGTAAGTGTCATCGAGTCTCGTATGAGACTTCAGTCCAAGTGGCTTCTGATAATTCAACTTGAGTTAGTCTCGAGGGAAAGTCCAAGCCCCTCAAAGAGGAGGCTCTAATAACTAGCCGCCAGGCTAAGAAATAGGTTGTCAAGCAACCTAGCCGAACTTCGGCTTCTACCAGCCAAATTACGGCTCTTGATAACGATCCTCGCCCAGCTTCGACTAAGGCAAAGGTTCCAGTTAATCCACTGTCGAGACGCGCTCGACAATGTCAGCGTCAGAATCAAGCTCGTCGTAGGGCTTGATCCTTGGTCTCGCTAGACGGTTTTCATTATCGACTGAGGGTTGATCAACCTATGGTTAACAAGTCTGACGAGGGTCAGGTGAATGAGGAACGTCCGAAAAATGGACCTCATCCTCGTACCCAAGTAAGCTCAGACAACGAACCTCATCCTTAAAAAAAGGTTCAGCAAGTTCAACAAGCGGTTCATACTGAGGTTCGTCAAGAAAACAAACCTCAAGTTAAGAACCAACCGAGAAGGCGAATGCGCCAAGCTCGTCCTATGAACAAACCTTATCACATAAATGACGGAGTTTGTCAGTCTACCCAAGTTCGTCAACCTCTATCATTCAGAGGGTCTCGCTTGGGTAAAGTTAAAACGACAGAGTCAGCTTGGGGTTGTCCTGTTGGCGACCTTTAGGATTATCTCACACTCAAGTGCAACATGAGTCAGATGTAATCTCATTGCTGCTGTGAGAAGCTTATTTCTGCAGTACTTTTCCAATGCCTATGTAGGGAGTCAGCACATAAATCTATATTCTTCGAACGGTTGACCGAGCCTTCGACAATTTCTTCATCCAGAAAAAGATGCTTTCGCCCTAAAAAGCAAGCATCCAAAATCGCCATGTCGAAGTGACGATCAATATGGTTGGTAAAGGCAAGGGTAAAACCCAAGCCGATTCTTCTAAGTCCTCCGATCTTGAGTTTTCCTCAGAATTACGAGAAGCACTCATTAAAAGACAGGGTGTTTATCAACACACCCGTACCAGAACAAGGATTCCGTTGGATTATCGAAAATTAGCGAGTATATCCTATGATGTCGATGAAGAGCCTAAAAACTCAGCTATTGCAACCTCTCAGCCTTCCAACACCGATCAAAGTGAACAAGCAAGTGCTCACATGGCCGGAAGTGAGGAGGACCAGATGAGGCAGGTGGAAGAGCAACAATCAACCATCCTCCAACAACAGGAGCTTATTAGACGCCTGGAGGATATGGTGGACAAACTCCTCAAGGAGGAGAAGAAGAAGAAAGCTACCGCCGAATCCTCAGGATCTAGGCACCGACGATCTTCACCCACTGCTCGAGAATCTAGCTATCGAAATCAAGATGGCAATAATGAAGAAGATGAGGAAGAAAATATTTTTGATATTTACTCTGAATCATTCGAAGTCTAGTCCAACCCGTGTAAGAATGACCGATATCAGAAGTTGGACGATTTCCAGAAGCAGCTTGAGGCTTTGAAGCTTCAGAGAAACTTCAGAAAATTAGGGGTCGTCAGGCCATACCCTACCGAATGGGACTCCATCCCTTATCCTCCAAAGTTCAAGTCACTCAGCCTCCTGCAGTTTGATGATAAGGGTTCTCCGACCCAGCACATCTACTATTTCTAGGCACAGACTGGACACATAGTGGAGAATGATCCCATTATGACTTGACTTTTCATTAGTACCCTTAAGAGAGTCGCTTTTGAATGGTTTCGCAGACTGGAGCCTGAATCCATCACTTGCTGGAAGGACATGGAAAGGCTCTTTCTAGTCAGATTCTTCGACGATGATACAGAAATATCTATGGTCACCCTGCTAGTTGAAAAGCAGAAGAAGACAGACTCTGTCAATAACTTTGTCAAGAGATTTAGAAATCGGTCGCTGCATTACCGTGATCAAGTCTCTAAAAGTACATTGATCGAGATGTATTGTAATAATCTCTCAATCCATATTTTATCCAAGATTAGAACGGTGAAGACCCGAACTTAGAAAGAGCTTGTTCGCCAAGGAGAACAGGTCGAAAGCATGCTCAAAAGGCTAGATGCTGAAGAGCCATGTGATTTTCAAGAGGGTGATGATCAATACGACCTCACCCCTCTAACTTATGTAAAAGGGAAAGATGCTTTGGCGGTAAAAACCACTTCTTCCCCAAAATATTTGTCAAAGTAGAAGGTCAAATCTTCGGATAGTTTCTTTCAGCAGAAGTATGACTTCCAAGATGAGCAAGTCATCTCGATACTCAAATTTTTGATCAAGGCGAAAAAGATCAGGCTCCCAGAATCGATGCGACCTAAGGAGATGTCGAGAACGGATGATCCTAACTATTGTGCGTACCACAGGATGGTCCATCATCCCACCTCTAAATACTACATCCTGAAGGATAAGATCCAAGCCTTATTGGATGCAGGAGTATTTACTCTTCAATCCTGATTTATAGCTAGAGTGGGGTAGTCATGGTTTCTATGTAAAACCATGTACTACCTTAAGCTTTCTCTCTGATGAAACCATGACGACCCTAAGCTCGTCATAAATCAACTCCAAGGTGAGTTCGAAGTCAGACGTGAGCATCTGGCCCCTTACCAAAATACTATCATTATAATGATTACCTCTGATAGCCACTTCCTTTAAATTTCCTCGCTAATCCTCTTTAATAGGATGGTGGGACCATAAAACTATCATATTAATAATTACCTCTGATAGCCACCTCCTCGAAAATCCCTCGCCAATCCTCTTTAATAGGATGGCGGGACCACAAAACTATCACGTTAATGATTACATCTGATTGTCAATGTTCTTTCAAAAAAAATATCTTTCCAACATTGGCCTACCAAGTGATGTGTCTTTGTTTCCATCATCATCGTCATACTTCTAAGTCACTAAACGATATGATTATCCTAACGTTATCGTTTCCCTAAATAACGTTCGTTTTCCAACATTGGCCTATAAAGTGATGTGCTTTTGTTTTCTTCATTGTCGTTATACTCCTAAGTCACCGAATGACATGATTACCCTAACGTCATCGTTTCCCCAAATGACATTCGTTTTTTAACATTAGCCTACCAAGTGATGTGCCTTTGTTTTCTTCATTGTCGTTATACTCCTAAGTCACTAAACGACATGATTATCCTAACGTCATCGTTTCTCCAAATGACGTTCGTTTTCTAACATAGGCCTACTAAGTGATGTGCCTTTATTTTCTTCATTATCGTTATACTCCTAAGTCATTGAACGACATAATTATCCTAACATCGTCGTTTCCCCAAATGACGTTCGTTTTTCAACATTGGCCTACCAAGCGATGTGCCTTTGTTCTCATCATCGTCGTCATACTTCCAAGTCACTGAATGACATGATCTTCCTAACATCGTCATTTTCCCAAATGGAGTTCGTTTTCCAACATTGGCCTACCAAGTGATGTATCTTTGTTTCAATCATCATCGTCATACTTTTAAGTCATTGAACGACATGATCATCCTAACGTTGTCATTTTTTATAAATGACGTTCGTTTTCTTGTAACAAGCCTATCATATGATGAGCTTGAGCTTTATTATCATGCATCTGATCTAAGGCCTTAAAAAGGGCTAAGGATAGAGGAAAATCTTAGCATTGAGGCTAAGAGAAATTCCTCGATAACTTACCATGCTAAGGGCAAAAGCATGGCTAGTCCAACTCAAACGGCAGTTGGTAAAGACACATCAAGTCCGTTGATAGCTGAGGGTTTACTAAAAATCCTAAGTCCTGATCGTCAATCCCACATGGGTCTGACGAAATACACACTGAATGACAAGACTCAACGAATAGCCGAACTTCATCTTGAAGTATTGAGATTCGCCCAGAAATGATAAACTTCACCTGCAACCACGAGATTCACCCTGAAGCATCGAAGCTCACCAAGAGGCCAAGCGTGTCGTGAAAACCAAGCTTGTCATAGTCGAGAAGGTTCAAAGTATTTCAGACCCCATACAACCCAATTTGGGTCTAAAAACTTTGAAGGGGGTCTTGTAGACACTAAAAAACGCCAAGGAATAAAACAAGGTTGAACTTCGCTACAAGCATGACGAGGCTCGTCATCATAATGAACCTCATCTCAGCCAATGAAGCCCATCATGATGATGAACATCATTGAAGATGAAGTCCATCCACAGACGAACCTTGTCAAACGGCACTTCACTCTCAAAAGACGAACTTCGTCATTGAAGATGAAGTTCGCCCAGAAATAAAGTTCGTCATTGAAGATGAGGTTCGTCCAGAAACAAAGTTTGTCATTGAAGACGAAGTTCGTCATTAAAGACAAAGTTCACCATTGCCATTATTGATGAACCTCGTACATAGCCGAACCTCGTCTGTCATAATTTTCAGAGGCTACATTTAAGGAGGGTTAATGACCAATAACTCACTCATTTAGGACCTCGTCTGTCATAATTTTCAGAGGCTACATTTAAGGAGGGTTAATGACCAATAACTCACTCATTTAGGAAGAGTTAATGACTACTAACTCACCCATTTAATAAGAGTTAATGACCTTATTTAAATGAGAATTAATGACCACTAACTCCCTCATTATAAGGGGAGTTAAAGCTCATTAACTCACTCCATAATGATCCTAAGCCTATAAATAGGTATGATCAACATGAAAAGAGAGGGGGAGATGGAGAGGCTAGTGAAAAAAGCCTATCTCTCCTCCACTCTCATAGATCTTCATAGACCATTAGCTAATCATTTGGCCTTAGAACGTTAAAGCTCATAACGAGCATGACGAGGGTCATTATAATGATGAACCTTGTCTCAAACAATAAAGCTTATCGTTGGAAACAAGATGTGAAGCTCGTCATTGGAAACGAGGTTCTAATCTTATCATTGGAAATGAGACTTGACATCAAAGACGAAGCTCATCATTGGAAACGAGGTTCGAAGCTCGTCATTGGATACGAGATTCGGAGTTCATCATTGAAGGTGAAGTTCATTAATGAAAACAAAGCTTGTCATCAGATTTAAAGCTCGTCAGTGAAAACAAAGCTCATTATTAAAGAAGCTCATGAGGCTCGCCACATAGCGAGGCTCGACATCAAAGACGAGGCTCGCCACGTAGTGAGACTCGACATCAAGGACGAGATTCGCCAACATAGTGAAGTTCGTCACCCACATTAAATCAGGCTGTAATGGCCACGAAGACCCACTCAGCTACGCAGGCTAGATTCAAGGAGTTAGTTACGCCACGACTCCACAATTTTAGCGCATCAGTTACGCCCATGACTCCACGATTGTAGCATGTTGGTTACGTGCTCAAACTCCTATAAATAGCCTCGATCAACTATTAAGAGGGGACTGAACTTTGGCTTTCGATACTCAGACTTGAAGATCTTTGGCTATCGCAAGAAGAGAAATCGACGTTCGTATTCTCATGTTCTAACCCACATTAGAAGCTCTAGTGATCTTGTTCTGATCGTCAACGGGAAGCAATCTTGACTCAAGCATCGAAGGAAGTATCCTTTCACCACCAAGAACCCACGTTAAATAAGGAGAAGCTGATTTAATCTTCTCTTTCTCTGTAATCGAGAGATTGTGAGTGATTGTAAGGGTTTCGTACCAAGTGATCGAACCTAATTTTCTTAAGATTGTGAGTGATTGTAAGGGTTTCGTACCAAGTGATCGAACCTAATTTTCTTAAAACAAGAGAATCAATCAATCCTTAAATTTAAGGGTTTCGTACCAAGTGATCGAACCTAATTTTCTTAAAACAAGAGAATCAATCAATCCTTAAATTTTTTGACCCTACAGTATATTGTCAAGAAGAGTCATAAATTTACTAGTAGTAGTGAGATTAGTTATAGTTAATAATTATATATAATCTATAGATGAGGATAATTCCTAACAAATCGTGGATAGATATTTCTCGACTTGAAAGATATCACGACACGCGATATAAGGAGGTATGTGACGCCTTCATGCGGTATGCCAAAATGAATCCCAGGAATTTAAATAACAATGCCATGTATTGTCCATATTGTAGGTGTAGGAATATGAAGCTATAGAATAGAAATGACATATGGATCCACCTAATAAGTTTAGGGTTCAATTAAGTCCAGAGCTGAAGCAATAAAGAACCATCCATGTGCAACGAGAAGGTTATAAGAATTGACACCTATAATAGAGGCTAGAAAAGCCATTGCACTTATAGGCAAAGACAGGAAGAAAAGTGAATGGTAAATTTAATAATCCAATTTTAATTTTCACATTTATAGATTACATGATATATTATATTGTTATTATTATAGGCGCTAAGCCAGATCACATAGAGAAACGATGTGGTGGGAGCAAGCATGAGTCCAAACAATCGCCAAGAGGCATGGGAGCCATTATTCCATAGAATAAGGTTACATCGCCTGTTGGTGATTAGGCGTCAAGATTCAATAATTATATCGGGGTTCTCATACATAGAGCAAACATCATCAATCCTTATTACAAATTATGAGAACTACCGTGGACCACATAAGAGGAGAAATGGAAAGAGCTTGTGGTAACTTTGTATTGCTTTTGTTAATATATATATGGACTTTGATGGGGCTTGGCATTATGTTTTTAATTTTTAAAGTTGAAGCCGTGCCCAAACAGTAGAGGCATCAACTGAAATAAGAAATCTATGATAAATATTCAGAGGACTGACAAAGGTTTTTGAACCCCAATGATAGGGTTGACGAGCTTCATTTCACAGCTCTTCTCCCATATTGGGACACCGTTCAAGCACATGTTAGTTTTATGAAAACTACACTATTTACATGATATATTCTTCCACTGCATCTCTATTGAAATAAGTTTTCTAAAGAATAAATCAACGAAGTGATCAATAAATAGAAAGAAGAAGGCGCATGACCATCACTTGGGAGAACACTCTTATGCTAACCTGAAGGATAGTTATTGTCGAGATACAGTATATATTATTTAAAGTTTTAAATAATCTTAATGCTTACTATGACCGTAAAGTCTCATAACTTTATAAACTGACAGGAAAGACCAATAATATTGCTGAATTTAAAGGCTAAGTTGGCATACGGGCATTCCATTCGAGTTATAAAGATGACAAGAAGAATGATGAGAAGATAAAGGCAAACCTCGAGTCAGTGGTAAGACTTAATTATAACTTATTTAGAAATGTTAATTAAAATTTCTTCTAAAATTTATTTAAATTTTCTTAGATCTATTCTTAGTGAAGTAATTTTTTTAATCTTATGTGTGTGATTCGGGAGGGTTTTGACGCTGCAACGAAGTTGGCAACGACACTGCGCACGTCTCAAAAGGAAGCAAGAGGCAAGTCTGTCCCTCTCCAGAGGATAACATCACTCTCACTCAGAATCTATTAGGATGTAATAGGTATGGGTGGTAGATAATCGAATCGAATCAAATACTAAGTTGTTCCTATTTATATTTGTTTAAAATTATCGAATTTGAATGCGAACTCTAGTATGAAGGTTTTCGAATTTGAACTCAAATACTTGGTATTTGATAAATATTCATGAATATTCATAAATCTTATCAAATATCAAAGTATTTTTATTAGAATATGGATTTAATATATTTAAGTAGAAATGGTAAGTGTGTTACAATTATCGAACTGTTATTAATTATTTGGTTCATTTTCACTCCTAATAATAAGAGAGGAAGATATCTACTGCATTGTGTTTAAGCTTCACCGGGCATAAGTATAAGATCATTCACAGCATCCTCCGTATCATCTACAGCAATGATAGCAGCATCAGTTAATATTTCTGCTACGTCACTTGTTCTAAGTGTCTCCAACTATTTGTGTGGAAAGATTGACTCAGAACTGCATGTTCAGGTGACTAAGAAGATGACTAGCGTTGTGACAAGTGCCTGCAAGATGGACGAGGTCATGACCCACATCATAAATTGCTTAGCCAGTGTGATTCGTGCTCATCTGTTTGGTGAAGTTATAGTACTTATAAACTTGGGCGTCAGTAATACCAACTTTGGGCAGAGCAGTGCATGTGTATCTTAATTGCGTACTAATACTATCTTAATAGGATTCCATTAAATCTTCTGTAATTACATATTATTCCCATAACTGCAGAAAATTACACAGAAAATTACATATTGGTCTATAAAGCATTTAATAGTTATACCTTATTTCCATTAAAGTGTAAATACTAAGGAGCTAATGTTATTACATATTGGCCCCCAAAAATAATCAACAGTTGCATATTATTTCCATAAAAGTAAAAATTCTAAGGGACTAATGCTAAATTGAAGATTTAATGGACTAATATATAAAAAATCCTATATATTTATTATATTGTCAAACTTCACATGATTCTGAAATATAATCAATTTGACATTCAGGTTGAAGATATTAGAGGAAGCAGCAATGATTTTCGTATGAGGGATGGAGCCGCTGCCGACGACGATGAGATATGAGTTTTTTCCTATATTTTATGCACTAAATAGTTTTTTCAATCTGTAAGAGTACATGATATATTCATCTGCTGTTTTATGGACTTGTTATTGGGAGTGTATCTCTTATAAATATTCTGGTACAATAAATTTTTGCTGAAATGAACGTTAGATAGGATTGTTGGTTGTGTATATTGGATTGAAATATAGATTGTGTATTATGTTTGATTGGATGTGGGTGTAAAATGTATAGAAAATGTGTATTGATGTGTCTATCATATTAATGTAAAATGTACAAGAAACCAATTTTTTAGGAAAAAAATCACTCAAATATAGCAACCTAGACGAAAATTCGTCTAGAAAGCTATCCTAGACGGAAAGCGTCCTAGATGGAAATTCCGTCTAGGACGCTTCCTAGACGTTTTTCCATCTAGGAAGCTTCCTAGACTGAGAAGGAAGCTCCGTCTAGGACGTTTTCTAGACGGAATTTCCGTCTAGGTTGCTACGTAGAATTTTTGCATCCGTCTTGGTTGACTTCTGTCTAGGTATGTCAACTTAGAAGGAATTCTATCCAGGTTGATTCAACCTAGACGAACTTTCCTAAATGAACTTCTGTCTAGGTTTGTCTACCTAGACGGAATTCTGGTTAACATAGATGGTTTTTCTACTAGTGAGATGACTTGTGGTTGTGTATTTTTCTACTAGTGAGATGACTTGTGGTTGACCAAAAGGTCTGTCGTGGGGATACCCTTGTTCAAAACTCTCCAAATAAGCAATTTAATTTGTGGTGGAATGGCTTGAATTTTAAGATTCTCATTCCATAGGAGAACATCTGCTTGGACATAAAGGTAGATTGTTATACTGACGCGAAGAATAGCCTCAGCGATGGAAGGCAAACTAAAGAGATCAACATATTCCACGTGTTAGAGGCTCGTCCACAACTGTAGTGATATTGGTCGAGAAGGAGCACTCCAATTGCAGTAAATTCCTTCCCTTAAAAGGATGAGATGCCACATGGTTGATGCCGATGATTTGGGTGATGTGAACCAGAAATATATATTCTACAGACTACAGGTATTACAAGGATGGGAGGCCAAACTTTTTCCTTATCGAATTGAGAATTATATTTTTATATCCTAACAATGCCTTAACTAACGAGGACTTTAGTAGATATACATTCTGATAGAGAATATAAAAAATGTGTGACATGATTAAAATAAGTGGCCTTACGAAGTGGTTCATTTAATTACCGGTGACGTCTAATTTCCCTTTATTACGGAGAGAAAGCTAGCTAGTAAGATATTTTGCTATAATGGGAACTTTTTCATGCAAGGAAGGAAACACAGTGTATCACTTTTACCCAAAAATAAATATTCTTTTTAGGAAACACTGAAAAATAAATCATAAAACTCCATTAAAATTTAGACATTTATAATCTAAAATAAAAATTCCATGAAATATGAGACTTTATTATCACCATATATTCTTAAATTAGGTAAATGTGATTATTAATGTGATTAATAAAAGATTACAACTCACAGCGTGTCAGACCAGGAAAGTAGAGTTTTTTTTTTGGGTTTGGTTGGGTTTGAGCAATTATAATAAAATTAGTACACTTAAAATATTAATCTCCTGGGAGACATATGATTCAGTAGTAGCAGTACGTAAAAATAATAAACAAAAGATATAGAGTCAGTATGCAGGAATCTCTCAACTGACCCATAATTAACGCTATGTCAATGCCTATTTATTACTTATTTACTTAAGATTAGATTCACCCAAAAAAAAAAACCAATATTAAAGGGAGAAGCCAACTCATCATATGTTAATGAGCTTGTCGTATGCGAAGATAAAACATTTTTGCACGTGTGAAGTCTTGCTAATTCGTTGGAATCTTACGGGGACAAGAGCTGACTCAACTGTCTACGCGTCTATGTGTGCATTAAATATCTGCATTTTGTTGCGCGTGAGCTTTTCACTTTAAGGGCTGTTTGCTTGCCAAAAAAAAAAAAAAAAGAAGGAAAAAAAGGAATAGGAAACCTATTTCCTTAAAAAATTGTTTTATGGTTGTTTGGTTGGTTACAAAAAGAAGGAAATCAAATAATAGGAGATGAGTTGTCACAATATTATTGGATGATGTGGGTATTTTTTTAAGAAATGTTGTTTTGAGGTTGTTTGGTTGGTTAAAAAAGAAGGAAATCAAAGAATAGGAAACATATTTCTTATAAATAGGTTCTTCTCTTGTGTTTGGTTCATTCTTAAAAATAGGAGATGAGATGAGATGAGATGAGTTGTTATTATATTATTGGATGATGTGACCCACACTTAAGGAAATCAATTTTCTTGTTTTTTTGGAGGAAATGGGTGGAGATGAAATGAAGATGAGATGAGATGAGTTGTCACAATATTATTGGATGATGTGGGTGATTTTTAAAGATGAGATGAGATGGAGATGAGATGAGTTGGATGATGTGACCAGTTTCTTTTATTTGGTTTATTTTATTGGATGATATGAGATGAGTTGTTGGATGAAAATAATATTTTATTGGATGATGTGGATGAGTTGTTGGATGAAAATAATATTTTATTAGATGTTGTGGGTAAGTTTTAGGGATGGAAATGGTGGAAATTGAAATTTTGGAGATTTCCAAGCTCCAATTTCCTATTCTTGGGTTTTAGGGGATAATTTTATGGTCGGTAGGTTTTAGAGAGTGTTTGAGTGAGCTTATTTTTTTTAAGTTTATAAGTTATGCTAGATTTTATTGGCTTTTAGCTTTTATAATAAAAAAGTTATAAAAATTATTTGGGGAGAATAATAATTTTTAGTCAAACCTAGCTTATTTAGATGAGCTTATAAACTAGTTTTTCAAAAACTATAGTATAGCAACTTTTTGTTGCGCGCAGCGGAAATTTCGGCAGCACTTCGGCAACACAACAAGAGTTAGGTCGCAATAAGAATTCTTGTTTCTCAAAGGAAATAAGAATTTTAAGCCTAATATCTCATCAAAGTGAGATATTAGCTCTTCCTCTCGTCAGCTGTAGGACTGCGCGTCGAGGGAACCTAAAAAGCTATTACAAATCACCCAAATAACAGTACAACCAATTTTACGTGATTCGGCAAATTGCCTACGTCCACGGGGCAAGGAGGGGGAGATCTACTATTAGAGGGAGAGAATACAATTAGGGTTTACAATTACTCACAAACTAAACCCTTAAACAAACTCTCAGATCCCTCACAATATCTCTCAAAAAGGATGCACAAAATAAACCCTAAAAGAAAAGCCTCTTCTTTTCTTTTGCACCTTCTCTGTAGCCGCAACACACCAAGACGAAAATCAAATCTCCTGCTCTGCTGTGATTTTCTGCCGCATCCTCGATTAAACAAACTCCTTGCTTGCCCCAAAACCCTAATAACATATCATTTATATAGGCAGGCGTTCCGTGTTGAAAAACGCGGCTCAAACAATCAACTTCGTCAAAAAATCATCGTGGGCCTGGGCCTTCTCGGGTTCGTTTACAATTCTCCACCTCAGTGAAGTTTCTTCCAAAACTGAGCCGACACCAAAGCATTCAAATGTCCCACTTGTTGTGACCAGTACGAACTCAATCCACAACAAGTCGAGAACCCGAACGAGAGTCCAAACAATCTCACCCCCATCGAAACTAATACCAAACCGGCTGCATCTGAAAGACTGCCTACGTATCCTCTTGCCCAAGGAATCAAGCCGAACGTAGTTCATCAAATGGCCGCCAACGGCCTCAACAATCACGAATGTGCAACAAGTTTCGATAATGATCAAACTTGTTGTTCGGAACCACCTTAGTGAGCATATCCGCCGGATTATCCTCGCTATCTTCAAGAACATCTCGAACGAAGTGATAACGAACGTCAATGTGCTTCGTTCTCGCATGAAAAACCTGATTCTTCGCCAAATAGATAGCACTCATGCTATCACAATGAATAGTGACGGACCTCTGCGATATACCAAGTTTCTCCAAAAGTCCTCGAAGCCAAATAGCCTCCTTCACAGCCTCCGTAACTGCCATATACTTTGCCTCCGTCGTAGACAAAGCCACCGTAGACTGTAAGGTGCATCTCCAACACACAGGCGCACAGATCAAAGTAAACACATACCCCGTCGTAGACCGGCGCTTATCCAAATCCCCGGCATAATCCGAATCAACATAACCAATGCATAGCTGCCCACCTATAGTGTCCCGCTCATAAACTAAACCAACGTTGAGCGTACCTCGAATGTACCTCAAAATCCATTTCACAGCGTCCCAATGACCCACTCCTGGATCGTGCATGTATCTCGAAACCATGCTCACCGCCTGTGACAAATCTGGCCTCGTACATACCATTGCGTACATTAAGCTCCCAACTGTGCTCGCATATGGAGTCTTCGACATTAACTCACGATCTTCAACTGACTTCGGTGAAAGACTAGCTGAAAGCTTCAAATGGGCTCCTAAAGGTATACCAACTGGCTTCGTATCCATGCTAACATAGAATCGCTGTAGAACCTTCTTCAAATAAGCCACCCGTGTCAAACAAATTCTGCCCTTCTTCATGTCTCTGCCGATCTCCATCCCTAGAATGCGCTTCGCCTCATCCAAGTCTTTCATCTCAAACTCATTTGAAAGCTGAACTTTCAACTCATCTATAGCTGACCTGGAAATAGAGGCAACCAACATGTCATCGACATAGAACAACAAATAAATGTACGCACCTCCTTTCAACTTGCGAAAATATACGCAAGGATCAAACTGGCTCCGAGTGTACGAATGACCAATCATGAAACCATCGAATCGCCTATACCACTGTCGAGGAGACTATTTCAAACCGTATAGCGATTTCTTCAATCTGCAAACTAATTTTTCCTTCCCTGCAGCTCGGAATCTCAATGGCTGAGTCATATATATTTCTTCATCAAGATCACCATGAAGAAATGCCGTCTTCACATCCAACTGATCTAACTCCAAACCATACTGTGCCACCAAAGCTAGCAAAATCTGAATCGAAGAGTGCTTCACCACCAGAGAGAAAACCTCATTATAATCTATTCCTTCCTCCTGTGCATAGCCCTTCGCCTCTCTGAATGTAGTAGGCACTAACTCATCGATACTCTCCACCGGAAGTGCATACGCAACTGTGTCGGCATACCGTGCTGGCATCTGTATGTTTCTCCTCTGTCTTCGAGCCACAATTGAATCCTGAACCTGAACCGTCGGTTCCTGATCCTGCACATTAGTACCCGTATCCTCCGTATCACCGTCGTGCTCGCCTGGCGTCACCTCAGTCGGCACCTGCATGGATACTGTACCATCTGGACAATGTGGAGCTGTATCGATCTCCACCACCTGCGATATCTCCTCTGTCGGGTTGCTCTCCACCTGATGAGAGCTGGGAAGCTTCAAGATAGAAGCTTCATCAAACGTGACGTCCCTACTCAGCACAATCTTCTTATCAACTGGATCCCAAAGCTTGTATCCCTTGACACCACGCTTGAATCCTCCAAATATGGCCTTCCTAGCTCGAGGTTCCAATTTATCAGTTCTAACATGATAATATGCAGGGCACCCGAATACCTTGAGCTGGTCATAGTCATGTGCTGGCTTTCCCGACCACATCTCCATAGGGGTTTTCCCCTCAATCACAGATGAAGGCAGCCTATTAATGAGGTGGCTCGTATATGTAAATGCCTCAGCCCAAAAGATCTTCTCCAAACCACTCTGCGACAATAAACATCGGATCTTCTCCAGTAAAGACCGATTCAATCTCTCTGCCACCCCATTCTGCTACAGTGTATGACTAACCGTGAAGTGCCTCTCTATGCTCTCGTCTTGACATAGCTGCTGAAAGGGGTCAGAAGTATACTCACCACCGTTGTCGGATCGCAACGTCTTGATCTTTCTCCCAGTCTACAGTTCCAATCTCTTTTTCCACTCCACAAACAAATCTAGGACTTCACTCTTCTTCATCATGGTGTACACCCAACATCGCCTAGAATAGTCATCTACAAAAGTGACGAACCAATGTCGACCGCCAAGTGATGCAGTCTTGGTAGGACCCCAAACATCTGTGTGTACGTAGTCCAGGATGCCTCTCGTCTGATGAATAGCAGTCCCGAACTTTACCTTCGTCTTCTTGTCAAGAACACAGTGCTCACATAACTCAATCTTCCCACTCTTGGCTCCCTTCAATAGACCCTGCTTGCACAATGCCTGCAGTGACTTTTCACCTGTGTGTCCCAATCTATAGTGCCAAAGTCTGCTCATGTCCGCTTCTGAAATAGCCGAAGCAACCTGGCCAATCTCGGTGCTTCCCTTCAGATAATACAAATTCCGATTGCGGACTCCCCTCATCACCACCAATGATCCCTTAGTAACCTTCGCTACAGCGTTTTTGAAAGTCACCTTGAATCCCTTCGCCTCCAAAGCTCCAACTGAGATAAGATTTTTCTTCAGTTGAGGAACAAATCTCACCTCTTTCAACTCACGGACTACTGCATCGTGCATCCTAATCCGCACGGTACCTATCCCACAAACGCCATAGGATTGATCATTTCCCATGACAACAACGCCCCCGTCGACTTTCTCAAAAGATGCAAACCAGTCTCGCCTAAGGGTCACATGAAAAGTAGCACCGGAATCAAGCATCCAATCTGATGCATCCACATGGTTCACCTCCGGAGTAATCAGTAGAGAAAAGCACGAATCATCTAAATCATCGCCTTTCGCAATATTCACCTCATTGGCCTTCGGGCCCTTTTTTTTGCCATTCTCTTTCTCTTTGAGCTTCGGGCAGTCTCTCTTCCAATGTCCCTGCTCCTTGCAGAATGCACATTGGTTCTTTACTAATTGATGGCGGCCTCTAGACTTTGACCTCCCTCTGTTACCACCTTTTGGATATGGGCTTCTGCCTCTCGTCGACAAGGCCTCTCCTGAAGTACTAGCGCGGGAAGTCTCCTTGTCCTTCATCCTCAAATCGTAATTTGTCAAAGCGTTAGTCACTTCAATATAGCTGATAGAAGATCTCCCGTTCAACAAAGTGAGCACGAAGGTATCATACTTCTCATCGGGTAAGGAGCCCAACAAAATAATCGCCTTGTACTCATCTGATATCTTCTCATCAACATTCGTCAAGTCCGACAACAACTTCGTATAGTTGTTCACATGAGCCGCTAGCGAGGTGCCTCTGGACATCTGAAATCTGAAGAGTCTTCGTAGCAAGTGCAACCTGTTCTCAACACTCTTTGTGAGATACTTATTGTTGAGAATTTTCCACATCTTTATTGTAGACGTCACCCCAATCACATCATATTTTAGCTCCTGTTCCAAACAGGACCCAATCACCCCACAAGCGTTCCTATTCATCTTCTCCCATACTGTCTCTTTATATTTAGGTGGCCTCTCATGGACCATGATGGTCTCTTCCAAATTCTGGGCATTGAGCGCATCATGTACGTCGCTCATCCACAAATCAAAGTTGATTTTACCATCATACTTCACCACACTAATCTTAGTGTTCTGAAAACCAACTTGTATTGTACTCGCCATCGATTTGCTGCTTTCACCTTCTTCTCCTATTGCAAACTAACTCTAAATTGTAGAGAAAGAATAAATTTGACAGAATTAGGAACCACCCAACTGAATCCTAGATCGGATTCCAAATAGATCTCCTATCCACACGAGGAAAGCGAAATCTCCAACGGCAACTCCTAATGCTATCTCCACCGAAGCCTAGAACTCCAAGAACCAAGCTTCACACAAGAATCTTCCTCCACCAAAAAACCCTAGATCTGAAATCTGGGCTCTGATACCACTTGTTGCGCGCAGCGGAAATTTCGACAGCACTTCGGCAGCACAACAAGAGTTAGGTCGCAATAATAATTCTTGTTTCTCAAAGGGAACAAGAATTTGAAGCCTAATATCTCATCGAAGTGAGATATTAGCTCTTCCTCTCGTCAGCTCTAGGACTGCACGTCGGAGGAACCTAAAAAGCTATTACAAATCACCCAAATAACAGTACAACCAATTTTACGTGGTTCGGCAAATTGCCTACGTCCACGGGGCAAGGAGGGGGGAGATCTACTATTAGAGGGAGAGAATACAATTAGGGTTTACAATTACTCACAAACTAAACCCTTAAACAAACTCTCAGATCCCTCACAATATCTCTCAAAAAGGATGCACAAAATAAACCCTAAAAGAAAAGCCTCTTCTTTTCTTTTGCACCTTCTCTGTAGCCGCAACACACCAAGCCGAAAATCAAATCTCCTGCTCTGCTATGATTTTCTGCCGCAGCCTCGATTAAACAAACTCCTTGCTTGCCCCCAAAACCCTAATAACATATCATTTATATAGGCAGGCGTTCCGTGTTGAAAAACGCGGCTCAAACAATCAACTTCGTCAAAAAATCATCGTGGGCCTGGGCCTTCTCGGGTTCGTTTACACTTTTTAAAATGGAAAATGACAAATAATATTACAGTGTCTTTAGTTATACTTGAGGTTCTAAAAAGCTGTGTCGACAGAGATTGGATGTCGGCTTCGTGGATCATATGAGTATAATAACACTATTCTTTGGACAATTTTTGTGAGGCCTAGCTGAGCCACTTTGAAGGTTCTTGAAGATGAAAATTTAACTTGTTATGAAGGACTGCCTCGTTGAATAAGTGGAAGGAGTGCTAAGCAATGATTAAAGATCAATTACTACATGTTAAGAATGAACAAAGTTCACAGGGTAAGCTTCTTCCTGGTGCAGTTTAGCTTCGGGTGGTTGAGGAATGCGTGAAGAAGAGTAATACCCCAGTTAATGCTTGGAATTCTCCCCTTATAATTAAATGAAGAGAGATATTTACAGGGTTCATGTTGAACTACATGTGGAGTTTGTCTGCGCACAGTCGGTTGGTACCCGTGTGTCAATTGGTGCTACCAATTTATCACATCCATCACTTTACTGGATTTTTCATTTAATGCATTGCGTCATGAGATCCCAGGGATCTTGTTTGTAATTGTGGTCACTATCTTTCTAATCATCTCACATTCAATGTGGCGTACCTCCACATTCTTGTGTAGTCGGTGAGAAGTCATCATCATTATTACTTCCGTCTAATCAACACACTAGGTTGGTGGTACATTGCCTCGAGACCATGCGCCTCGGTTTACATGTGTCACAGGCTTGCCGAAGTCAATACACTAAATGGGCATCAATTGTGATTAGACTTGTGAGGAAGAGGTTAGATCATGTAAGTGGCGTCTCTCGTCTTTTGTAAGGTGCATAAAGTTGGCCCATGCTTATCTCCATACTTCTTGCTAGTGTACATGCTGATTTAAGTATATACAGAGTCCTGGGTCTGTGCTGAATTATGTTCTATTAGGTTATGTAGAGTCGGCCACACGTTAGCCGGACGGTTCAGATCATTTGACCAAGAGGCCCAACTTGAAAATAGATACGGCCTAACCAACCCACCTAACCCTATCAATAGTTCAAGTCTAAGTCGAAAGGCATCTTTAGGTTGGAATTAACGCAGCACAGAAGTAATAATTCTAGGAATCCACCAAAAGGTGTTCTTTGAATCCACAAAAAATTATCTTTGAATCCACGAAAAAGTACGAATCCATGAAGAAAATATTAAAGAGGAATTTTATTAATAAAAATTATGCCTCTACGACTTACAATCCTCTGCTTAAATAGAAAATAAGAAAGATTCCTATTAGGACCCAAATTTTATCTAACGTAGAAATAACAAAACTCTCCTTAAAGGACTCATTATAATTAGGGAAGTAAATGAGTCAAATTTAAAATCAAACCGGATTTATATTCTAATCAAAACAGACCCCTAAAACAAACATTACCTAAAATTGTAAAAAAAACTATCAAAAGCTCTGATATCTCTCAATCCAGAGGGAATTTTACAAAATAGATGGTAGTAAACTGAACAATGGTCAGTTTGGTTGACTCTATATCCAAAAAATACGCGATTTACATATATAATGTATCCAATTCTGACATACGGTTTGGGAGATATGCCTTGTTCTTCGTTGTAAATTATTTCCCTTGGTTGGGCCCGCGTTTAGGCTTTTGACAGTCTTGTTTCTCTATAGATATATCTACAGTGTGTTCTACACCGATCTCCCTTGCTTGAAAAGAGCTCGACCACGAGCTTATATTTGCACGAAGAGTTATTCCTTCATGTAGGTAATACTTAAATAAATTTGCAACATTAAAACTAGAATAAATAGTCAAATCTGCAGGAACTTCAATGACATAAGCATCATCACTAATATTCTTCAGTATTTTGCATGGGCCATACTTTTTTGTTCTTTAGCTTATTATAGGTTTCTTCAGCTTATTATAGGTTCACACCGGGAAGCGCTCTTTTTGCAGAAACACCATCACCATGTCTCCTTCCTCAAACATCTTTTTTCTCATGTGTTGATCAACATTTGCCTTATATTTAACATTACACTTCTCTATCTTCTCTTTCACTTCCTGTTGGATAGCACACATTTTTTTAGTCATATGATCTGTAGCAATGCGCTGTCCCGAAAGCTTAGGCAGTAAAACAAGATCAAGATAATGGTTTGAAAACCTTCCATACACAATTACAAATGCAGCCTTACCTATAGTTAGACTTTGCATATAGTTATAAATAAATTCAGCATGCGCCAAAGTAATATCTCACTGCTTTCGACGATCATCAGAGATGGATCCGAGAAGGTTACCGAGTGTGCAATTTACCACTTCAGTTTGGTCGTCCATTTGAGGATGGTAAGTAATACTGAATTTAAGTAAAGTATTGAATCATTGCCAAATATCCTCCAAAAGTAGGATAAGAACTTGGAAGCATGATCAGAATTGATGGTTTTGGCACCTATGAAGGCGTACTATCTCTCGAAAGAAAAGGTTAGAAATGTTGCTGGTATCTATTGTCTTTCTTGCATGGAATAAAGTGTGATATTTTGAAAATCTATCAACCATAAAAAAAACAGAATCTATACCTTGTTGAGTTCTAGGGAGTCCCAACACAAAATCCATTGAGATATCATGCCATGACGTATCAAGAATAGGTAATGTGTATATAATCTCGTATTTTTTAGGATTGTCCTTTGGCAACTTGACAAACTGGACTATGCCACATATATTTTTTTGTCCTTTTCTTCAACTGAGGCAAGTAATATCTCTCTTTAATGGAAGTAATCATCTTATCATGTCCTAGACGTCCTCCTAAGCCACCAGCATGAAGGTCTCATACTTTCTGCTCTCTTAGTAAACAATGGGGTATGCACAATTAATCTCCATAAAATAAATAACCATCCTGAATATGAAAATCTCTGTCTGACTAATTTTTAAGTAGTTGTTCCAAGTCTCCTTGAAGTCTTTGTCTTCTGCATAGAGCTTCTTTAGGTATTCAAATACATTCACTTCTGCCTGCAAAGTCACCAACAAAACAGCTCTCCGAATGAGTGCATCCGTAACCTTATTCTGCTACCCAAAATTGTGCTTCAAAACAAAGGTGTAATGCTGCAGAAACGCGATCCAATGAGCATGCATATAATTGATGGTAGTCTGACTATTGATGGACTTTAAGGCTTGATGATCTGTGTTAAGTAGAAATTCTTGCAAGATTAAATAGTGCTCCCAATACTTCAAAGACTGTACCATGACATACAACTCTAGCTCATATGTGGTCCATTTTTGTCGACCTTTACTGAGTTTCCCGCTATAGAAAGCAATTGGACACCCTTCTTGGGATAGGACACCACCAATTCTTATGATAGACACATCACAATTAACCTCAAACATCTTTTAAAAATCTGAAAGTGTGAGCTCTAATGATGTGGACAACTTCTCCTTAATTAGTACAAAGCAACGGTCTGCATCTTTCCTCAAATGGAACTTGCCTTTCTTCATGCACTCAGTGATTGGCGCAACAATATTGCTAAAGTTTTTGACAAATCTCCTATAGAAAGTCACTAGACCATGAAAACTATAAACTTCGCTGACATTCTTTGGCTTGGGACAATTCAAATAGCACACACTTTTTCTTCATCAACATGGATGCCATATACACTAAGTACAAAGCCTAAGA
Source organism: Asparagus officinalis (assembly GCF_001876935.1). NCBI lineage: Eukaryota > Viridiplantae > Streptophyta > Magnoliopsida > Asparagales > Asparagaceae > Asparagus > Asparagus officinalis. The sequence goes on along the minus strand of NC_033800.1, from coordinate 142,488,546 downwards.
ATAATAGGCTACTGGTCATAAAGTTGCACTTTTTCATATTGATGTACAACTTATTATCTTGTAAAGCTGTTAGTACATTTCTCAAGTGGTCTATATATATAGACTCATTCTGGCTATAAATTAGGATATCATCAAAATAAACTATAATGAATCGATAAAGAGTTTTAATACCTGATTCACTAACTACGAGAAAGTGCTAGGACTATTGGAAAGGCCAAAAGGCACAACCAATCACTTGTACATGCCTACTTTTCTCTTGAATGCAGTCTTCCACTCATCTACTTCTCTAATGTGAATATGATGATAACTACTCCTAAGGTTAATTTTGGAGAATACTTTTGATCCAGATAATATATCCAATATGTCTTCCATGTGAGGGATAGGAAATCGATACTTCACGGTAATCTTGTTGATAGTTCTACTATCTACAAACATATTCCACTCTCCGTTCTTCTTTGGGACAAGTAATGCCGGCATACTACACGAATTTGTGCTAGCTCGTATAAGGTGTTTCTAGATGAGATCATCCACTTGTTTCTATAAGATCTCCCCTTCCTTCGGTCTCATTCGATAGTGTCGTAGATTTGGTAGGCATGATCTAGGGATGAAGTCGATCTGATGTTGGATGTCTTGAAGTAACAGTAGTTTAGAAAGGAAGTTCATCAGACATAACTGTATTAAATTATTGCAAGGGGGTCTGTACTTTAGGTGGAATTTTGGTGGAGACAGAATCCTCTTTTCCTAATACAACAAGAGCATAAATCTCATCAGACTATTTCAAATCTTTTATAAAATCTTTATTGTTAATGACCAAAAAGGTCTTCTTTCCAGCAACATCTCTTTTGATTGGTCCCTTCTCTATAAGAGGCACGAGGACAACTCAGTGATCATCTTTCTTAAAGATATAAACATTGTCCTTCCCCCTTGCATTGCATCAACATCAAATTGTCATAGCCTGTCTAACAACATATGACAAGCATCCAACCTAACTACATCACGCAACACCCATCAACATAAATACAACAAATGGAAAAGGACATCTGACGCACCTTATCAACCTACACGTCATTACCCTTCTAAATCTAACCAATCTTGTAGGGAGCGGGATGTTTCTTTGCCTTCAAGCCTAATTTCTCTACCATATGCCGAAAGATAATATTATCACTACTACCACTATCAATGATAACTTTACAAGTCTTATGTTACACTGTGCACCTTGTGTGGAAGATATACACTACTAGAAAATGGATTATTGCCTACGGATATTTAGCGACGGAATTTGCCGTCGCTATAAGTTCGG
>NC_033800.1:142485982-142486246 GCF_001876935.1 Asparagus officinalis | reverse complement strand
ATCTCGCGGTGGTCCACGGATAAACCCCGGCGCAGGCGAAGAACCCACAAAGCGAGCGACCGCAAAACATGAGCTCGTGATTTGTTTGACACAAAAGGAGAAAGTTGTAATCTTTCTTTTATTTTTCTTTGATTTTCATTGTAACCGGATCTTATAAAAAGACCGGATCTTTTGTAACTCAAAAAGCTGTTATTTAAGATGACAATGGAATTAACAATGAAGAAAGACACGATTTTCACCGCGAACAATCTGGCGACCACAGTG
>NC_033800.1:142397460-142485892 GCF_001876935.1 Asparagus officinalis | reverse complement strand
GTCCAAGAAGTCCAAGTTCTCCTCCAGGAGAAAAACTCGTTGGTATGAAGACGTTGAAAACACCAACGAAGATCTCGCCCCGTTTGATGCCAAAGTCGCATCGGGTGAGATTCCTCCAATTCCCAACCAGGTTGGATCTGCTCTGGCCAACCCTTCTCTGGTAATGAGCCTCTGATGGTGCGGTCATTCGTCGGCACTCTTCGCGGAGCCGCCTTCGATTGGTATCGCCGCCTCAAGCCAGGCAGCGTAAACAGCTGGGATGACATGGAGACCAAGTTCCTGGCCAACTTCTTCGACGACGACACCGAGATATCTATCGGATCGTTGCTCGATGAGAAGCAGAAGGACGGAGAGTTAGTCGATACCTTCGTCAAAAGATTCCGGAACAAGGCGATGAATTGCCGGGACCCGATCACCGAGGAATTCATCCTCCAGACCTGCCACAACAACCTCGCGTTGGACGTGCTAGAAGCAATGGGGACAGCACCATCCAATACATGGAAGGACTTGAAAGTCCGGGGAGAGCAAGCTGAGCGATTCCTCAAGAGGAAGAAGGCGGAAAGAGGCCAACCGGCGACGAGTGTTCCAAAGCAAAACTTCGTCCCACGGGGGAAAGGTAAGGCACAAGCTAATGCAGTTGATGCTAATCAAACCTTTCAATTGCAACCACAGCAACAGCAGCCACAGCAACAAGCACCCCAACAATCTCGAGGACAATGGCAACAACGGCCTCAGAAGCAGAAATCTGCGGAGCCGAGGTTTCCTAAAGTGTACTCCTTCAAGGATGATGAAGTTCCCGGCATCTTCAAATACCTGTTGGAGAACAACAAGATCCAGTTGCCGGCGATCGTGGATCAAGAAGGGGCCAGCAAAGTGACGGATCCAAAGTACTGCGCGTACCACAGAGCGGTCCACCACCCTACGAGATCATGCTACCACCTCAAGGACAAGATCCAGGCGTTAATCGACGTAGGAGTCATAACCCCGAAACCAGCCAAGAATGTGGGGGCCAACGCAGTGTCAATCAGTTTTGGGTCGGTGCCTACAACTTGGTTCGAGCCAAAACGCGTCACCAAAGTCGGGATGAAGACGGTGAATGACGATCCGCACGGACAGCGCCAAAAGGGACTTGTGCCGCACACAACCCCAAATGGCGAAATCCTTTGGGTTCATCCAGATCTGATTGGAGATGAACAATGGGCCGGTTCGTCATCCGGGAGGAAGTCTAAAGGAAAAGGGAAGTCTTGTTATGGAGTCTCTGCTATCCCAGGGGAAGATGACGAAAGAATCTCCACTTTCCTGCTCTCTGAAGAAGAACAAGAAGCTTTTGCGACACGGAGCGGAAATGAATACCACTACAATTATCCGCCACCTAGTGAGCAGGGGGTGAACAAGCGGGGACCAGCCAAAACTCTCACGGAGATGGGAGTGATTGCAAGTCCCACACCGGGTAAAGAAGCTCTACGACAACCGGTGAATAAACCAAAAGAGAAGAATCCCCAAGAGGTACAGAATCCGAAGCAGTCTCGTTTCAGTCGTCCAATTGGAAGAGACAAACCGGAAAGCTCGAAGACTCCGCATAGCTTCGACATTATGGCGCAATTAGCCAACATTCCTGCACGGATAACGCTGTATGAGTTGCTGCGATTATCCAAAGAAACCAGGGAGGCCCTACAAGAAGCTTTGGCCAATGCAGAGGTATTTCTGACTCAAGTCAAGCCGATACCTGAACAGCCAGAACCGCTGAGTCAACAGTGCAACATAGCGACTAAGAACCTTCCCTGCATTACTTTCACCAAAGAAGATATGCAGACGAAGAATTCGAACCACGATCGGCCGTTATATTTCGTCGGATACATTGGCTCCAGCCAAGTCAACCGAATCCAAGTGGATCCGGGTTCTGCTGTGAGTATTATGCCGCTTCGATTGATGCATTTCCTCGGCATCCCAGTAAGCAAGTTGGCGTCCACAGGCACTGTTATTTATGGATTCAACACTAGTGGGTCAAGACCCTTGGGTAAGATCCGGGTGAAGTGCCAGATGGGAGATCTGAAGACAGAAGTCACGTGTTATGTGATCGATGCGGAGACTTCGTACAACTTACTATTGGGTCGGCCTTGGATCCATAGTAACGTGATAATTCCCTCTACTCTCCATCAGTGTTTGAAGTATGTCGACACTGACAATGAGGTTAGGACGGTGGTCGCGGATAAGCAACCATTCAAGGGGTATGAGAATTATTTCACCGATTCTCTCCTTTATGGTAACGAATCCGATACTGAACCATCGGCCCAGGGCACAGACAGCGGAGAAGAAGCTGATTCTGAAGCCGGATTCGATTACAATGGCGGTTTTGTTTTAAATGACATTGTACCCTTTGTAATCAATCTTGACGATGAACAATCGTCAGATGGAGGTTGTAACTGGCAACTTGCCGATATTGCAATAAAAGATGATTTAGAGTACTCCTTGTCTCTTGATGATGTGATAAAAGAGCTGTACGACAATCCTGAGTTGTATATGCCGATCCGATCATCCTATGTAACGAAGGAACACCTCCAGCATTCTTTCGGAACAACCATGGTCATCCCGAACAAAGTAAGAGGTGCTAAAGAAGTGATTTACGGTAAAGGAAAAAGCTCTCCGTTACCAGATCATTTCCTAAGTGAAGACGAAGATGATGACAAACCTGGTCGACATCTATCCAAGTATAGTCCAGAAGCGCGCAAGCTCATGGAAAAGCAGGGCTACGATTTCACACTCGGAGAAGGTTTATACTTCGATCGAGGTCCTCGTAATCCAGCCAAAGCAGTATATGTACCAAAAGGTAAACCTGAGGATTATTATAAATATGGGCGAGGCTTAGGTTATGTTTCATCAGATGACGAATGTGGTTGGCAAATTATCGATCAAATTGCTAACAAAGCCAAGAAGGGATACTCTCCCGATGCTTCAGAGTGGGACTCCGATACAAGTCTGGGAGAAGTTTTCAAAACCCTAATGGCGAACATGACTACAGCTGATCCATCCACCATGGAAGACGACGATCAAATGCCAACATGGGAAGACCCGTGGGTTCACCATCTGAATATGCAGTATGGCGATAGGTTCGAGCAAAGAGAACCACCCACTGAAGATAAAATAGTCCAGATTAACATGGGTGATGAAGCTAACCCAAAGCCTATATTCATCAGCGACAGTCTTCCCCCAGATGAGAAGGAGGAATTGATTGCTCTCATCAGGGAATATATCGACGTCTTCGCATGGAATTATGAAGACATGCCAGGGCTCGACCCCAATGTCGCAATGCACCGCCTCGATATCAAGCCGGATGCCAAACCTGTCAAGCAACAGCAAAGACGGTTTCGTCCGCAGATTATGGAAGCCATTGAGGCAGAGGTTAAGAAGTTGATCGAATCAGGATTTATCCGAGAGGAACAACATCCAGACTGGTTAGCCAACATCGTTCCCGTCATGAAGAAGAATGGCAAAATCAGGATTTGCATCGACTTCAGGAACCTGAATGAAGCATGTCCGAAAGACGATTTCCCTCTCCCGATCACGGATGTCATTATCGACAATACATGTGGATTTGAGAGGATGTCCTTCATGGATGGATTTTCGGGATATAACCAGATCAAGATGCATCCAGAGGATGAGAAGCATACGGCGTTTAGAACACCCCTCGGCGTTTTCTGCTATACGGTGATGCCTTTCGGCCTGAAGAATGCCGGTGCCACATACCAGCGAGCGATGACTAAGATTTTCCAAGAACATCTCAGGAAAACAGTCGAATGTTACGTTGATGATTTGGTTGTGAAAAGCCGCAACAAGGAAGATCACATCAAGGATTTGAAGACAATGTTCGATCTCATGAGGAGTCATCAGTTGAAGATGAACCCCACTAAATCATTTCTTGGAATGTCCAGCGGAAAATTTCTTGGGTTCGTCGTCACCACTAAGGGTATACATATCGATCCTGATAAGGTGAAGGCGATACATGAATTGCAGCCCCCGAGGAATCTGAGAGAACTCAGAGGATTGCAAGGGCGTTTAGCTTATATCCGGCGTTTCATCTCAAATCTTTCTGGGAAGTGCCAACCGTTCTCTAAGCTGAACAAGAAAGGAGTATCATTCATCTGGGATGATGCCTGCCAAAAAGCGTTCGAAGATATCAAAACATATCTGGCGAACCCTCCTGTTCTCGTTGCACCGAAATCTGGTAAACCGTTCTTGATTTATCTCAAGGCGATGAACCACTCGATAAGTGCCTTACTAGCGCAAGACGATGATAACGGTCACGAACAGGCAGTTTATTACCTCAGTCGGACCTTGGTAGGCGCTGAGTCTCGATATCCGATGATTGAGAAAGAATGCCTTGCATTGGTATTTGCGATGCAAAAGATGCGGCATTACCTAGTGGGACAGACGATCTACGTTATCTCCAACGTTAATCCAGTACGGGTGTTTATGACGCAACCGGCCTCTATGAATTGGCGTCTAGCGAAGTGGGCCCTTCTCTTGTCCCAATACGATTTGCACTTCAAGCAGCAGAAGTCGATAAAAGGACAGGCGATTTGTGACCTTTTGGCGGCAAACCCGACCACAGATACGGCAGAAGTATATGATGACTTGCCGGATGAAACCCACGAGGTTAACACCACATCACACCAACAAGTATGGCAATTATACTTCGATGGTGCCTCAAGGGCAGTTAATAGAGTAATAACCCCGGGATGTCCTACAGTTTCCTCTGGAGTTGGAGTCGTCTTAATCTCCCCTGGAAAGCACGTGATGCCTCGGGCTTATTCGTTGACTAGTCCGTGCTCCAATAATGTTGCCGAATACAACGCGCTTCTCATTGGACTCAGTTTCGCCAAAGAGCTGGGGGTCGAATATCTCGAAGCTTTTGGAGATTCGCAATTGATAGTCAACCAAGTTCGCGGTGAGTATGAAGTCAGGAATCAAGACCTGATCCCGTACCACCAGGAAGCCATCAAAATGGCAGAATCTTTCGAAGAATTCTTTATTGAATACATCCCTCGTCTCCAGAACGCTTATGCAGACGCACTGGCGGCACTAGCAGTATCACTGGCACAGCCTCCCGAAGCTGAGCTGTTAGTCACAGTACGGACGCATCAACTCTGCGTACCCATATACAGTACGGAGATTGAAGAAGAAGAGGATAGAAACGTGAACGCCAAAGAGGTGAATTCAACTCAAATTGGGTCTGAGTCCCGAGATTGGCGTTTTCCTATCATCGACTACGTCCAATATGGTATCTTGCCAGAGGATGTAAAAGAAAAGGAATCAATCCGCCGAAGAGCTCCAAGATTCTTCTATAATACTGAAACCCATACATTATACCGTAGAGGGTACGACGGTCTTTTACTCCGATGCCTTTCGAACAGAGAAGCAAAGGAAGTTCTTAAGGAAGCACACGAAGGAGAATGTGGTGCGCATCAGCCCGGTCCTAAACTGTATGATCGCATCAGGAGGATGGGATATTTCTGGCCAACGATGGTTCGTGACGCAATCGAATACGCACGAGAATGCCACGCTTGCCAGATACATGCGAATTATATGCATCAACCGCCAGAGCAGTTGCACACGTCAACCACGTCTTGGCCGTTCGAGACTTGGGGCATGGACATAGTCGGTCCTATTTTTCCCCCTTCAGTCAAAGGTGATCGGTTCATCCTCGCGATCACAGATTATTTCTCAAAGTGGGCTGAAGCGATTCCGCTTAGAGAAGTGAAGACGAACAACGTCATCAATTTCATCAAGCATCATGTCATTTACCGACACGGCGTGCCAAGAAGGATCATTCATGACAACGGTCCACAGTTCATAAGCAATGCCTTCGTCAGATTCTGCGACAAGTTCAAAATCGAAGATGTTTCGTCGACAGCTTACTATCCCGCTGCGAACGGATTAGCTGAAGCGTTTAACAAGACGATCATTAAGATCCTGTCCAAGCTCGTGAAGACCAATAAACGAGACTGGGACGATAAACTCGGTGAAGCACTCTGGGCTTATCGCACCACCATACGCACGCCTACGGGAGCTACCCCGTATTCGCTGGTATACGGATGTGAAGCTGTGCTACCGCTGGAAATTCAGATTCCGTCCCTTCGGATCGCCCTCGCAACGGAGATGACGACGGAGGAACAACATCAGAAGCGTCTCGAAGAGCTCGAGAGGCTGGATGAAAAGCGTTTGGAGGCTCAACAACACATCGAGTTTTACCAAGCCAGGATGTCAAGGGCTTTTAACAAAAGAGTCCGACAGAGAAGCTTCAAGGAAGGAGATCTGGTCCTCGCTGCTCGCCGACCAATAATTCTCACCTCCAAGAAGAAAGGTAAATTCGAACCCAAATGGGAAGGACCGTTTGTAATAGACACAGTCTATTCAAACGGCGCATATCGCCTGATTACTCAAGAGGGCGCCAGGCAATTAATGCCAATAAATGGGAAGTTCCTGAAAAAGTACTATCCCTAGTACATTCAGGATAACTCGTTTACCGGGAAGTTCCTTGAAGAATATTACACTTAATATTCTAGAGGATAACCCAAAATAATTTTTCTCCACCAAAATCCCTCACTGATCAGTTTCAATTGACAGTGAGTCCACCAAAAGTATCCATCTGGCCCTCTTGACTCTTTCCATAGACAAGAGGTCCATTTTCATTTCGGAGTCCCCTTTCGATAAACGAAAGAACTCCCTTCTCTTTCTCTTTGGTCAAGCCTTCCCATGGTTATAGCCAAAGTTGAAATTCCACTTCGATAAACGAAGAACCCATTTTCAGTTTAGATAACCCATCCTATAAAAGGCAAGTTTATCTAAATTTTCCAGATTCTCGGAGTGGACACCCCACTTCTAGTTTCTTCTTCGCTGGAAATAGAATATAAAATTCTTCCTTTCCAGAATCAGGGAATAGAATATAAAATTCTTCCTTCCTTGTTTTCGGGTTCGCCTTCACCCTAAAAGAAGACCGGGAAATAGAATATAAAATTCTCCCTTTCCCGCACCAATCTTTTCCCAAAATTTGTCAATCTAGGATTCATCCTAGAAAGTTTATCCCGAATCCTAAGCAGGGATAAGTCTGCGCCTAACACGCGCTGCCGGTTTAGTCTTTTCTCCGTAGAAAAAGCCACCAGGTCTGATTCTGGGGTATTTTATCCTGAAACCTAAGCAAGGATAAGTCTGCGCTTAACCTGCGCTGCCGGTTAGTTCTAAAAGAACACCCGTTCACATATTCGACATTGTGACAGGTTGTTATTAATAACACCAAAATCCATGCCTTACACGCATGGGGAATGTCATCCTGAATCCTAAGAAAGGATATGTCGACACCTAACACGTGTCGCCGGTTTAGTCTTTTACCGATTGAAAAAGACACCAGAGTTCGATTCTGGGGTATCTCATCCCGAAGCCTAAGTAGGGATAAGTCAACGTCTAATACACGTTGCCGGGTAGCCTATTCCCGTAACAATGGCGAAGCCTATGTATTCAACATCATAGCACAAAGTCTCAGAGAATTCACTCTCTTAGCACAACGTTACATGCGGAACGGATTTAGACAATCCGCATGCTAGCCCGACTCAAACGGTAGTCGGTAAAGGCTAATCAAATCCGTTGAAGGCTGGGGGTTAGCCAAAAACCCCAAAGTCAACGCCTAACACGCGTCGCCGGGTAGTCTATTACCGTGAGAAAGACGAAGTTTACGTATTCAATATCGTAGCGCTAAGAGCGTTAACTCTCTTAGCACAACGTTACATGCAGAACGGATTTAGACAATCCGCATGCTTGCCCGACTCAAACGGTAGTCGATTCAAACGGTAGTCGGTAAGAGCACGTCAAATCCGTTGAAGGCTGAGGATTTGCCAAAAATCCTAAGTCAACGTCTCATACACGTTGCTGTTTAGTCTTTTCACAGGAGAAAGACGAAGTCTACGTATTCAATATCGTAGCACTAAAAGGGTTAGCTCTTTTAGCTTAACGTCACATGCGGAACGGACTTGAACAATCCGCATGCTAGCCCGACTCAAACGGTAGTCGGTAAAGGCTCATCAAACCCGTTGATGGCTGAGGGTTTGCCAAAAATCCTATAAATACGAGAGTCACTGACGCATCAGCTTCATTAGTTAGTCTTGTGATTTGAGCATCCAACGACATTCGAAACCCTAGGGTCAACGCCGGACAACGCGTAACCCTAGGTCGACGCCAGTCAACGCGTTGCAATCAAACAGTCAACATACGATGTTCAAAACCCTAAGGTTAACGCCGGACAACGCGTAACCCTAGGTCAACGCCAGTCAACGCGTTGCGACCAAACAGTCAACGTACGACATTCGAAACCCTAGGGTCAACGTCAGTCAACGCGTAACCCTAGGTCAACGCCGATCAATGCGTTGCAATGAAAGAATCAATATTCCGAAAAGTATACGAGTATAAACTGCTTCTTAATACTCCAACAAGGTATATGAGTATAAACTATTCCCTATTTTTGGTTGAGAAGTTCCTGGAGAATTTTTATAAATATTCTTAAGGATAACTCAACAATACTAAGAACTCAACGCCAACAATCGATGGTCAGTTCTATGTTGAACCAACAAACACGAGCTAAAGATCAAAAAAATCAGGAATCGACTTCAAGTTCGAAATTCCGACAACGGTCAGACAATAAATGCAGCACCGGAACTCTTACAGACATTCGACAAAGCACCGAATAGCCTGGAGGATTGAAGGAATCAAGAACGGAAGCCATTCCAAGGTCCCGTTACACCGACTGAAGGTTGGGACAATCATATCCAAAGTATTCCAGACTCTTCTATAAAAGAACGAGGCTGAAATACTTTGGAGGGGGTATCTGTAGGCATATAAAATTGCTTATAGGTCCCTTAGCATAGCTCGGCACAAACCGACGAACCAACGAAGTGACGAGGTTGACGAATCGTATGCAAGTAACGGAATACATCCATTCGCGTGCGGAATCAAGCCAACAGTTCGGGGAGTCAACGAGTCATCCAACCAAGGGCAGACTCGGACGAATCACGATCGAATCAAGATCAGTTTCGGACTCGAACCCAGAAGTGGATTTACTGTCAAATCAGGAATCGGATCTACGGCCAAATCAGATCAACAAATCAGAGTCCGAATTAGCCGAATCACGGACAAAACGACGAAACAGAAACGCCTAAGGGGGGCTCGGCCAAAGCCGAGCCACCCATGGGTGGCTCGGCCAAAGCCGAGCCACCCATGGGTGCGGCCCAGAGCCGGCCCTCCCCTTGGTTCATTTGTAAAGGTTGGATTTTTTGGAGGCGAAGCCCTGCAGGATTGAAGACTCAGATCTAAAAAAGATTCAAACTTTAGGACTTCGAGGACTTGCTCATCCAGATCTGGTGCTCGGCGATCGTCAACGCCAAATAAGGCAAGAGTTCGAGAGGACCGGATCTCAGATCTACGCAGGCACACTCCGGATCAAAGCTTAGCCTTTGATCCCGAGATTTGGGCGATTGTTTCCTTGGTGAACCAATCCCCCCCGGCTATTATTTCCTTTGCGAAATAATACCCGTCGTACTGCGTAGATCCGATCGGATCTAGATCGTGCGGTGGTCCACGGATAAACCCCGGCGCAGGTGAAGAACCCACAAAGCGAGCGACCGCAAAACAGGAGCTCGCGATTTGTTCGACAAACAAGGATAAAAAGTTGTAATCTTTCTTTTAAAGCCAAAATCCCCTCTCGATTCCTCCAATGAACGAGAGGTCCACCTTCAAATCGAGCGATCAAACCTTCCGACAGTTAGGTCGTCTCAAACTCCTGCTTGGTCAAACATTCATACAGTTAGGGCCACAGCCAAAATCTCCTCTCGATTCCCCCAATGAACGAGAGGTCCACTTCCAAATCGGGTAATCAAACCTTCCGACAGTTAGGGTTATCCGAATTGTTACGATTCTCGGAGTGGAGATCCCACTCTTAGTTTCATCCTTCCGGATTCTGGGGGTGGAGATCCCACCTCGAGTTTCCTTTCCAGCTGTAGATAGAATATAAAATTCTTCCTCTTCAGCACCGGGAGATAGAATATAAAATTCTTCCTCTCCTCGGACCTTTCCGATGCTCGGAGTGGAGAACCCACTCCCAGTTCATCATTCCGGATTCTGGGGGTGGGGGATCCCACCTCAAGTTCCCTTTCCAGCTGTAGATAGAATATAAAATTCTTCCTCTTCAGCACCGGGAGATAGAATATAAAATTCTTCCTCTCCCGTTTCTCAATCTGTCTTTGCTTTTAGAAAAGACACGATTGTCAAATCCGGGCACTCGATGCACGGGGAATTTTATCCCGAAGCCTGAGTAGGGATAAGTCAACGCCTAACACGCGTTGCCGGGTAGTCTATTCCCGTGAGAAAGACGAAGTCTATGTATTCAAAATCATAGCATTAAGTCTAAGAGGAGCAATTCTCTTAGCACAACGTTACATGTGAAACGGGTTTTAATAATTCACATGCTAGCCCGATTCAAACGGTAATCGGTAAAGGCACATCAAACCCGTTGATGGCTGGGGGTTTGCCAAAAAATCCCAAAGCCTACGTCTAACACGCGTTGCCGGTTAGTCTTTGACCGTAAAAAAGGACAAAAGACCATATATTCAACATTGTGGCAGGTTGTTATTAATAACACCGAAATCCATGCCTTACACGCATGGGGAATTTCATCCTGAATCCTAAGAAAGGATATGCCGACGCCTAACACGCGTCGCCGGTTTAGTCTTTTACCGATTGAAAAAGACACCAGAATACCAGTCTGGGGTATTTTTATCCCGAAGCCTAAGTAGGGATAAGTCAACGTCTAATACACGTTGCCGGGTAGCCTATTCCCGTAACAATGGCGAAGCCTATGTATTCAACATCATAGCACAAAGTCTAAGAGAATTCACTCTCTTAGCACAGCGTTACAATCCACATACTAGCCCGACTCAAACGGTAGTCGGTAAAGGCTAATCAAATCCGTTGAAGGCTGGGGATTAGCCAAAAATCCTAAAGTCAACGCCTAACACGCGTTGCCGGGTAGTCTATTCCCGTGAGAAAGACGAAGTCTACGTATTCAATATCGTAGCACTAAAAGGGTTAACTCTTTTAGCTTAAACGTCACATAGGAGCGGACTTAAACAATCCGCATGCTAGCCCGACTCAAACGGTAGTCGGTAAAGGCTAATCAAATCCGTTGAAGGCTGGGGATTAGCCAAAAATCCTAAAGTCAACGCCTAACACGCGTCGCCGGGTAGTCTATTCCCGTGAGAAAGACGAAGTCTATGTATTCAATATCGTAGCACTAAGAGCGTTAACTCTCTTAGCACAACGTCACATGCGGAACGGATTAAGACAATCCGCATGCTAGCCCGACTCAAACGGTAGTCGGTAAAGGCTTATCAAACCCGTTGATGGCTGAGGGGTAGCCAAAAATCCTAAAGTCAACGCCTAACACGCGTCGCCGGGTAGTCTATTCCCGTGAGAAAGACGAAGTCTACGTATTCAATATCGTAGCACTAAAAGGGTTAACTCTTTTAGCTTAAACGTCACATAGGAGCAGACTTAAACAATCCGCATGCTAGCCTTCGAAACCCTAGGGTTAACGCCGGTCAACGCGTAACCCTAGGTCAACGCCAGTCAACGCGTTGCAATCAAACAGTCAACGTACGACGTTCAAAACCCTAAGGTCAACGCCGGACAACGCGTAACCCTAGGTCAACGCCAGTCAACGCGTTGCGATCAAAAAGTCAACGTACGACGTTCAAAACCCTAGGGTCAACGCCGGTCAACGCGTAACCCTAGGTCAACGCCGATCAATGCGTTGCAATGAAAGAATCATTACTCCGAAAAGTATACGAGTATAAACTGCTTCTTAATACTCCAATAAGGTATATGAGTATAAACTGTTCCCTATTTTTGGCTGAGAAGTTCCTGGAGAATATTTTTATAAATATTCTTAAGGATAACTCAACAACACTACGCCGGACAACGCGTCGCAAACAAAGACTCAACGCCAATAATCGATGGTCAGCTAAAGATCAGAAAATCAGGAATCGACTTCAAGTTTAAAATTCCGACAACGGTCAGACAATAAATGCAGCATCGGAACTCTTACAGACATTCGACAAAGCACCGAATAGCCTGGAGGATTGAAGGAATCAAGAACAGAAGCCATTCCAAAGTCCCATTACACCGACTGAAGGTTGGGACGATCATATCCAAAGTATTCCAGACTCTTCTATAAAAGAACGAGACTGAAATACTTTGGAGGGGGTATCTGTAGGCATATAAAATTGCTTATAGGTCCCCTAGCATAGCTCGGCACAAACCGACGAGATCGACGAATCGCACAGAAGCGACAGAATGCATCCATACGCGTTCGGAATCAAGCCAAGTGTCAAAGAATCCGAGCCACCTATGGGTGGCTCGGCCCAGTGCCGGCCACCCATAGGTGGCCGACCCAGATCTGTGCGCGGGCACAGTTCAGAGAGCCTATAAATAGGCGCCCCTTGGTTCATTTGAAAGGGTTGTATTTTTTGGAGGCGAAGCCCTGCCGGATTGAAGACTCAGATCTAAAAAAGATTCAAACTTTAAGACTTCGAGGACTTGCTCATCCAGATCTGGTGCTCGGCGATCGTCAACGCCAAATAAGGCAAGAGTTCGAGAGGACCGGATCTCAGATCTACGTAGGCGTACTCCGGATCAAAGCTTGGTCTTTGATCCCGAGAATTAAAGGCTACTATTTCCTTGGCGAAATAGTACCCTCGACTATTATTTCCTTGGCGAAATAATACCCGTCGTACTGCGTAGATCCGACCGGATCTAGATCTCGCGGTGGTCCACGGATAAACCCCGGCGCAGGCGAAGAACCCACAAAGCGAGCGACCGCAAAACAGGAGTTCGTGATTTGTTCGACACAAAAGGAGAAAGTTGTAATCTTTCTTTTATTTTTCTTTGATTTTCATTGTAACCGGATCTTATAAAAAGACCGGATCTTTTGTAACTCAAAAAGCTGTTATTTAAGATGACAATGGAATCAATTACAAAGAAAGACACGGTTTTTCCCGCGAACAATCATGCTTCTAGTCCTAATAGTCTTCATAACTTATCGGACCACGTCAGCACTGCCATGCCTCCAACCGCTTCTCATTTAATGCTGATATGATCTCTCCTCCAGTCGTCAGCCGACATCTGTAAAGCAAGTGCTGACGCGGTCGCCAGTCCATACTTGTTCACCATAATCTTGTGCTCCGCTACAATGACGGTTTTGCTATTATACTACTGATATAAATAGAAGTACTATTCTAACATTGAGGAGGAAGGATATTCTGAGATCTAATCTCTAACTTAAGCAATACGTGCTAATTGTACTACACTACAGAACTCATGCAGTTCTTTATTTCCCCACTCAAGTTCACCAGCTAACTTGATTGTAGGAGGAACCACGGGGGAACCAAGCTCCATCCTCTCACGAGCTGTTATTTATGCACGCTCAAGCTATTAGACTCAGAACCGGATATTCGGGGAAGGAAGCGACCCCTCATCAATCTCACCTCCATCACATATTATTGACTGTTTGATCACTTAACATCAACATAAATAGAAGAGAATATTCTAACATTTGATATTATAAAAACTAAATATAGCCAATTGAGTAATTAGCAAAAAATAACTTACATCAGAAAAGCGTAAATAATAAGATAAAGAGGAAAGTTAATGGCATTGCTAATAGTATTATCAGTAGCAAACTACAATGTAAAGTTAATCTATTTTGTGAAGTCCAACTACTGGCTATAAAAATTAAGGTTTCTATATGTATACTTTATAATTTATTAAAAAGGGTCATATAATCTTATATAATAAAATAGATTTAATACTAAATAGTAATATCATTGTAATAATATCGTTATTAGGGAAAATTATTCTTGAACCGATATGTTCGTTACAATATATAAGCTATGCACTCTAAATTCTTGTGTCTTTTATAGAGCCAAAAAAGCTTGAATACGAGCATCTAACATTTTGCTCTCACAATAGCAAAATCCACTTGACAGGTGTATTCCAGATGAGTTATATGTCCTATATACAATATAACTGCCCTAGGCAAGCGAGTTATAATAGCATTTTTCATTCACATCGTTTGGGACAAGATTTGATAGAGACCTTGTATCAAAGATTTTTTTTATATTTAGAGCACATGGCGAAATATAACATAATCTCTCTCTAATTTCGTAAGAAAATAATTCTTCATACTTTCAGTTTTATTTCTATGATACGGACAATCTAATACTATTATAAAAGTGTGTTGTCATGTTAAAACATTTCTTACAAAAATACCCTCCGAAACACATACATGCATACATCTCTAGCACATCCATACATGCATACGTTAAGATATATACATACTTAATTTTTCATAACCTCCCTATTTATTAGCATCAAATTTTCATTTAACCACCCACTAATAACATTCCTCCATTAAGTCTTCACACTAATAATAAAAAACGTTACAACTATTCATCTTCCATAAATCACTATAAATTACTATTATAACATTCCTCCACTAAGTCTTGACATTACACACTAAAAATAAAAAACGTTACAACTATTCATCTTTCATAAATCACTATAAATTACTATAGAATCTTATCAAATTTCTCTAACCAAAATTCTAACTTTTAATCAAAATTTATTCATATTGAAAAGTAAGGAGACACAACTACAGCACTTACAAACCGCAACAAGTGTGAGTGTGTCAATGGTAACATCACTGGTGGAATACAATCGAATTGAATGAGGAGATGGTAATGGAAGCATCAGTGTAACAATTTAGAGAGCAGAGAAAAAACCGATGAAGGCGACAAAGAAGGCGATCTTGTATTTTATCAAAATCTGCAGCTATTTCAGTCATAAACTAATTGGTTTTCCCCCTTTTCATCTTCGTATATGTTTTTGCCTTAGCATGTAAATTAGTTTCCAAATCCTAGGCATGTTTGTAAATATGCTAAATTGTTTGTATAGTTTGGTTGAATCTCTTAATGCATTATGCTTATTCTCGGGATAAAGAAAGCTTTGTCTATGACAATGCATTATAAGTGTAATTGCTTTCACTCTATATGTGTAAAGGGTTAATTTTTGTTCTATGGTCACTAAGGTAATACATTAATATTATTCGGTTATGAAGGACAAATAGAAAGTGCAGGAAGATCAGTTTAGAAAATGATATAGTTAGTTGGTCTTGATGATGCTTATAGAATGGATTACTACTACAATTTTAAGAGTATTATGAATTTTCTGCTATTAATTATTAAATTTCTGCTATTAATCTACTATTTGAGTATAATAGTTAATGTATGATAATTATAATATATATTGATATCACATTAATATATAATATTTATATGAATTATTAAATATGTGCAATTATCAAATATAATATGAGTAAAAAGTTATTTATTTACCAATTCAAATAAATAAATATATAACATAACATTACAGTAATATGAAAAGTCGTCAACTTTTCATTATTTCATTTTCTTCTTAACCCCCCTTCAATAAGGAACTCATTCATGAAGGGTTACCCATTTCTCTATTGACCATCTGTAAATTGTATTATTATAACAAATAGGGAAAATTATACATAATTCCCTCTTCTATATCTTGAGTTGCACTAAATCCTCCTTAATATACGAGCACTTAATACCCTTGAAATGCAATTTTAGAGATATAAATTATAAGTATCAAATATAAATTGGGGGACTCTAAGAGCTAATAATAAACTAGAAGAGGTTTAATAATTTCTAGAAAGATAATTTCCAAATGGCATCCCTCTTTCTCATGTAAATGTACTTGAGCTTGTTACTTTACATGTTGTTTATACTTTATAGTAGAAACATGTGTAAGCTAATTTTCTATGCAGAGAGTGATTGTTTTTGATAAAAATAACTTATTCATAACCTCCTACAAATATACCCATCTAATCTTTATGCATTAAGTCTCATTTCATTGAATGAATATTAATTCTTTATTAATTACTATAATATCTTAATAACTATTTACTTTCTAACCTAATAGAACCAAAAGAATTCTAAAAAATTGATCAACAAGTGTGCCTACGTGCAACGCACGTACACGATACTAGTGAACTATAAAATTGAATGAGAATATTAGATAATGTAAATAAAAGTAAAACCATAACTAAAAGTTAATGTGAATATGAGTCAAACCACAACTAAAAGTTGAATGAACGTATTGCAAGTAAATTCATATGCAAAATTCCTTTACGAATTGTATGATCACTCATCTTTTGAATACTTTAAGATACTAATAAACATATATATGTACTAGATCAATGCGTTTATAACTCACAAATAATAGATCACGTGACCACAGTCTGGGTTGAAGAAAATAATGATAATATTTTATTTGAGAGAAAGATTATTGAGTTGATGATCAATCTGACAAAAGTTTAGATATGAGTAAGCTAGTTTGATCAAAGAGTTAGTCCTCACACCCTAACATCAGTTTGTGAAATTCAACGAAAAACTGCTTTTTGATTCCGTATAATGTGACATCGGGCCTCGGAAAATCGGGCCGGGCTTAATCCTTGAGACCTCGCACATGCATACCACTAGATAGCAAGACTGAGTTTGAAGCCCTGCGCTGTAACCAAAACATAAAGTAAAAAACTGAAAACTAGAAACTAAAAACCAACCCATCCCTTTAATCAAGAAGATCTTCAATTAAAACGAACGATTTTTTTTTGTGGAGATTCGACGTCAGGGATTTTCCCCATGATTTTGTTTGGACCATATCTTATTGGGCTCGAGAAGGAGCTAGCGAGCCCAACAACGTACCAGCATGTACGTGAGATTGACCAAGGAAGCGGCAAAAGACTATTTCAGCTTCCCAGACATTGGGTGGGTGGGGGGTGGGGGGGGCTGAACATTAGCTGCCTTTGAAATGGATGGCGATAGGTTTTAAGATTAGTTACTCCCCAGTTCACACCGCTCCACCTCTCTGCGCGCAAGCAGTCCAACGATTACTATGCGAGTGCCTATGGGCCTTGTGGGCCTACAATTGCTTCCGTATATAGCTCGTTCGGTGAGCCCATGGCTACCCCCATCAATTAGGCCCATTGCTAGCAGCCCCTTGTTGCTAAGCTCCTGACAGTTTTAACTTTTTCCTGAAGGGTTAATTGGCATATTTACACCTTGTAGTATGGTACGGGAGTGTACCGGTGTAGTCATTTGAATCATAATTTAAAGGCAGGAGCTTTGCTATAGGGACCCAAAATATGGGACCAACATAGAGGACATGTGAGATGTGTTAGATAGCGGATTCCTAATTTATTTTGGTAACATGAGGTTATTAGAATTCCTAATCTGTTTTGGTAACATGAGGTTATTAGGATTCCTAATCTATTTTGGTAATAGGTTATTAGGATTCCTAATTTGTTTTGGCTTTTGGTTTAGAATTCCTACCATGTTTATGATTTTAGGATTTTTATATATATGGAACAATTGGAAGAGAGAATGGAGAAGAAAATTGGGGATATTTGGAGCACAGAAAAGATGTATTTTCTGAGCTATTTGTTTAGGGTTTTGTTTGGAGAGATTAAGAGCTTGTTGGTGAGATTAGTTTGTTCCTTCGAGAGTTTTGTAATCTTAGTTTGTACTATTTCTCTATTAGTAAAAACCACATCCCTTTCTTGCCCTGTGGACGTAGACAATTGCCGAACCACGTAAATCTCTTGTGTTATTTGGTGATTGTGCTTATGTATTTTGGTTGTGATCTCTCTTGTTTGGCTTGTATGTGATTCGACCACTTCCGCCGCGCACAACAATTGGTATCAGAGCTTCGGGTTCGACTTGAGGCTTGTTTGAAGGATTTGCTGAAGGATTCCTATTTGAAGAGTTAGATCGACAACATGGGTGAAGCAAGCACATCGGGATCGTCTCTTACGAAGACGATACATAATTTGACCATCAATAACATGAAGATCGATGTTCTGAAGTTTGATGAAAAGATCAATTTCGGTTTGTGGAGGTGCCAAGTGATGGATGCGTTGGACGCTCAAAACTTGGAAGAGACTCTTGAGTTGCAAGAGAAACCTACTGATATGGAAGAAAAGGTTTGGAAGAAAATAAATAGTAGGACGTGTGGAGTTTTTCGGTCATGCTTGACGCCGGATCTTATTTATGATGTGATAAACGAGACGTCGGCGAAGAAGATGTGGGAAACACTCAATGAAAAGTATCTTACTAAGAGCATTGAGAATCGGCTTCACTTGAAGAAGAGGTTTTACCAGTTCAAGATGAAGAAGAGAGTTTCCATCAGGGAGCATGTTAACAACTTCACGAAGCTACTTTCAGACATGCCCAATGTGGATATCATGGTTGAGAATGAAGACAAAGCGATGCTACTTTTGTGTTCGTTGCCCGAGGATGATTATGGTACCTTTGTTCTCACTATGATTAATGGAAAAACTATTGTTAGCTACAAGGAGGTGACCTCAGCGTTGGTGAATTATGAGTTGAGGAAGAGTGTTGATGAGTTCTCCGAGAAGGCATCAGGAGATGCATTAGTAGTTCAAGGCCGTGGTTCAAACTGAAGTAGGAGGTCGCAGTCTAGAGGTACACATCGTGGGATTCATAAGAATCAGTGTGCCTTTTGTAAAGAGGATGGACATTAAAAAGCTGAATGCCCAAAGTTAGATCGAGCCGAGAAGAATAAGGGGAAAGCTGTACAAGCTTCAGAGGTGAATGTTATCAAGACTAGAGGTAACAATTCAAATTCGGATTCTTCAGGCTATTCGTTGTCTGCACTACCATCAGTTTGTGTTGCCAACTATATAGAGTGGATATTGGATTCGGGTGCTTCTTATCACGTTTGCCCTAGGAGGGATTGGTTCTATAGCTTTCAGAAGTTGGAAAGAGAGGATGTTATGCTCATAGGTAATGGACATACATGCTCTATTGGTGGTATTGGTACCGTTCAGATTAGGATGAGTGACGGGGTGATTCAGGAGTTGGATGTGTTAGACCCTAGAGAGGGGGTGATTAGGGTCTTATGCTAATCTAATCCGATTATATGCCAATTAAAATTAATTAACAAGTTATCCTAGCAAGTATGAAATACAACAATATATGAGCTAGGATAAACAATATGAATAACGAGATATATCCTAACAAAGAGATATAGGCAATGTATGTGCAAGGATATATAAACTAACACAAGGGTAAACAAAATGAACTAGATAGTGGATAAAATAAATGAGCAATGCACAATTGGCGATATAAGATAAATGTAAAAGCAAATGCGCCAATGATAAACTCAAACACACTCAAATGATTAACAATGAGATTAATCAAATCTAAACTCAATATAAAACTAGCTTTAATAAGATGATAATCAAACAAATAAATATAAAGCTAGAAAAGAGTTTAGAAAACTTCTCAATAGATGACAAGAGATGGAGGGATAATAGTTGATTGCTCAAACTCCAATAGATGATCTCCTCAAGCTCTTGTGGAATTTTCTTCACAAACAAACTCTTGAAACAAACTTAAAAACCCTTCAACAAACTTGTAAAACTCTTTTAAAAACTCTCTTAAACATCCATAAGAAACAATAAAAGTTGAGGGTTTTTTATAGCCTCTTAAACCAGTCACAAACCCCCCAAAACCGAAAATATCAAAAACTAGCCGTTATAGGCTGAAAAGACCAAAATACCCCAAAATCCAGCATTCTGGAAATTTGCGTATTTTGCTTTGTAAAATCAATTAAAAATAGTAAAACAGCTCCAAAAAATATGAAATTTTGTGAGAAGTTTATAGACATGTAGAATAACATGTTAGAGAAATAATTTCTAAAAAATAATTTCCCATTTGAGAGAAATAAATGTTTTAACACAGATTTACAGTTTCTGAAAAACTGCTGACATACACGATTTTGTAAAATCAATTGGGCACAGTAAATCAACTCCAAAAATAATAAAATTTTGAGAAAAGTTTCTAAACATGTATATAAACATGTCAAAGAAAGAATTTTTTGAATACCACTTCCTATTTATGAAAACTCATCTGTTTTATAAAACATGCACGAACATGTGCACGAACAAAAACATGATTTTGTAAATTCCATTAAACATAACAAATCAATTCCAAACTTGATGAAACTTTGCGAAATGTTTATAAACATGAAAACAAACATGTTAGAAAAAGAATTTCTCAAATTGAATTTCTATTTGTGAAAACTCATGTATTTTGCAAGTGTGTCCAAAGTATAAAAACTCAAAACCATGCATGTATATATATAACTATATATATACATAGAAACCAAATACGTGTGTGTATATGATGTTGAGCTTAAGGTACTTAATACACATAATATAAAATCTAAACTAGATTACCCAAGCTTGATCTTGATCTTCATTGTAGCTCAACTTGGTACACATGCGGATGAAGCTTGAACTTGATTTTTAACTTTGAATTGCAAGGCTTCACCGACATTCCGCCAACCTCCTTTGGATATCATCGTTGAAGCTCTATTCCATCCATCCTCCAACAACGTTGTTTGTCTACAAAACATAGGAATGCACAAACACTAGACAAACAACATTAGTAATAAATTGTTTGTTAAACATCATCAAAACAAGAAGACCAACAGGATGAAGTGAGGTTCGTTCCACAATTGAAGATAGACATTATTTCACTTAGAGCTTTGGAGGCAGCAAGCTATAGGGTGGCCTTGGTGGATGCACGTTTGAAGGTCACATTGGGGTCCATGATTGTGATGAAGGGCGTCAGAAGGAACAATTTGTATTATTTGCTTGGAAGCACGGCGATTGATAGAGAGATGACGACTTTATCAGATTCGGTTAGACTGTGGCGTTATTTGATGCTAGGTTATTTGATTGATAATGCCGTGTATAGGTTGTTGATGAGTGCTTTGACCTGCAGTTTGAAGTCCTGTGAACCCATTGGTATGAGTAAGAAGACCGAGGTAGAGTTTGACACTTCTATCCATCATTCGAGGGGTCTTCTGAGGGGTGTTCATTCAGGCATTCGAGGACCTTCCAAGGGAGCATCATTGGGAGATAATCGGTACGTGATTTTCGTAGTTGGGGATTGCTCTAGGCATTGGTGGGTTGCAACCAAGTCCCGTTGGTGTGAAGTCCTAGAAGCCCGCAACAGATGGAGGAAGTGTGTTGATAGAAAGGTAACCTGACGTTCTGATTATGGTAGGGGTTCTTTCTTGCGTTTGTATCGAGCTCACGGCAATAGGAGACACTTCATTGGTGTGGAAACTTTGAGGCGATGTGATGAGATGACAGATTTGGGGAGTTGTTTCTTTCTGGAGGAGGATAGGCATTTGATGTCGAGCATTAGCATTGGTTTTAGAGCTTCGACATATTTGGGTCATCTCAGCCATAGGTTGCTGACTGCTGCATGTAGAGATATATGATCTGGTGGAGCTGCTTCAGATTTTAGGTTACGTCAGATATTTGGTTACCCAGCACTTGGTCACATTATGGATGTGAGATTTGATCCGATAGCACATTTGGGAGTCAGAGGCGTGTTTGATTATCAGGTATTGGCTTCTGACTTTGTTCTGAGCAGGTATGTCACTTTTGACTCTCGGCAGGTGGAGAGTGGTGATCAGATCTTTGGGACATCGCAGCGGGTGGAGAGTGATGCTACTCCACGTTGGGTGGAGACTCCAGATCATACTGCATCATTTGGGATTCTAGCTGATGTGACACAGATTGGGAATCGTGTTGATTTGGATGTAGATGATAGGTTGATTGATTCGAGTGTAGTTGATAGATGTAGTCTGGATATGGCCATTGGTTCATCTTAGGTGGAGATGTTTGGATTATTTCAGTTTGGGGCCATTGGAGGTGCTATCAGCCGTAGACTTGATAGTGATGTTGGAGAAGAGTTGCGAACTCTTCTAGTGGATTGAGGCTTTTGGAGGCCGTTTTGGTGAACTACGTGAATGCTTGATTCCTTGGTCAAGAGGATACGTAGGCAGTCATTTATGATGCAGCCGGTTTGGTGAGTTGATACCGACATTTTGAGTTTGTTCGCATTTTCGTTTGAGTTCTCGACTTGTTGTGGATTGAGTCCGTTGTCGTGGATTTGTTCCACTTCGTACTGGACGTAACAAGTGAGACGTTTGGTTGGTATTGGTGTCGGCTTAGTTTTGGGAAAACTTCGCCGAGGTGAAGAATTATTGGATAGAGGATTCCTAATCTATTTTGGTAACATGAGGTTATTAGGATTCCTAATCTATTTTGGTAACATGAGGTTATTAGGATTCCTAATCTACTTTGGTAATAGGTTATTAGGATTCCTAATTTGTTTTGGCTTTTGGTTTAGAATTCCTAGTATGTTTATGATTTTATGATTTCTATATATATGGAACAATTGGAAGAGAGAATGGAGAAGAAAATTAGGGATATTTGGAGCACAAAAAAGACATATTTTCTAAGCTATTTGTTTAGGATTTTGTTTGGAGAGATTAAGAGCTTGTTGGTGAAATTAGTTTATTCATTCGAGAGATTTGTAATCTCAGTTTGTACTCTTTCTCTATTAGTGAAAACCCCATCCCCTTTCTTGCCCCGTGGACGTAGGCAATTGCCGAACCACGTAAATCTCTTGTGTTATTTGGTGATTATGCTTGTGTATTTTGGTTGTGATCTCTCTTGTCTGGCTTGTGTGTGATTCGACCGCTACCGCTGCACACAACAAGATGTCCCCTTCATATTGCATAATAACCTGACCATCATTAATGATTGCCAACTCATTATGCAATAGGATGGAGACACCTCACCTGTCTCCTTGTTAGTCCAATATTTTGGGTCCTTG
Source organism: Asparagus officinalis (assembly GCF_001876935.1). Taxonomy (NCBI): domain Eukaryota; kingdom Viridiplantae; phylum Streptophyta; class Magnoliopsida; order Asparagales; family Asparagaceae; genus Asparagus; species Asparagus officinalis. The sequence continues at coordinate 142,462,988 of NC_033800.1, read as the reverse complement.
AAGAATTTTTCTAACAACATTTGACATGTGATGATAAATTCTTTTTACGATCAAGTTAACTAATAAAGAAAATCAAATTATTCGCCAAATTCAGGAAAAAAAACTAATTTACGGCCACACGATTCACATTCCATCTCAACATTATAGAAAAATAACATTGTTTGAAATTTCAAAAGGTGTTAATGCTAATAAATAATAGTGGAAGTGCACATACAGTCAACCCTTCTTTTGAATAAAAAAAAGAAACTATGTTTCCAAATGCATTTGGGTTTCTTTTCTTAGAAACCATCTTTTAAAAGAGGATCATTCTATAAAAACAATATTTAATTATCAATTTATACATAAATCATTTTCAAATTTATACATAAATCATTTTCAAAAGATTTGTGTTGCAATCAATCACATAGGCCCGCTTTTCAATTAATTTTTTTGGGTAATTGTCAGCATGTAACCTCTATTATGGATCATCCCCTAATATATTTGGTATTTGACAATCAACCAATATAGCAAAGAAAAAAATTGATTAAAAAGTGAGTCCCAATTGTTGATTGTAACAAAAAACCATTTAAAAGGTAATTTTTGACAAGTAAATGTAGTTACTATAGAATTACTCCATTTAAAAGGTGGTTTTTGAGGCGCACCAATCTATTTTGCTATATTTAGTAAATAAAATGCCACATAAAAGTACTTTTAGGGTTAAAGACGCCGCACTCCCGCTACAAAAAAATATTCATTATAAAATTTCTAAAAAGATAGATGATGAAATAAATTAAAAATATCATGTTTTAAATATAACAAATTTAAAATGATAAATGTATTACATTCTGTGGACATGACTAGCCCACTTCTGGAATTCATAATTTTATATTTTTCCCTGTAAAATATTTGAAAACATCCACATTATGTTAGACTAATTTCATAAGTTGCCTTTAACTAGGGGTTTTATCATAAAACAATCTGGATATATATATACACACACACACACACACACACACACACATATATATATATATATATATATACTATATATATAATATATAATATTAATTACATATAGTATATATATGGATTAATGGGTATCTTGTCATAGAGGGGATTTCCTCCTTGACGCTTCTAAATCACATGATTGAGCGACATTGGGATGATCCCTCCGTTTAACTTGATTACATTTCTAAAAGCCCCAAACACCAAGTTTGGGTGAACCGTGTCGTTTGACTCATCGAGCCATGTTAAAATTTCTATTCATCAAAACGTTAAAATTGATACGAGTGGATGAATGTCAAACGACGACGGTTCACCCAAACTTGGTGTGTTGGGGTTTAGAATATTAGATCAAGTTCAACGAACGATTATCCACAATGTCGCCTCAATCATGTGATTTTAGAGGCGTCATAGGAGAAATCCCCTCCTATGACAAGGAGGATACCATTAATCTCTCTCTCTCTCTTCTCTCCTCTCTTCTCTCTCTTCTATATAATATATTAATATAATTATATATATATAATTATATATATATATATAGGAGAGAGAGAGAGAAACTTATGTCAAAATTAAGTGGACGTCACTAAGTTCTTAGTCATTAATGATCACATTGATTGACATACATTGTGGATGATCGTCGTTCAACTTGATCTACATTTCTAAAACCCCAACACACCAAAATTTGGGTGAACCCATCGTGGTTTAAACCTCATCCACTCGTATCAATTTTAACGTTTTGAATGAATAGAATTTTTATATGCTCGACGGAGGGTCAAACCACGATGGTTCACCCCAAATTTGGTGTATTGGGGTTTAGAATATGTAGATCAAGTGAACGGAACGGATCATTGACAATGTATTCAATCAAGTGATCATCAAGACTAGAAACTTAGTATATAATTATATATATATATATATATATATATATATATATACTATATATTATATATATTATATAATATAATATATATATATATTATATATATGAGAAATATTGGTAAACTTGTACCAAGTTCTTGCAATGAACTTGGAGTGAGCTGCCAAATCACCCCCTACATCACACTTGAAAATGGGACCTCTTTTTAAAGTAAGTAATATAATTGAGACTCTTTCTTCAATGTGTGATGTAGGTGGGATTTGACCACCTCACTATCAAGTTCAATGGAGAAACTGGTACAAGTTTTCCATATTTCTCTCCCTCTCTCTCTCTCTCTTATATATATATATATATATATATATATTAATATATATATATAATATATATACACACACACACTAATCACCTGATTTGTTAAAAATATAAAATTTAAAGGAGTGTTAGACATACAAATAATTTCAGACCAAATCATACAACTGTAAAATTTAATAATATTAATTTAAATTTTTATATTATTATATATGTAATTAATTAATATAGACGATAAATAAATCGTTAGTTTTATAAAGTATTTCACAACACGTTATCAGCACTATAGTACCTTTCTGAGCTTTATCATCTGGTTGAAGCTATGTTTTCTTTACTATTCTTTATATGTACATACACATATATTTACACAATGATCTTTATCTGACATCCTTTTATTATATATTTGTTTTTAATCATCATGTACATGAGCTTGAAAAAACTTTAAGACTCATTTCTTGCAAATTTGAAGCATAGGTCTTAAATCATTAATAATATGTTTATTTTAATTTTTTATATAAAGTATGCTTGCACAATTATTATGTCTTATCTCTAACACAATTATTATATGTCAGCATGTCAAATCGTATAAACTTGATTTTATTGCTCTTGACATTATTGAAAAGAATTACCTATCATGGATAATACCTGCTAAAATTCATCTAGCTGCTATGGGTCTAGGAAACACAATAAAAGTAATGATTTTATGGATTAAAAACTGAATATCTTGCAGTGAAAGATCCACTTATTCTTTGGAAAAGTTTAAACAGAAGATATGACCACCAGAAGAAAATTGTAATACTTCCAAAAACTCGTTATGATTGGATGCAATCAAGACCATAAGATTTTAAGGTAGCAAGTGAATATAACTTCGTACTATTTAAGATTACCTCTCAATTAAAGTTGTGCGGAGAAAATATTACAGATGAGGACACGCTAGAGAAAACATTCTCTACTTTTCATGCCTCAAATGTGCTCCAGCAGCAGCAATATCGAGAGAAAGGTTTCCAAAAATACTCTGAATTAATTTCATGCCTTATTGTAGCTGAGTAAAACAATGAGCTATTAATGAAAAACCATGAAGCTCGTCTAGTTTACTCTGCTCCATTCCCTAAAGTGAATGCGACAACATTTAATACTAATGGGCGTGGATGAGGTCGTGGTCGTGATCGTAGTCGTGGACACTGCCGAGGTTGGAATTATTATCGTAACTGCGGTGGTCATAATAACAACCCTCCTAATCATGTGAAAAAAAAATCTCACCACCAAAACTAGGACAATATTGAAGAGAATAGCAAAAACGGACAAAATAAGCATTCAATGAGTTTAGAAAATATATGTTATCGTTGTGGCATGAAAGGTCATTGGTCACGTACTTGTCGTACACCAAAACATCTTTTTGAGCTATATCAAACATCCCAGAAGGAAAAAAGAGAAAGATGTAGAGGTAAATTTTGCCTACAAAAATGAAGATTTTGACCATGATAATCCTATTGATGTAATAGATCTGGATGTAGCTAATTTCTTTGAAAACCTTGAAGGTAGAATTAATCATTTAATTAGTGATGGGAATGTCCAGAATGACTAAAGTTATTTTGTAGTATTTTTATTTACTATATGATTTCGTAGGAGTTTAATACGAAACTTTAAATATACTAATATTCTATGTTCATTGATAATATTTCTTATAATATATTTTATCTTTATTTAATGAAGAAAAATATGGATATTCCTGGGTCTTCAATTGGATTCAAGATCAACCATAAAGATATGTGTCTTGCAGATAGTGCAACAACGCATACCATACTTAAAGATAAGAAATATTTTTTTAATTTGATAATGGGAGGGTGGATGTTAATACAATATCCGGAAGTGCAAAACTAATTGAAGGCTTTAGAAGAGCTATTTTAGAATTCCCTGAATGAACAAAGTTTATTATAGATAACACATTATTCTCCAGCAAGTCTCAAAGAAATTTATTAAGCTTTAAAGATATTCGCCGAAATGGATGTCATATTGAGACAATAAATGAGAATAATGTCGAATATCTTTATATTTCGAATATCTAGCTTGTACTACACAAATATCAGTACAGTTGAAGCATATGCCATAGTGAACCAGAAGTTCACTTATCAAAATACTTTTATTATTTGGCATGACCGATTGGGACATCCCAGATCAATAATGATGTGAAAAATAATTGAGAATTTACATGGACATCCATTGAAAACCCAGAAGATTTTTCAATCTAATGAATTCTCATGTGCTGCTTGTTTTCAAGGTAAATTAATAAGTAGACTATCACCAACTAAACTTGGGATTGAATCTCCCACATTTCTAGAACGTATTCATGGCGATATATATGGACCTATTCATTCACTATGTTGATCATTTTGATATTTTATGGTACTTATAGATGCATCTACAAGATGGTCACATGTATGTTTATTATCAGCTCGCAGCCTGGCATTTGCGAGATTCCTTGCTTAAACAATTCGATTAAGAGCACAATTTACAGAATATGCAATTAAGACAATTTGTCTTGATAATGCTGGAGAATTTTTATCTCATTCTTTTAATGACTATTGCATGCCAGTTAGAATAACTGTTGAACATCCTATAGCACATGTTAATACACAAAATGGTCTAGCAAAATCATTGCTAAAACGTCTGCAATTAATTGCTATATCATTACTCCCGAGAACAAAACTCCCCATTTCAGTCTGAGGAGAGGCCATTTTACGCATCAGACCTACAAGTTATCATAAGTTCTCTCCCTTACAACTGGCGTATGGTCAGGAGCTAAATATTTCCCGTCTAAGAACTTTTGGATGTGTAGTATATGATCCTATTGCTCCACCACAACGCATTAAGATGGGATCTCAAAGGAGGTTGAGAATATATGTTGGATATGACTCTTCTTCTATAATTAAATATATTGAACTAATGAGCGGGGATGCTTTTACGGCACGGTTCGCCGATTATCATTTTGATGAGATAAAATTTCCAACATTAGGGGTTAAAAATAAGCAGCTAATGAAAGAAATTACATGAAATACATCATCATTAAATAATCTTGATCCTCGCACAAAATAATGTGAACTTAAAGTTCAAAAGATAATTCATTTGCAAAATATAGCAAATCAATTGCCAGACGCATTTATTGACCCAAAGAGAGTGACAAAATCATATATACCACCTCCAAATGCTCCAATTCGGATTGACGTCTGAGTAGGAAGATCCGTTAATATTATAAGCAATAAGTCTAGAGCACGCCTGAAGCGTTGTAGACCAATTGGTCTTAAAAAAAATCCTCAAAAAAGAAAAGGAGCAAAGATAGTCTCATTAAAGAAGAAAGAACTCTAGAAGAGAGCCAAGACATAGATAAAACTTCAGAAGAGAACCGTGACATAACTAATCATAAAACTCCAGAAGAAGTTTAGATACCTGAAATAGTGAAGATGAAGAGGTCTCAATAAGTTGTGTCGCAATTGGAGGAAAATAGAACTGAAAATAAATAGTTGTCGACAACACATATGCATGTAATGTAACGCTCAATATTATATAAGATAGGGAGGATATTGAACAAAATCTATCGAAGAATATCAACAGAGGAATGATTGGCCAAAATGGAAAGAAGCAATTCAAACAAGATTAGACTCACATTCAAAACGTGAGGTTTTGACTAATAGTCCTAACACCTGAAGATGTAGAATCAGTCGGGTACAGAATCAGTCGGGACAAATGGGTGCTTGTGCAAAAAAGAAATGAGAAAAATAAAGTCGTGAGGTATAAAGCACGACTTCTCGCACAAGGATTTCCCAAAGACCTGTAGTCAATTATGAGGAGACATGATGAGGGAATTTAGTCTCCCTGCCTACTACGATTTACGCAACTTGGAAGCCAACCCACAATCAACAAGATATAAAATAACTACAATCAAGAAGAAAGAACACCGAGATTTACGTGGTTCAGTCGACCAACTTCGACCTACGTCCACGGGCAACAATACGAGAAATCCAATATGTATCATGAAGAACTACAAGAGGAACCACTCAACTCTCGTCTCTCAATCTCTCAACCTCACATACATAATCAACTCTCATATTATCTTCAAAACCCACTCCTTACAATCTTTTGAACGAACAAAGACTGCGAAACCCTCTTCCAATGATGTAATCTTTTGCACAGACAAAGACTACGAAACCCTCGCCTCTCGCATAATATTCTTGAATCAGGCTACGCCCTCTGCTAACAGTTGATTACAAGAATATTGCCTCTTTTTTCTCTGCTTGGTTTTTCCTCCAACAATAGAAGAATATATATAGGGAAACAAAAACACTATCTCTAACCTAACTTCCTAATTAGAATAGATTTCAAACTCCTAATCATGATGAGATTCAATCTTCTAATCATGATAGATCTCTAACATTATCTAATTCTCATGAAGTTTTACAAAGAATCAAAGACACAATCCCAGCAATCTCCACCTTGGATTTGATTCTAAAACTCCCTCAAAGATCTACCATTGCCGTCTTGAAACTTTACCTCTCCCGCTAGAGTCTTCTATTTCTTTTGCACTTCAAATCGAAGCACCTGCACTACAACTGGGACGTTCCGTGACCCTCACTATCAAATGCTTCACCGTGGCGCCTCCACCTCTCTTGTACGCACCAAGATATCTTCGCCACCTCTGATATTAGAAGCAAATCAACCATGCTTCTTCTCCTGAAATAAACTTGACAGCAATCTTCTCCTACTTGTTGTCATCGTACTCCACCTCCATCGCTCGTCTTGAATCACATCGGTGCACCTTTCCTACTCCACACTACGAGCTGGATGACCCTATCTCCTCCATCACTTAGCTTGGACCGAAGATGAGCGCTCATCGTCTTCAAGTCCAATTCCACCATCTCTCTCAGTATGTGTGTCACTCAGTCATTCTTGCTTGCAAGCTCCACCTAATCTGGCACTGTCCTCCTCGAATCTACACACCAACCAACTATTGCTCATGTGATGACTCTAAATAATTATACGCTGACAACTCTACTGCTAGAATCACATCTGATTCTCTACGCTAGTCTTATCTGTCGAATACTCGTTTGCCATATTTGCCATGCTGTAAAATTTGTCTTTCCGTTAAATAGCAAAATATCGAACTTCGGACCCGAAGAAGTCATCATCCTCTAACCACAATTAAAATTCAAATCAGTCACTATAGAAATTAAATTTGATAAAACCGACATAAAAAATGAACTCAGCATATCGAAAAACCTTTGGAACGATTCCTGGATCACGAAAATCCGTCTCCAAATCCTCGATCAAAAAACAAATCAATCTCAACCGTCGGATCTGCGTGAACAGTATCCCGCCGTCGATACAGTATTTGCTACAATAACTTTTTGCTTTTTTCCCTCTTCATCTTGATTCTTGTAACGCCGCCGATCTTCACTTTTGTACGACGTCTATCATGCGAACTCACTCTCGGATCCATTATCATCGCTCTGATACCACTTGATGGGGAATTTAGTCTCCCCGCCTACTATGATTTGCACAACTTGGAAGCTAACCCACAATCAACAAGATATAAAATAACCACAATAAAAAAGAAAGAACACCGAGATTTACGTGGTTCAGTCGACCAACTTCGACTTACGTCCACGAGCAACAATACGAGAAATCCACTATGTATCGGGGAGAACTATAAGAGGAATCACTCAACTCTCGTCTCTCAATCTCTCAGCCTCACATACATAATCAATTCTCATATTATCTCCAAAACCCACTCCTTAAAATTTTTTGAATGGACAAAGATTGTGAAACCCTCTCCCGATGATGTAATCTTTTGCACGGACAAAGACTACGAAACCCTCGTTTCTCGCATAATATTTTTGAATCATGCTACGCCCTCTGCTAACCCTAGATTACAAGAATATTGGCTCTCTCTTCTCTGCTTGGTTTTTCCTCCAACAATAGATGAATATATATAGGGAAACCAAAATCCTATCTCTAGTCTAACTTCCTAATTAGAATAGGTTTTAAACTCTTAATCATGATGAAACCTAGTCTCCTAATCATGATAGATCTCTAACCCTATCTAATTCTCATAAAGTTATATAAATAATAAAAGACACAATCCCAACAATATTTACACATGGTGGATGCAATTACATTTCGATATCTGATTAGTCTAACAATAAAAGAAAGACTTAATATGTATCTAATGGATGTCGTTACATCCTATTTATATGGCTCTCTTAATAATGTTATCGATATGAAAATCCTTGAAGGATTTAAGATGCCAAAAGTATGTAATTCAAATACCCGGAAAATCTATTCAATCAGATTACAAAGATCTTTATACGGATTAAAACAATCCGGACTTATGTGGTATAACCGTCTTAGTGAATATTTGCTGAAAGAAGGTTATAAGAATGATATAATCTACCCCTGTGTTTTGATAAAGAAATCCACATATGAATTTATCATAATTGCAATATATGTTGATGACTTGAATATGTTGAAACTCCTGAAGATCTTTCAAAGGCAGTAGAATATTTAAAGAAAGAATTTGAGATGAAAAACCTTGGAAAAACAAAGTTTTGTCTCGACATACAGATTGAGCATTTAATGAATGAAATTTGAATTCATCAATCAAATTATATAAAAAGGATCCTGAACCAGTTTTATATAGATAAAGCACATCCATTGAGTACACCAATGGTTGTATGTTCACTTGATATGAACAAGGACTCTTTCCAACCTTGAGAGGATAATGAATAACTTCTTGTTCCAGAAGTATCATATCCTAGTGCAGTAGGCGCGCTACTGTATCTTACTAACAATACACTACCAGATATAACATTCTCTATAAATTTGTTAGCAATATATAGTTCCTATCCAACTTAGAGATCTTGGAACGGAGTTAAGCACATATTTCGATATCTTTAAGGAACAATTAAATGAGATTGTTTTATTCAAAAGGATGTCGAGCACAGCTAGTTGGTTATGCAGATGCAGGGTACTTATCTGATCCACACAAAGCTCGATCCCAAAGAGGATGTTGATTTACATATGGTAATACAACTATACCACGACAATCTACAAAACAGACTATTGCTACTACTTCTTCAAATCATGCAGAATTAATAGCAATTCATGAGGTGAGTTGAGAATGTGTTTGACTAAGATCAATGACTCAACACATCCAAGGGATATGTGGTTTATCTTTCAAGAAAGAAACTCCAACAACACTGTATGAAGATAATGATTCCTGCATAGCACATCTAAAAGGAGGATTCATCAAAGGAGACAGAACAAAACATATTTCATGAAAGTTCTTTTTCATGCACGATCTTAAAAAAATGGTGATATTGATGTTCAACAAATCCGTTCAAACGGTAATATTGTGGATCTATTCACCAAGGCATTACCGACTTCAACTTTTGATAAGCTATTGCATAAGATCGAAATGCGGCGATTAAGAGATCTCAAATGATATTTTTAAGAGGGTAGTTTATACAATGAATTATGTACTATTTTTTCTTCACTAAGATTTTTTCCCCACTAGGTTCTTTCCTAGCAATGTTTTAACGAGACATATTCCTTGTATAATATGGATATCCAAGAGGGTGTGTTATGAATCTATTTATGAATGTCCATAAACTCATGAATTTACTTCTCTCCATTTCTCTAACTCTCTAAATTCTCTAATCTCAAGGAATAAATCATTAGTTTTACTAAGTATTTCACAACAAGACCAAATTTTTTTAACTATAGTATCCTTTCTATAGATCTTAAAATTTGAAAAAACCAAAATATAAATACATATAACTTCAGCTTAAATAAGGACAAAATATTACCTAAGAATATAAAAAGCGAAATTGAATGATTGAAATTTGAACAACATCTAAATATTTGCAAAATATTAACTGAAATATAAAAAGTAAAAATTAAGATCCTATAACAATTGAATTGTATCCGAACTTACTTTATAAAGAGATTTTGAAATCCAAATATATACGAATCAACAAATATACCATAATATCCATGTTACATAATATATACGAATCATCATAATGAATCAAATAAAATCAAAAGTCACTATTTAGATTGCTTTTGAAACCAAAATTTTTGAGAATAAAATTCTATTGCAATGTTGTGTATAAGTGGGAAAGGAATGAGTTTTTAAAGTAGTTTGGTAGGGAAGGGATTATTTTTTAATTTGGTGGTAGGCAGGATAACTTTTTATGATATAATGTGATAGGTATAGTATGAAATATTTTTTAATTTGGTGGTAGATAAAAACTATTTTAAAAATTATTATTATAAATTTTAAGACTTTTTAAAATTCATAACTATTTTAAAAATAATTATTATAGATAAAAACTATTAATATAAAAAACTACAAATTATTTCAATTTGTAATATATTTATTCAAATATTAAACAAATTAACTATTACGTATACAATATTTGGCCATAAGATATATAGCTATAACCATATAAATGAGATACAACTGATATATATTCTCGATAATCGATATTTCAATGGAAGGATGCCTAGTGATTTTTGGAAGGATGCCTAGTGATTTTTGGTGATTCTTTTCGTAAACGAAAGACCGGAAAATGGGAGTAGAATCGGATACTAGTGGAAAGATCATGCTTAGCACGGACTAAAAGACTAGCTAATCATTATAGCAAACCCAAAAATACTTGATTAAAAAGTGAGTTTCCGTTGTTGATTGCAACAAAAAACCATTTAAAAGGTAATTTTTGACAAGTAACAGTAGTTTTTGTAGAATGACTCCATTTTAAAGGTGGTTTTTTAGGGCGGACCAATCCATTTTGCTGTATTTAGTAAACATAAAGCTACAGAAGAGTATTTATAGTGTTAACTCCTGTTCAAAGTTAAAAAATAGCCGATGACTGTAAGAGCACAGCATGCAACTGGAGAGCAAAAACTTTCTGAAAGCAACAACACAATCAAGCAAACACAACTGCAACTGATTGAACTACTCTTATGTTGGGGAGAACAGAGAACAGAGCTCAGGACCACAATAACAGGGAGAGAAACTAGACAAGTTTAGTAAAGAGACTGAAGATTAAATGGTACCAAGGTCCTGCAAACTGGGGTGTACTTTAAAATGGTCCAGTTTCATGAGGATCTAACAATGAGTGATACCTATAAATTAAAAAAAAAAAACTTTTTGCAGAGTACTCCATGCTATTTTGACCCGGTTCTCAATCTTCCACAATTGATTGCACCATCATGAACCGCAGAAGTCAGACAGGGATGGACCCAAAAATGCAAATCAAGATTGTAATTGCACACAGATGCTGTATGGTATCGTCGTCTTGGACTTACTACCCTTGCAGTTTCATTGTTACGGACAGAGCTCCTGGGTTAAAATTTTTATTGACTGTTTCACTCTTGGATGGACTCGCTAATTTCATGTAGAGGCAAAAGGCGAAAAAATTTCACCCCGGGGAAAAGAGTGAAAAAATAAAATTTAAAAAAAAAATCCTTAGGGTGTCCATCTGCATCCATGAAACCACAAGGGCGGTAAAGTTCAAAACAGCGATACTTCAGGGTTATAAATGCAATTAACCATATGATCAGTTATACACCCACATGCCCTAAGATCAAAAGATTGTCAGTACTATTAGTCATATACCACATGCCCTAAGGACCCTGAGGTCTTATTGGCTTTTTGGTAATGCTAACTCAAAAATTGTCCTTCTTGTTGTATTCTACCATCTAGCCAAATGAGTCCTGGTCATTCTTCAGTTTACATTACAAAGAGGGCAGAATAAGAAAAAAGATGGAGGAGGATTAACCTAGTCGCAATCAAATGATTTCCAAATAATGAGCATCTTAAGAAAAGGATTAACGAGGTTGCATGTAACTTTGCAAAACTAATAGGAACTAAAGTGCCCGCTATTGTAGGACCAAGGTAGATAATAAATCCAAAGGCCATTATAACGTTCAAACAACTGCATTGTAGGTGTATAAAGGCATTCAGTATGTTGCAGGAATTCAAACCACAAACAGAGAGCAAACACGCCTATGACTACACATTATTTCACAAAAGAACAAATTTCTTTAAAAATGAACCTGCAAAACAATTCATGTGCAAAGATTGTGGAAAGATTTCAGTCCATTTAATATAGAGATGGCAAATAGGTACAAGAATATCACACCAATTGCAAGCAGACCCCCTGTACTATCCCCCAACTGTGAAAGATACCCTGAGTGTTTTTTTCTTTCTTTTTTTTACCCTCAGAATAATAGAGAATTGTTTTTTCCTGACAAATAGAACTCCTGTGGGTAAACGAGTCAAAACACTCAGGAGGCTGTGTATCTGCAACAATAAACTGAATGGGGACCGTATATCTGTGGTTAATCCTTGTCATCATTCACTATGGTCAAGAAAGTATAAAAGCAAAATCTTACCTTAGCCTTAGAAAGCCATCACCAAGCAATTACATGCAAACATCACTGCATTAACCCCTATTCCACGCCTCGTCTTATCCTATTCCATCATCTTAACGAAATACTACTTCCTGACTAAATAGAATGAATTTAACTTTTATTGCAACATTAGCTACTGAAATTAATGTAACATTGTGGAAACTTAAATGATTCATCAACAGTAGGTTTGCTTCACCAGCAAGAAACACTAAGACCACTAAAACCCTTCCTTTGGTTAAATTAGTATATTTCAAGAGTAACAGGCTTTTTTTTATACATATCCATGTTCAACAATCACTTCAACATGTCAATAAGAACGAACATTACACATTCTATCTAATCCTCGTTACTAACTGATAATTAATGTCAACAACTTCAACAATATACTCATAAAAACAAAAGCGATATGGAATAAAGCAAACAAATGCATCACTTCCTATGCTACATATCTCCATTTTGAAATCATATAAGGGTCAATATGTACATCAAGTTTACCCTTACCAACTATATAGCAGAAGCTAAATGATCACGAAAACATCTCATTTCCCACCTCATACTTGAACATAATGATAAATTGGCCTACCTATCGACATAAGCAACTGGAAGCCAGTAAAGTTCTTTCAATTATAAACTCAGCTAAATTGATGCACAAAAAATGATCGTGATACAATGCGACGCTATGAGCTATGTTTAATTCTTGCGAAAGAAGTAGATCACAAGGCACAAATAATCTACAGATTCAAGGCACATATCACAAAAAGGTAGTACATATCCTGATGCGTGTAAGCTTATGATGTAAAAGTAAAATATTAACATGAGCTTGAGAATGGCAGGGTAAAAAAAATTTACTAGCACATGATATAAGAGACACCACACTTTTCTCAACTAGTTTCAATATTTATCTCCGGAAGCAACTATTCCTAAATAAGGGATCTGAGAGACAAAGGCGATTGTCGGTGGCAAATATCGTTATCTTTCACCTTAAAGTTTAGAAGAAACTCTTGAAATTTTCTTCCACTTTGGATAAATATCAACTCCACTACTCAGGCTACAATTTGCCCCAGTCTAGCCACATTTAACAGGAAACCCCTATGTAGAAAATATATTACATTAGGTTCTGATATTAAGGGAGTTGACAACAAAAGAATAGACACTAATGAATTTACCTATACTTCAACCAATTCTTGTTCCCCTGGATTTGCTTTGATCTGTATCTAATTCCATTTTGAAGAAAAATAGCGTGAACGATGATGATGATGAGGTAAGATTGGCCATGTAACTGATCAAAGCACTAGAGATCAATTCAATACACAAGCACTGTGAACTTAGGTGACTCGAGTAAAGAAGATTGTATTTTATTTAAAGTCATATTGGGTAGTTAGGTCTGGGAATTACATGCACAAGTTAATAACCAAATTGCTTCTGCTCTTTACTTATTTCATTAAAGGCAGCAAACACCTCATTGGTTTTAATTGTACCTTAAATGATGGGGGGGAAGCAATTTTTAGTGCTGAAGCTGTTTCTACTTGGAACTCCTTTCACTTTTCCTGTATCTTTGAATCAGAAAAGAAAGCTAAACCTTTTCCATGCCTGAGCTTTTTTTACATAGTAATTTGAATAAAGGAAGTTATATATACTGGGTTTAAATTTTAATGATATAATTACTTGTTGCAAATTTGATAAAGTTTGATTTAAAAGACAACCACAGTACAAACTCTTTAACAACCTATATGCTGTTCATCTACGTTCACCCCCTATTGTACCCCAAATGGCCAAATCTGAGCTTTTTGCCAGTTTAAGTTTGCAATTGAAAGTATCTTAATCCTCTCTCTGCCATAGAAGAAAATAATGATGTTAAAAAAATCAGTTCTTTACATGCACTTGCTATGAATTTAATTTAATAGATATGACATCATATAAAACTGACCACTCCAAAAACAAACAGGCTACACAATTTACACAAGATTGATATTATCACTACCCAAACATAAAGAGATATACAACATAACAGAATAGGATATTCATTAAAATAAAGCTAACGTAAAAAAGCACAATTACAACTGATAACAAGTAAAACTCTCTATCCATTTATTCCTCATAAACATAGGTCAAAATCATGAACCAACAAAGGATAAAAATCTTTATCAATGACCCAACAATGCTAAGCCCGGACCAAAAAAAAATTAAAATAAAAAAAATAAAAAAACAACTACATCAGATTATTAATCTGTCATGCTTGCATGAACATATATCTCTAAAAACTTCGTTCACGGATACCGAACCTTCCACATGCAAACTAAACGAGCATGATCGAAACAAGAAATGGACGTGGATAAAAAAATAAGTGAAGAGTTACATAGATGAGACCATTCTATTGAATATTGAGACCAATCTTAATATGGAAAAAAAGAAAAAGCAAAGAAAAGGAAGAAATTACCGATCATGAAGAATCAAGACCCCAAACATTGACAAATCTTTCTGATCAGCATCCCATAACAGCACAATTATAAACAAAGCTCCCTGAATGTTTGCTCGCAATCATCTCCCATTGAGGAGGCCCCTCATCCGGAATCCACGAGTTGAGCTCAATCATCCCTCCCCCTAATCCCCTTGGTCCTCCAATGACAATTAGCCTCTCTCCACAAGCTCGAAAAGCCAATCCCCATCCATTAACCGACACAGATCTCTCTGGCAATCCCCCAAGAGTCACCCAAGAGGTATTCCTTTTATCATATTTCTTAACTACTTTCTCTCCATAATCCGCTGCATAGAGTTCGTTCTTGACCACCGCAACGAGCGGAGGAGCACCACTCGCTCCGTTGAGCCCCAAAGACATTTTGGGGATCACTCTCCAAACCCCTCTCTCCAAATCATACTCTTCTCCACAAGTTAACACCTTGGTGTTGCTCGCCATCCCTCCTATAACATAGAACTTGTTGTCCATAAAAACACCCGAACACATTTTTCTCGGTGTATTCATGCTTGGAAGAGTGAACCAAGATTGCAGTTCACAGTTATAGAGCTCTGCCGAGCTCAATATATTACCAAAAGCGTCGGTTCCTCCTGCAATTATAGCCTTCTCTCCTAAGCTTGCAGAGCCAAAGAGGCATCTTGGTGAAGTCATTCCAACACCAGGAGACCATGAATTAGTCAATATGCTATATTTAAGAACAATGTGTGAAAGAACAACTTTTCCAAAGACAAGAAGCTCAGTGCCAACAGCTAGTGATTCTTTATCTGAACACATGAAGCAGTCATCAGAGGGCATTCGAGGGAGAGTGATCCACCGACTGCCATAAGGATCATATGCTTCCCATTCAAGAACATTGCAAGAGAAGTAAACCCAGTGCTCGGCGATTCCCTGCTGACGACGCAGCCGATAGAGCTCTCCCTCTCGAATTAAGGATCGAAAGCTACGATTGAGGGATGCAAGAGCTCCATAATCAGAGCGAGAGCATCGGAGGAGGCAATTAATGGATATATCCCGACCAATCGGGTTAATGAGACCATAAGATGAGGAGCCTTCACTTGATGAAGACTGGCATTCCATCATTCCTTTCTTTTTCTTGTTCCTGTTTATTTCTTCAAGTTCTTCTTTGTGTTTGTTATTGTTAAGGAGTTCGAGAGTCATGTAAACCCACTTCAATTCTTGCTCGCAACCACTTGGCAAAGTTCTTGAAACCAAGCAAGAATTACCTTCCAACATTATCTTTGAACTCAAAATTGAAACAAAATCTTAACTTTTACTAATGACAACCACTCTTCACCCTCCCAATGACAAAATACGGAATCCGAAATAGAACAAAAGGTCAATTTCAAGTGTGAAATTAGTTCAGGCAGATAAAATTAATCTTACCCAAATTAGGAAGGAGGGATTTTGGGGGCCATAGAGATTAGAAAAGCAAGTAAACCCCACAAAAATTGAATCTTTTAGGGTTTCTGAAGATATCCATGAATCAAAATCGGTGAATCATCGATCTGAACAGTAAGAAAAGGTATCTCTCGATCGAATCAGATCGATCTCATGAAGGCCTGGACGAACAATCAGAAACTTACCAAAATACCCAAAAAAAATTAGGGGAAAATTAGAAGGAAATTACCCGAAATAGAACTCCCAAACTTCCCATCGATAGATTGAGGAAATCTAGCGAGCACTTTCCATTTGATTACGAGAGAAGAAAGGATCTATTAATGGGAGATCTCAAAGAAAGAAGGGGCAAAATGGGAAGAGGGGCAAAAAACCAACAAAGAACAGCACTTGGTGATGAAGCAGAGCATGACCTTATTGGGAATTAAAAAAATATAACTATTTCCTCTCTTTTCTTCCTAAAATGACCCCACATCTTCACTACTACTCTCTTTCTCTTGCCGAGCTCTGAGGTTCTGCCCTCCCGCTTCCTTTTATCCTCTCCTTTTGTCTAATTTTTTTATTAATATTTATTAATTCTAATAACAAAATTGAGCTAATTATTATGAGAATTTTTTTAATACTAATTAATTTTGTTTTCAAAAGTGGGACCCAGTACTCGCGATTGGTTGTTCGAAACAAACTCGGGTTGGCGTTCTGACTACACCTGATTATTTTTCTAAACGATTTATTACAAATATACCCACGAAATCTACATTATTGCAAATGCACCCCAAATCTGAATATGTACTAAATTTTTTTTGGGAATATTTACTAATTTATCTTTACGTTTTTTCTTCTTTTTTACGTTGAGTTAAAAGATTGCTCTCACATGACACCATTAAATTTAAGACCGAGAATGGATGAAATAAAAAAAAAAGAAAGAAAAATGCTATGTCTCTTCCCAAAAATATATATGCGTCCGACTTTATCCTCCAAATCCGTATTTTTGTTACTTAACCCGTATCAACTATCAATGATAACGATCTTAAATGATAGGGGTAGAAAGCTTCGATAAATGAGGATGTAGTGTAAGTTAGCAAAATGCAGATTTTAGAGGGGTGTATGAGCAAAAAAATAATGATAACTCTTTTATGTCTTTCTAATTTCTATTTTCTTGTATCTTCACAAGGGAATAAGATTAAAGGGACAGTTAAGGATGAAGACGGTTCTCCTTGCGTCTCTCTTACTCAAAAGCTTTGGAAGGAGCTCTTTATTCTCGAGTCTATTTCTCTGAATAAAGGGAGATAATTGTCACTAAGGTTATGGTCTTAATTTGACGGAATAACTAGTTTATGCAAATAATTGTGAGCTTGTGTTCGTACTTGCAAGAGATAGATGAGAATAAGGATTTTAGGGGGATCGGAGAATTGGATCCTTTAGAAGAACTAGATGCTACATTCTTGCGGTTTGTTCTTGTTGTTATGAGAGCAGGATTTTTGATAGTGGGTTAGCAACTTTGCTAACAATTTCAATCTCCGTGTGTGACGTTTTGGGGACCGGATTCTCTCAGCTGTTCATATATATATATATATATATATATATATTTAATAACGAAATATTCTAATAGATTTATGCATCATTTTATTAGTTGATGGTTTAATTTTTTTATAACAAAGGAAAACTTGGTTAAAGAAATTCATGTCAAGGGAGGAGGCACGAGTTCGCGTTTCGGTACATCCAGGAAACATTGCCTCAAGCTCCTCACGAGAGGCATCAGATTTTTGATATTTTTTTAATCGAACACAAGACAGTGAGAGCAATATTAGAACTTCTCAACCATCTAACTCGCAAACGGTGCTCGAGGGACATCGAATTATAACTAAAGAAAAACCCCAAAGATTTCAATTTCAACTTAATTTCGGCCTAACTTTGAAAGAATAGGAGAGGATTCGAACCCTAACTGGTACGGGTGCACCAAAATATCGGTATTCGAGAAAATATCTATATATGGTTACTAAAATCTATAATCAATAGGATACAATTATACATATTATTATGTAGTGATGTATCTGAATATATATTAGTCATACTGTTGTAACAGTTTTAATTCTTAGATTGATGGATTTGAGCTTAATTTTGATGATCAAGATACCTAATCTTAGCTTTTTAGATATAACAAACATATTAGTGAACTCTTCTATATCATATAAAATATACTTTTTAGTAATATTATCTAGTCTCATATCCATTTTGTATATGCATGTATATTTGCTTATATATTTGCGTGCATATTTGTATATGTATCCGATTTTAGCGGATTTGTATATGAAGTTTTCTTACCGAGGCATATCTATATTCATATCCATATCCGTGATTGGTAAGCGGATATGAATCTAGTAAGTATCATATCTGAGCCGCATCCAGACCAAATGCATCGTTACTGACTGGCCAGTGGACATTACAATGTTTTAGATATAACGTTATTTGATAAGTGGTCCAAAATGAATATTTTCTTTGCATTTTTTTGTTAATAGACCAAAATTTCTACTCAACATCTCATTGTCTGAGTAAGGATTCTATCAGACTATGGAAATATGGTGATCTATACCATTTATTGGTGGTAGAGGGGTAGTTTAAAAATTACAAATCCTCTATTTATGGTGTAGATCACCCCCACACTTACAAGGATGATTCTGATAGGATCCATAGTATCACTGTCCTAGCAATTTTTGACTGGATCTAATTTTTTCAAAGTTTTCTCCTAACAAAGGTATATCCTTCTCATCTGAATTAAAACAAAAAAAATTTAATAAAAAATCACATACAACAAACTACTGCATTAATCTTGAATAGGTTACAAAAGAAATGGCATTTTGTGCATCACGATGTACAAAAAATTCCAATTAGAATTAATGGGATGTGACACACATTTGGAAAATAATTTTTCAACCATGTCTTAAGTCAAATGTAAGAACAATTAAAGGGCCACTAATTTGGAGTGATTAAAGGACCACTCATTAGAAACAAACAAGTCAGAGTTTTTGTCTAATGTTGAATGAAGGTTTATAGCCAACTTCACCCTTCTACATTGAAAAGAGAATTTAGTTTATATGGTATCATCATTTTTATTTCCCTGTGCTACATTGTAAACTTGAATTTATCTACCGATTAATGCATGCAATTGAAAGATTGGTAGACAAATCTATACTTATATCTATACTATATATAAAAGAGGATTGGAGTGTTAAAACTTATGAATGCTGTTTTTATCCCTCTTAAATTTAATAATTCTAACTTTATAAATCTACATATATATGATAACATACTTACATGATATCATTCCATTAGAATTTTTAATAATTTCTCATTAATGCACACCTCTTCACTCATACATTATCTCCACTAATCATCTTTAATATTCTCATAACAAATCACAAATATAATTCTCCATATCTTTAATTTTTTATACCGTAATCTTCTTTTTCTTTTCTATAAACATCTCATCAAACTACAGCGTCAATATGTAAGGGGATCAAATAATAGTAAACAATCTTTTACATGTGAAATGCAGTCAAGGGGGGAGAGGGGAGTCATGGCATCATCCTCTATTTCTAAGGTACAAATATGTTGCCCATGCAAGTTTTTAACTTTTTTAAAAAAAATATATTTCTTGTTTTATTTTTTATGCTAATATCATCAAGATTAATATTGATACTTATGGCTAAAGAGTAGTGACCTTTCTCTTACATTTCCATACATCTAACATGTTGTAATTAAACCACTCCTCCTATCTCTCTCTCTCTCACCTGCCTCAGTTTTGAGTTTTTAAGAGAATTTTGGTTATACATTTATTTTATGTATCTCATACTAATATTCATTTCCTTTTATGATGAAGGGTTTGTAGGCGTCTAAAAATGCCTATGGGTGTCCGCACATAGCTCGGGATGAAGAGAAGACGATGAACGTCGTTATCCGAGTCTAAGAGGATTATCTGTCGTCGACAAGCGCATAAAACGAAACGACGAACCAAGTGGCATGCGCGCATCAATCAACACGTTCGCGTCAATCAGTTCGCGAGCGTGCAAGTCAACAAGACGATCAAATATGCAAAACGGTGGAAAATACAAGTCTCGGAAGAACCGGAAAACACGAAAATCAGCGAAGCCAAAAGCGCGTCGCGCGGTACGGACCAAACCGACCCGCGCCCGCGTGGGTCGGAATGATCCGACCCGCGCCGGCACTGGTCGGACGCAACCGACCCACGCCGGCGCGGGTCGGATCTGTCCTGCGCATGCTATTTCGACCCGGTTCGGTTTTTGACAGTTTTTCTCGGGATTTGGTCGTTCCTGAGCATCCAAACTGATCTGATATCATCCCCTAACATGGTTAATCAGTTATTAACTGAAGATAAGGACGAATCATTTATTCTCATCCAAATAACCGCTTTCGAAGCTTATAAATACGAGCTCGGGTGCTCCTTTCAGGGGGGCGATTTATTATCAAGAGGAGGAGGTGCTGTTGGATTGAGGAGTCAAAGGAGCACGAATTTCAGTAAGGGTTGACAGATCTTGGTGAGTTCTTCGGCATAAAGAAGGAGAGTTCGAGAGATCCGACACCCGTTCCCGTCCGTTCCTCGAGATTAGGCTTGGTCTTAATCTCGAGAAGAGCTACTGATTTCGCTTGGTCGATCTCTGTGCTTCAAATCAAATACTTCCTCGGTGAAGACGAAGCTCTGCCGAATTTTCAATAACCGGATCTAATCGACGGTCGTCCACGGATAAACCCCGACACAGGTAAAGATCCCACGCAAGCAGAAGATCGATAAACGATTTCCCTGCGTTTGTTTGACGAAAGTTGTAATCTTTTATTTCTTTCATTGTGTAAGTCTTATAAAAAGACTATCTTTTTTTGTTTTCATTGTAACGACTGAAGTTGTAATAAATACCGCAATGAATACATTAATTTTCGACGAAAACAAACTGGCGACCACAGTAGGAGCCAACAGCTTCGCTACCGGAGTTGTCGTGTTGCAACCTCAGATCTGCATCCCGGTTGAAGAAGTGGTCGAATACGAGTTCGACCAACTAAAGTTCGAGGAGTATCTGTCGTCCTCCTCCTCCAGATCCTCCGCCTTTCGCAAGCGAAGGAAGATCAATGCCCCCATTGCTGCGGTAACTGAACCTTGCAACACCCTTCCAGCCTCCAACGAGTCCGGATCTGCAGATCTGAACTTCTCCTCAATCAAGAAGTTGAGTACAGAAGGCGTGCCCACTTTATCGAAGAGAGCTCGCCAAAGGCAGCGCCAACGCCTTGCGCGCCAACTCGTTAGGGCTTTGGAGTCAATTGACGGGATCCGTTACGAGGCGGATCTGAAAATTAGGTAACGCCAAGTGCCCTAACAGCGGACAAATGCCCTCTCCTCCAAATCATTAACAAGTGAATGGGTACAAGTAAAAAAGACCCGTTCAACTCTCGAGGAGCGGATCAAAAAGCGTCGCGCACTGCTTGCACACGCACGAATTCTTGCGCAAGAGGCCAAAAGGTTGCAGAGGGAAGAAGTGGAAAAGAAGCCACAGAAACTGCACAAAGTTTAGAGGCCAAAATCCAAGACGGCGGTCGAAAAGATCGAGAAAAGCGGGTCACTCAAATCCGGCCCTCCAAATTGCGGGTCACTTAGATCCGACCCTCCACTTTGCGGGTCACTCGAGTCCGACCCTCCCAAGCACGGGTCACTTTAATCCGACCCACCAATTCACAGGTCACTCGGATCCGACCCACCAATTCGTAGGTCACCCGAATCCGACCCTCCAAATCGCAGGTCACTTGGATTTGACCCTCCAAATCGCGGGTCACTTGGATCCGACCCTCCACTTTACGGGTCACTTAAATCCGACCCTCCACTTTGCGGGTCACCCAAAGCCGACCCTCCAACCCGCGGGTCGCCCAAGTCACTTAAATCCGACCCTCCACTTTGCGGGTCACCCAAAGCCGACCCTCCAACCCGCGGGTCGCCCAAGTCTGACCCGCGCCAGGGTAAAGACAGAAGACGTTATGCACATGTTTCGTCCGTCCCTTTGAGTTCCGCACCTCCGACGAAGCACCATGATAGCACAGATTTGTCCCGATTAAAGGTGAGAATAGTCGATCGCATGGGTCCTTTGCACGAGGATTGAGGCAAAGTTCTGATCGAACAACGCTTGGGTCCGGTGACTGCACCCCGAGCGACTCGTCGAGCTGGGGGTCGCACACGCCCTCGCAACAATTTCAAGCTTTCTCATAAAGAGAAAACAACGGTTTCCACCCTCCTGGGGGTGTGTATCCAAAACCAGGAGCCTGTTGAGATCCTACGCTCCCAAAAGCGTAGTTCTAAACACGTGACTCTTGAGAATACTAATAAAGCAACAAATCCCCTGAAAGAAACGTATTCATCTGACAATGACAATGTTATACCAGGGGAGTCGTGTCAACACCCGATAGGTTGCTCCGGTCATCTGACCAATGAGTTGTATTATTGGGCGGGGGGTACGAACAAATCTCGAAAGAGAAGTACTCGGAAAGCGGACCCTCACTGTCCGTGCGCTAAGATAATCATGGTAGTATTATCAGCATGTAGCTGCCCTAAGACCGCTCCGCAGAGGGTCTCGGTATTTAAGAGGATCTCCAACGGAAAGGCTAAGTCCAATCTAAAACGTCTCCGTAAGAAACGATCGGTCGTTCAAGGTGACGAACCCCCAGAGGTTACCATCAATATCGGTCGTTCAAGGTGACGAACCCCCAGAGGTTACCATCAATATGGTTGATAAGGGAAAATCGATTCGATCTTCTAGCTCTGACCCGCTTGTATCGCGTTACCATCAATATGGTTGATAAGGGAAAATCGATTCGATCTTCTAGCTCTGACCCGCTTGTATCGCATCATCTAACTCGGTTACGATCTGGAACTATTAGACAAAGGAATTATCAGAGAATGCGGAGAGGGTTATCCTCGGATGATGAAGCATCGAATGCTAACTCGGCAATCGCTTCTGATAATACGGTATCCAGTCCGGGACAATCCCGCGAAGTGTTTATGATTAACACCGAGGAAGTAGCCAAAATGATTAAGGATGCCTTGGCCAAGCAGAAAGAGGCATTCAAGATCGAAATGGAAATGGTTATGCTACGAATGAGGGAAGAGCATGACTAACAAATTCAGGCTTTGTCCAATCAGCTAGGTGAATCCAGTCGTCGTAACAATGTTAGCCAAGCAGCTAGCGATTCAGACGTGAATGAATACATCAATGCTGATGACCCTCCCATTGACCAGAACACTGGGGGTAGCCCCACTAAAAATAATAACACCGGGGGTGGTCCCGTCAATGATGACAATACTGGGGGTGGCCCCGTTGTTCCTCTCACAAATCATCCGAAGCATGATACAGACGAGGATAAAAAAAATGAAAGATCTCGAGAGCAAAATCAATGCTCTAATGTCTGATCGAGAGGTAAAAAGGATCGGCATCCTACCCAAGAGAGTGGGATTCAATAGCATACCCGGCGAAGTTCAACCTGATTAACTTCATGCCGTTTGATGGGAAGGGTTCGCCCACACAACATCTGATCTACTTCAAGTCCTACTTGGGTATGATCTCCGGCAATGAAGCCTTGATGGTTCGGTCATTCGTTGGCACCCTTCGCGGGTCAGCCTTCGGTTGGTACCGCCGTATCAAGCCCGGAAGTATTAACAACTGGGACGACCTGGAGAGCCTATTCCTCGTTCATTTCTTTGATGATGACGCTGAGGTGTCAATTAGGACACTCTTCGATGAGAAGCAAGAAGACGATGAGACGGTCGACGACTTTGTCAAACACTTCCGGAATAAAGCAATGAACTGCCGAGATCCGATCACGGAGGACTTCATCCTCCAGACATGTAATAACAACTTATCTATTGAGATATTGGAAGTTATGGCAGTCATACCGTCCAACACTTGGAAAGACTTGAAGGTGCGCGGTGAACAAGCCGAACGCTTCCTCCGAAGAAAGAAGGCTGAGAGGAGCCAACCGACGGCTAATCCTCCGAACTCGAACTTCACCTCCCGTGGCAAGGGCAAGGCACCTGCAGCTGCTGTTGGTGCTAATCAAACGTCACAACAGCAATCCCGAAGGCAGCAAAAGACTTCAGACCCGAGACTCCAAAAAGAGTATTCCTTCAAGGACGAAGACGTTCCAGCCATCTTCGAATCTCTCTTTGAAAACAACAAGATCAAGCTACCACCTATCGTAAATCAGAAGAAAGCTGACAATACTGCGGATCCAAAGTACTATGCGTACCACAGGAGGGTCCTTCATCCCACCAAGGATTGCTTTGCTCTTAAGAATAGCATCCAAACATTGGTTGAAGCCGGCGTCATAACGCTGGGATAAGCCAAATGTGAATGTCGCCACACTCCGACAAGTATACGAGTATAAACTGCTTCTTAATACTCTAATAGGCACACGAGTCTAAACTGTTTCCCACTTTTGATAAGAAGTTTGTAGGCTGTCTAAAAATCACAATAGATAGCTTATCCTCCATCAAACACCGATGATGGAAGTTACAATCTGACGACTTCCAGAAGGCTACAATTTGAAGACTTTCACGTAGATCGCTGAAGGTTACAATCTGACGACCTTCACGACAACCGATGAGAGCTCTAGTTCAACAGCATTCACAATCAACATCGGGAGTTACAATCTGACGACTCTCATATTCTCAAGGAGCCAAGACGAAGATTACAAGACAATGATCTTTGCACCGCTATGACAAAAGAGATTACTTTGTGATAATCTCTTCAAGACAAGACGCGAAGGTCCTCCCCGTGTGTCAACATCAAAACGCCGGGGTCGAACCCGTGTTACAACATCAAAACGCAAGGGTCAAACCCACGTTACAACATCAAAACGCTGGGGTCGAACCCGCGTTACAACATCAAAACGGGAGGGTCAAACCCACGCTACAACATCAAAACGCTGGGGTCGAACCCGCGTTACAACATCAAAACACGAGGGTCGAACCCACGTTACAACATCAAAACGCCAGGGTCAAACCCGCGTTACAACATCAAAATGCTGGAGTCGGACCCGCATTACAACAAGCGAAACGTGAGCGACCCTCGCGTTCTGGATGTTCAGTCAACACCCAACCTCGCGTCTCAATACCAAGACGTGAGGTTAGGGTCCTGAACGCCAGGTTGGGCGTTTAACTCATTCAAATATGAGTCGAACGGTTTCAGAACCATTTTTTCCACGATCTGAGGAAATCACGCCCACTTAGGAGCAGATTTAGAGGGCAGTTACACCCCCTTAATCCCCTATAAAAGCGAGTAAACTCAACTGAGTTCAAGGTTGGATTTTCTTGGCTTGAATCGACCATTGAAGGCTGGCTTTTTGGAGCTAAGAATTGACAGCAACAGGAGAAATCCTTGGGTGAGCTTTTGAGGAGATTGGCATCATCCTCCAACGAAGATCATCTTCAACTTCGACAACAGAGAGCTTTCATCCTTGGCTTATCAACCGAACTTTCGGTTCAAATCAACTCTTTTACAGAGTTCTTCTAAACTCGTTCAGAGTTCTCAAACTTGCCACGCAAGTTCTCCACAGCGTCGAATCGTGAGGAGAAGACATCGTTCCAGTGAAGCAAAACGTCGGATCGTCAACGGAGAGCAAACTCGACGCGAGCATTCGAGGGAGGCACTCCATCGCCACCGAGAAGAACCCAGTTTTAAACAAAGGAGAGAACCAAATTCGTTCTCTTCTCTTTTGTAATCGAATTGTAATCGAAATCAAAGAAATACAAGTTAATTTTCTTTTATTCTTTTCATTGCAATTTTTCCTACAAACAAAAGATGGCGACTCTGCTGGGGACTAGCTTCTCTGATGAAGATGTGGTGGCGCAGTTCGATGTTCATCTCACTGGAACAACCGTCGAAACTCTCGTGGTAGAGTTTGATCAAGCCAAGTTTGAGTAGGCTATCTCCTCCGGATCCCTTAGCCCTAAGGCTATGCGCAAGATCCACAAAGTCTCCAAGAAGACTAAATCTCCAACTGTTGATGGAGTGCCAAAGAAAGTCCTCTCCTTTGGTCAAAATTCATCAAACAGCCCCTCCTCTGAAGGACTGGGCTCTGCCTCTGCCAAACTCGCTCAACGAGTTGAAAACTCCACACCCGCGTCAACACGATGTGTCATGGGTGGTAAAAGGCTTAAGACGGAGATAGATCCAATCAACGCCGATGATGCCCTTGCAAAAGCCTTAAAACAGGCCAAGAAGAACGCTGCTCGGCGAAGAAGAAGGTCTCAGCGACGAGCACAACCTCGAGAAAGTCGATCATCCAACCAACGCGAGCTTTGCATTTGTGAGCCTAAACGCGACCCTGAGCCCAAACATGAGCTTCGCGAGAACCAGACTGAACGCGGCCCTCAATGGCGCGTTTTACAGCCAAAACGCGGACCTGAAGCCTTCATTGAACGCGAACTTCAACTTCGCGTTTCCAAGTTAAAACACGACCCTCGCGTCGATAATGAAGAACGCGACCCTCATGTCGCCAAACCAAAATGCGACCTTCGCATTTCAAGTGCCAGACGCGACCCTCGCGTTTCAAGTGCCAAACGCGACCTTCGCGTCCCAAGTGCCAAACACGACCTTCGCGTCTCAGGTGCCAAACGCGACCCTCACGTCCCAAGTTCCAAATCCAATACAGAAGTTGGTGTATACCGTGGAGCTTCGGTGTATTCCATCCCCCCGGACCCCTTGGCCAGGGGCGCGCCGCCCCCTGGACCCTCGGCTCGCTGACCGGGCAGCGAGACCCCCGAATACTCTGCGTAGCGCGACTAGATTGAGGGGCGGATATAATAAGTTTATGGAGGCATCTCAACCAGATCCATGTTTACCAAGAGCCAGTCCTGTCCAATCATGGACTGGGGGTTCCAATTCAAACCTCACAATCAGTGAGTAATTCTCCTCGAATCTTTACAACAGATTTGAGAGAGTTCATATCGAGAGCAAGACCGATGCAACAAGTCATTCATTCGTTCCAATATGAACGACTGATTTCTACGGTCCTCTCGGGATGTCAATGCTGCTCATATGCGGCCCAACTGTTGGTGTTCAACCAATTTACGAACGTTGCTTTGTCTAACCAACGACGACGTTCGCACAGGAAGAAGTCTCCAGAGACCAAATATCCTGAGGTCACTATCAATGTGATCGGCAGAGGGAAAGCCTCAGGTCCTAGTTCCGATGCCTCTGAGACAAGTCGTTCGCCGACCGACAGAGAAATCGCTAACGAGTTTGAAGGAGTTTACCGACGCACTCGGACGTGAACAGGTGGGCATTCCCCCCTGTCAATTATCGGAGGTTACCAGAGAAACTAATTCCGATGATGGAACACTCAGCCATTGCAGAGTCCCAATCATCAAGCTTCTTTTGTTAAAGGGCATGAGAGCTCCGCTTTAATATGAACGGAAACCATGAAGATCTTGCGAAGAGACTTGATGAGCAAGGAGGCGCATGCTTTAAATGCTGGCAGCAGGAAGGCCATCATGAACTCATGACCCTGTTGACTCAAATCGTCACAGACAATGCCAAATCTCAGGAGAAATAGATTCGCACACCTAGGCCAGGAAAATCCTTTCAGGAGAGAAAAAGCGTCTCATCCGCGACCTCACACAAGCAAAGGGAAGGAAATGTGGTTGATGACATGGCTTCTGACCAAGAAGCGCCACAAACCTGGAATCTTCCTCCTGATGAAGGAAGAAAGACTAAAGAACAGAGTATAATCTTCAAGTCTGCCAAATGGAAGAATTGGAAGACCGCGCCTCAATGCCATGGCCATAGAAGGGCGAGCTCCAAGATGAGGGAGTACCAGGCCTTATCCTGCTGAATGGGAATGTAGCGCCCTTATCCTCTAAAATTCGAAGTCCACGTTACTAAACTTTTGAGCG
Organism: Asparagus officinalis; assembly: GCF_001876935.1. Lineage (NCBI taxonomy): Eukaryota > Viridiplantae > Streptophyta > Magnoliopsida > Asparagales > Asparagaceae > Asparagus > Asparagus officinalis. The sequence continues at coordinate 142,434,539 of NC_033800.1, read as the reverse complement.
GCACACGGGATCACCAAAGCCAACATATCTATCATTTCAAGTCATAGAACTGGGAATGTGAATTATCAAAAGCGATGCCATCTGGCTCGATTGTTCAATTGGCACCCTCAAGGGAGTTGCCTTTGAATGGTTCAGGAAACTTCCTGTGGGATGTATCCAAAAGTGGACAGATCTAGAGAGACTTTTCCTGTCAAGATTCTTCGAAGAGGATACGGAAGTCTCCATCCATACCCTTCTAGCCACTAAGCAAAAGAAGAGGGAGTCTGTCAAAGCCTTCGTCAAAAGGTTCCGAACCATGGCTCTCCGGTGTTCGTCAGGTATGACACAGTCTACTTTAGTAGAGACTTGTCGGCACAACTTGCAGACAGACCTCCTAGCCCGAATCGGAGTTGCAGAATGTCATTCTTGGAGACAACTAATCTCTCAAGGCGAACAGGCTCAAAAGATTATTGTCAGGATCAAAGCTGAAGAACAAAGTAGGCATGATCCACCTGAGCAATCAGACCAAGCCCAATCTTCTCCTGAGCAATCGGACCAAGCCCAATCTTCTCAGTCAGAAGAAGAAGATACTACGACTATTGAAGCTAATCCTCTTCAGTAGGATGGTAGGTCTAACACTTTTCCTCCAAATTCCCCCACCAATCCTCTTCAAGTAGGATGGCGGGTCCATCATAACTATCACGTTAACAATTACCTCTGATAGTCAAACTCATTAGATGCCATGTCTACCCTTTTCCCTCCTGCACTTGTTCAAGACTGGGGGTTGGTTTATTTGTAGTTCATTCGATTATGAGCAATAAATTTTCTGAGTTGTCATGTTCAATAGAACACCTCTGTCAACCATGAGTCAACCACAAAATCTACCAAAACTATCACGTTAACAGTTACCTCTGATAGTCCATTTTCTCCAAATCCCCCCACCAATCCTCCTCAATAGGATGGCGGGTCCACCTAAAACTATCACGTTAACCGTCACCTCTGATAGTCCTTTTCCTCCAAATTCCCCCACCAATCCTCTTCAAGTAGGATGGCGGGTCTACAAAAAACTATCACGTTAATGATTACCTCTGATAGTCTATTCCCTCCAAATTTCCCCACCAATCCTCTTCAATAGGATGGTAGGTCCACAAAACTATCACGTTAACATTTACCTCTGATAGTCCATTCTCTTGTTAATCCTCTTCAAGTAGGATGGCGGGTCCACAAAACTATCACGTTAACAGTTACCTCTGATAGTCAAACTCATCAGATAATGGCCTACCAGGTGATGTGCCTCTATTTCGACTTCATGGATAGTGCCTCACTAGGCGATGTGCCTTGTCTACCTCTTTTCTTCCCCTGCTAAGTCTTAATCAAGACTGGGGGTTGGTTACTTGGAATCTATTGGATTAAGAGTAACGAATCTTTCACATCGTCGAGTTAACATTACACTTCTGACGATCATCATCCCCACAGAGTATGCATTCAACTTGCATCACTCCCAATTTGTCACGTTAACAATATACCTCTGACAACAATCAACTTATCAATCCTTACCAATAGGATGATAGGTCAGGATGATATCTCAAATCGCAATCTTCCCCAGCAAGACACTAAGTCTTCAAAATCAAATTCAAATCACAGGTATCAAAACTCATTGTTCCTGATGATAAACTCACCTAGCAAGTCTCCCCAGCGAGACGCTAATTCCCAAAACCTTGTGCAAATCACAAGTACACATCCTCCTGTCACGTTAACACTAAACCTCTGACAAATTCACTTATCAATCCTCTCCAATAGGATGATAAGTCCACAAAGTTGCTCCAATCGCAACACAAATCCTGTCATGTTAAATCATACCTCTGACAACCCACTTATCAATCCTCGTCAATAGGATGATAAGTCCACAAAGTTGCTCCAATCGCAACACACATCCTGTCACGTTAACACTAAACCTCTGACAAATTCACTTATCAATCCTCATCAATAGGATGATAAGTCCACAAAGTTACTCCAATCACAAAGTTGCTCCAATCGCAACACAAATCATGTCATGTTAACATTAAACCTCTGACAAATTCACTTATCAATCCTCGTCAATAGGATGATAAGTCCACAAAGTTGCTCCAATCGCAACACAAATCTTGTCACGTTAATACCAAACACCTCTGATAAAATCCACTTATCGACTCTCCCCAATAGAGCGATAAGTCCACAAAATTGCCCTGATCGCAATATCTTTCCCGTCAAGTTAACATCACACCTCTGACGACACAATCCACTTATCGACTCTCCTCAATAGAGCGATGGGTCCTCAAATTCCAGTCAAGTTAACATCATACCTCTGACAACACAAATCAACTTATCGACCCTTTTCAATTGAGCGATAGGTCCATAAAATACTGTTAGGTTAACATCACACCTTTAACAGTCAAACCCCCCAAATGAACTTGTTAATTCTTTTTTAACAAGAATAGCAAGTTTTTATTATAAAATCCCCAGCGGATTAAAGATTTTCTGGAATTATCACTGCCAATGCGTTGGAACGGCGAAACCTTCGGTATTTGAGAGGCTTTCTCAACAGGCCTCTCGACCGACACCCTCTCGTCGAAGGCGCCGTCACCAGAAAAGACGCGCTGCTGACGACCTGGAACTCTCATCCGCCACAGTCAACGTGAAAATTCATGCCAAGTTAATACTACACCTCTGGCGTTTTCAATTTTCTTTCAGTGTTTCAAGTAAAAATATAACACAGAAAGAAATAGTGACAAAGCCTACGTATTCAACATCGTAGCGCCAAAATCCATGTCTCACATGCATGGGGAATTTTATCCCGAATCCTAAGTAGGGATAAGTCAACGCCTAACACGCGTTGCCGGTTAGTCTTTCACCGTAAAAAAGGACAAAAGTCTACGTATTCAACATCGTATCAGGTTGTTATTAATAACGCCAAAATCCATGCCTTACACGCATGAGGGACTTTATCTCGATCCCTAATTAGAGATAAGTCTACGCCTAACACGCGTTGTCGGTTAGTCTTTTTCCGTAAAAATGACAAAGTCTATGTATTTAAAATCATAGCATCAAGTCTAAAAGGATTCATTCTCTTAGCACAACGTTACATGTGGAACGGACTTAGATAATCCATATGCTAGCCCGACTCAAACGGTAGTCGGTAAAGGCTTATCAAATCCGTTGATGGCTGAGGGTTTGCCAAAAATCCTATGCATGTTTAAAGGCCCATCAGCTTAATGGACGTGAGCCGAGACTTGAAACAGATAAGCTAAAGACAAGTTTCAAAGACTTAGTCAAAAATGCACGGAAGCCACTTCCATGTCTCAAGTCAAAACGCCGAGGTCAGACCCGCGTTGCAAAAATCATGACGCCGAGGTCACACTCGGGTTCTAACTTTAAAAACACCAAGGTCAGACCCGCGTTACAAAAATCATGACACCGAGGTCACACCCGGGTTTCAAATTCAAAACGCCGAAGTCAGCCCCGCATCTCAAATTCAAAACGCAGGGGGTCCACCCCCGCATTCTAGAAGCAGGATTATGACGCATACCTTCACAAAGGTCCTACGTGGCAAATCCCTTCAACCAAGATGCCTTCGAAGCGAGTGCAGAGAACGACTCCTTTACGACAAGAAATCAACAGCTCCAGGATCAGAGTGAGATCCAAAGTATTCCGAAAATTCGTCTCAGTCAACCGCGAACTTTTAAAAACTTTGGAGGGGGTTCTGTAGGCTGTCTAAAAATCACAATAGATAGTTTATCCTCCATCAAACACCGATGATGGAAGTTATAATCTGACGACTTCCAGAAGGCTACAATTTGAAGACTTTCACGTAGATCGCTGAAGGTTACAATCTGACGACCTTCACGACAACCGATGAGAGCTCTAGTTCAACAGCATTCACAATCAACATCGGGAGTTACAATCTGACGACTCTCATATTCTCAAGGAGCCAAGACGAAGATTACATGACAATGATCTTTGCAACGAGAGATTACTTTGTGATAATCTCTTCAAGATAAGACGCGGAGGTCCTCCCCGTGTGTCAACATCAAAACGCTGAGGTCGAACCCGCGTTACAACATCAAAACGCGAGGGTCGAACCCACGTTACAACATCAAAATGCTGGGGTCGAACCCGCGTTACAACATCAAAACGCGAGGGTCGAACCCACGTTACAACATCAAAACGCTGGGGTCGAACCCGCATTACAACATCAAAACACGAGGGTCGAACCCACGTTACAACATCAAAATGCTAGGGTCAAACCCGCGTTACAACATTAAAACGCTGGAGTCGGACCCGCATTACAACAAGCGAAACGTGAGCGACCCTCGCGTTCTGGATGTTCAGTCAACACCCAACCTCGCGTCTCAATACCAAGACGCGAGGTTAGGGTCCTGAACGCCAGGTTGGGCGTTTGACTCATTCAAATATGAGTCGAACGGTTTCAGAACCGTTTTCCCCACGATCTGAGGAAATCACGCCCACTTAGGAGCGGATTTAGAGGGCAGTTACACCACCTTAATCCCCTATAAAAGCGAGTAAACTCAACTGAGTTCAAGGTTGGATTTTCTTGGCTTGAATCGACCATTGAAGGTTGGCTTTTTGGAGCTAAGAATTGACAGCAACAGGAGAAATCCTTGGGCGAGCTTTTGAGGAGATTGGCATCATCCTCCAACGAAGATTATCTTCAACTTCGACAACAGAGAGCTTTCATCCTTGGCTTATCAACCGAACTTTCGGTTCAAATCAACTCTTTTACAGAGTTCTTCTAAACTCGTTCAGAGTTCTCAAACTTGCCACGCAAGTTCTCCACAGCGTCGAATCGTGAGGAGAAGACATCGTTCCAGTGAAGCAAAACGTCGGATCGTTAACGGAGAGCAAACTCGACGCGAGCATTCGAGGGAGGCACTCCATCACCACCGAGAAGAACCCAGTTTTAAACAAAGGAGAGAACCAAATTCGTTCTCTTCTCTTTTGTAATCGAATTGTAACCGGAATCAAAGAAATACAAGTCAATTTTCTTTCGTTCTTTTCATTGCAATTTTTCCAACATACACTCTTGCATGGAATCTTACCAGAAGATGTGAAGGAGAGGGATTCAAATCCGACAAAGAGCATCGAGATTCTACTATAACATGGAAAGTCGAACGCTGTATCGCAGGGGGTATGATGGTTTGCTACTACGTTTCTTATCGACTAAAGAAGCTGAAGAAGTCCTCAAGGAAACACATGAAGGGGTTTGTGACGTACAGTGATTTCCGAACACTCTTTTGCTGAGACGAGATTCGATCACTTCGTTGGATCAATCTTTCCTCACAAAACTCCCATTGGTGTTTGACGACTCACAGTCTTCCACCATAAAATCCCCCACCGATCGGACTAATTAACGATGGAACCACCAAAACTCCTTTCGTTTGAATCCACTCAAACTTTTGATGCGTCTGTGCACTTACCATTGACGATTATCAAACCCTTCTGTATTAAGTATTTGTCACTTAACATCAGGAACCCTCTCTGAGTGATTTGTACAAATCAACACTCCCACTGTGATTTGTACTCCCACTCTCACTATCCACTTGGTCAAACCTTCCTACAGTTAGGACCACAACCAAAATCCCCTCTCGATTCCTCCAATGAACGAGAGGTCCAAAAATTGAGCGATCAAACCTTCCTACAGTTAGGATCGTCTCAAACCTCCCACTTGGTTAAACCTTCCTACAGTTAGGAGCTGATCTCGATACCATGCTCACCGCCTGTGACAAGTCCGGCCTCGTACATACCATCGCATACATCATGCTCCTAACCGTGCTCGCATTTGGAGTCTTCGACATCAACTCTCTATCTTCAACTGTGTTTGGTAAAAGATCAGCTGAAAGCTTCAAATGGGCTCCCAATAGTACACTAACTGGCTCCGTATCTATGCTAATATGAAATCGCTATAGAACCTTCTTCAAATAAGCCACCCGTGTCAAACAAATTCTACCCTTCTTCTTGTCTTTGCCGATCTCCATTCCCAAAATGTGTTTGGCCTCACCCAAGTCCTTCATCTCAAACTCATTTGAAAGCTAAACTTTCAACTCATCTATAGCCGACCTGGAAGTAGAGGCAACCAACATGTCATCAACATAAAGCAACAAATAAATGTACGCACCTCCTCTCAACTTGTAAAAATACACGCAAGGATCAAACTGGCTCTGAGTGTACGAATGTCCGAGCATAAAACCATCAAATCGCTTATACCACTGTCGAGGAGACTGCTTCAAACCATATGACAATTTTTTTAATCTGCAAACTAATTTTTTCTTCCCTACAGCTCGGAATCCCAATGGCCGAGTCATATATATTTCTTCATCAAGATCACCATGAAGAAATACCATCTTCACATCCAACTAATCTAACTCCAAACTATATTGTGCCACCAAAGCTAGCAAAATCTGAATAGAAGAGTGCTTCACCACCGGAGAGAAAACCTTATTATAGTCAATTCCTTCCTCCTGTGCATAACCCTTCGCAACCAACCTAGCTTTGAATCTCAATGGAGTGCCCTCAATGCCCTCCTTCTTCGTGTATACCCACTTGCAACCAATCTTTTTCTGCTCCTTTGGAAGCTCAACAAGCTCACACGTATCATTCTTGTGAAGAGACTCCATCTCCTCCTGCATAGCTACCTATCGCGAATCAGCCTCCGAACTCTGCTCGACCTCTCTGAATGTAGTAGGCACCAACTTAGCGATACTCTCCACCGAAAGTGCATATGCAACTACTGTATCGGTATACCATGCTGGCATTCGTATGTCTCTTATCTGTCTCCAAACCGTAATAGAATCTTGAACCTGAGCAGTCGGTCCCTGGTCCTGCACATCAGTACCCGTATCCTTCGTGTCATTGTCATGCTTGCCTGGCGTCACCTCAGTCGGCACTCTAATGGATACTATACCATCTGGATAATGTGGAGTTACATCGATCTCCACTACTTGTGATATCTCCTCCGTCTGGTCGCTCTCCACCTGATGAGAGCTGGGAAGCTTCAAGATAGAAGCCTCATCAAACGTAACGTCTCTACTCAGCATAATATTTCTATCAACTGGATCTCATAGCTTGTATCCTTGACACCACGCTTGAATCCTACAAATATGGCCTTCCTAACTCGAGATTCTAATTTATCTGTTCTCACATAATAAAATACAGGGCATCCAAATACCTTAAGCTGATCATAGTCATGTGCTGTCTCTCCCGAACATATTTCCATAGGGGTTTTCCCCTCAATCGTAGATGAAGACAGACTATTAATAAGGTAGCTCGCATATGTAAGTACCTCAGTCCAAAAGATCTTCTCCAAACTACTCTGCGACAATAAACATCGGACCTTCTCTAGCAAAGACCGATTTAGCCTCTCTGCCACCCCATTCTGTTATGGTGTATGACTAACCGTGAAGTGCCTCTCTATGCCCTCGTCTCGACATAGCTGCAGAAAGGGGTCTGAAGTATATTCACTACCGTTGTCGGATCGTAACGTCTTGATCTCTCTCCCAATCTATAGTTCTAATCTCTTCTTCTACTCCACAAACAAATCTAGAATTTTACTCTTCTTTATCATGGTGTATACCCAACATTACCTAGAATAGTCATCAACAAACGTGACGAACCAATATCAACCACCAAGTGATGTAATTTTGGTGGGACCCCAAATATCTGTGTGCACGTAGTCCAAGATGCCCCTCGTCCTATGAATGGTCGTCCCGAACTTCACCTTCGTCTTCTTGCCAAGAACATAGTGCTCATAGAATTCTACTTTACCACTCTTGGCTCCCTTTAATAGCCCCTTGTAGGCGTCAAAAAATGCTCATAGATATCCAAATACAACTCAAGGCTGAGAAGAGAACAATGTGCATGCATGTGACAAAACACACTGACAGGCGACACATATAGGCGCGACAGCCTATGGTGACGCGCCATAGGCGCGGTAGCCTGTGGTGACGTGCCATAGGTGCGATAGCCTAGGGTGACGCGTCTAAAGGGGCAGCCTAGGGTGACGCGCCTAAGGCGCGGCAGTCCATGGTGACGCGCCTATGGCGCGCCAGTCCATGGTGACGCGCAAACTATAGGGAGTTACCACGGCGGTTACAAAATAGTTACAGAATGATTCTTCAAAGTCCATGTGATGCCATGATGAAAAAGAAACGTGTGCTGATGTGGACAAGTGGTTAAATCACGAAAAAAGTGGTTAAAAGTCGTGGGAGGATGGTTTCAAGCACGATGGGAACGTGGCTGTAACGGCCTCTTTGGCCGTGCCAGTCCACACTGACGCGCCAATAGCCGTGACAGTGTAGACTGACGCGTCCAAAGAGCATCCACTTGGTCAGTTATTTCGCCCCTATTTCCACTATTGTGCACTCCTATCCCTATAAATACCTCCCTAGATACGAAACAAAGGAAGGAGAGCAAATTGGAGTATAGAGACTTGAGCTTTTGGTGATTTTGAGGAAGAGAGAGAGAGTCTTCATCTTTCATAAACAGTGTTTGGCGATTCCTAGAGATCTAAGCTCAGACTTGATCTTTGGAAGAGCGAATATCTTACATCGATAAGATATTCGCTTCAAATTCCTACTTCGATAAACGAAGGAAGAATCTCTAAAACCCTTCACAATCTGTGAATCGGTGGTCCACGAGCCAAAGCACTCCCAGCACAGGCAAAGTCCCACAAAATAGGAATCGATAAACGATTTTTGTGTTATTTTCTAGAGAGTTATAATTTTCTTTTTGTTGTGTAAGAGAAGTCTTATAAAAAGGCTATTTTTGTGTTATTTTCTAGAGAGTTATAATTTTCTTTTTGTTGTGTAAGAGAAGTCTTATAAAAAGGCTATTTCTTTTGAATTTGTTGTAATCGATCGAAGATATAATGAATTCCACAATAAAGCAAACTTTCGACAAAAACAAACTGGCGACTATAGTGGGAGCTAACGGTCTCGCTACCGAGACCGTCGTGTCGCAGCCGATCAAGATACCGGTTGAATCCACGGTTGAGTATGAGTTCGACCAGGCCAAATTTGAGGAATATCTTTCATCATCCTCTTCAAGATCTTCTTTGTCTCACAAGTACAAGAGGATCTCACGATTGAAGAAGGCTTATACGCCAAAGAAGGCTAAATGTGAAGACTCTCGCCCAATCATTGTTGAGGCCTTGCCTCGCAACATTATCCTGGCGACCCCCAAAGCCGGAAGCTCTGCTCACGATAATTCCTCCCCAATTAAGGAGTCGTTCGGTCGAAGTTCACAAACTCTGACGAAAAGGGCTCGTCAGAGGCAACGCCAACGCCGCGCTCGTCAATTGGCTAAGGCCTTGGGATAAACCGATGGAGTTCATTACTATGCGGACTTAGAATCGAGGAAACATCGAGTGGTTCAGTTGCCTCAACGTCAAACCACTCATATCTCTACACAACTCACGATGGAGGAATGGACTCTCGTCAAAAGGGTTCGTTCAACTCTCAAAGAACGTATACAAAAGCGTCGTGCAAACGCCGCTCATGTCCGTGCTCTTTTGCAACAAAGGCAAGAAGAGAATGAGGAAATGGTGTCTAAAAAATCACCAAGAACCAGCCAAGTGTGGATCCCCAAATCCAAACTTACACAAAAATTAGATTAGCAGGATCAATCCTTCAACCGCGGTAGTCTTCACTGTCGTGGCACATTCTTCAACCGCGACAGTCTCCACTGCCACGGCACATCTTTCAACCGCGGTAGTCTCTACTGTCACGACACTTCTTTCAACCGCGACAGTCCCTACTGCCACGGTACCTTCTTCGACCGCGGCAGTCTCCATTGTCACGGCCAAAAGGAAACTTCCAATGCCTCTCTTTTGACTCCTTCGACATCCATTCCTGGTTCGTCTACTGCAATCACTTCTGATATGTTATCAGTGAAGTCATGGGTCAGTCCCGACTTGTCAAAATTTAAGATCACAATGACGGATCGCCTCGGTCCTTTACCTGATGATCGAGGTAGAATTCCAGTCAAAGCACGTTTGGGTCCGGTGAATGAACCCCAAATAGATTCTTATACTGGGGGTCATAAGTATCCTCCTATCAAGTCAAAACAACTCCAAGATGGGAAAACCCCAATTTCTACTCGTTTGGGAGTTCGTAACGAAATTCAGGAGCCCGTTAAGACTCTGCACCCGCAAGGGCATGGTTCTAAATATGCGACTCCTGACGTGACTGTTTGTGGGAAATTTTGTAATAAAAAGAATATAAGGAAAGAATTGCGTTTGATTTTATTCTCTCTAACTGCTTAGAAAAAGAATGATTACAACTCTCTCAACTCTCAATTACAATTTGGATTCCTAGTTACAAAAGAGAAGAGAATGATCTGGATTCTCCCCTTTGTTTAATTCTGGGTTCTTCACGGTAGCGATGAGATGCCTCCCTCGAATGCTTGCGTCGAGTTTGCTTCTCGTTGACGATCCGAATATCTATACTTCACTGGAACAACTGTCTTGGCCGGTTGATAACTCTTGTCGAGTTTTGTGATTCAGAACAAGTAACAAACTCTAGTGATAGAGTTGTTGGAACCGAAAAGAATTCGGTTGATAAGCCAAATATCGATGGTTTAGAGGTCCTCCGTTTGTTGATTTCCCAGACTGTGTAAGGAGTCAATCCTCCTTTTTCTGATTCTGGAAGATTTGATCGAAAGATCCTCCTCCGATTAATGAAAAGAAATCTCTCTTGATCTGATTATCAAAAATTCGATCCCTCCAATCCAAAAAAGAGAGCCTTTACTCTGTTGAGTTTGTTGCTATTTATAGGGGGATTAGGGGTGTAACTGCCCCCATAATCCACGCCTAAATGGGGGTTTAGTTACCCTATTAGTCGGGTGTAACAACCCACTAAAGCCACTCCTCAAATCGTGGGTGAAGAACAGCTTCGAAGTTGTTACGATCACGTTTGAATGAGTCAGAACCTTGACCTGCGTTCTGGCGGTGATTGAGCTGCGTTTGGCAGCGACTGACGGGCTGCGTTGGGCAGTGATGGATGAGTTGCGTCGGCAGCGGTTGATAAGCTGCGTTGGGCAGCGGTTGATAAGCTGCGTTGGGCAGCGGTTGATAAGCTGCGTTGGGCAGCGGTTGATAAGCTGCGTTGGGCAGCGGTTGATAAGCTGCGTTGGGCAGCGGTTGATAAGCTGCGTTGGGCAGCGGTTGATAAGCTGCGTTGGGCAGCGGTTGATAAGCTGCGTTGGGCAGCGGTTGATAAGCTGCGTTGGGCAGCGGTTGATAAGCTGCGTTGGGCAGCGGTTGATAAGCTGCATTGGGCAGCGGTTGATAAGCTGCGTTGGGCAGCGGTTGATAAGCTGCATTGGGCAGCGGTTGATAAGCTGCGTTGGGCAGCGGTTGATAAGCTGCATTGGGCAGCGGTTGATAAGCTGCGTTGGGCAGCGGTTGATAAGCTGCATTGGGCAGCGGTTGATAAGCTGCGTTGGGCAGCGGTTGATAAGCTCAGCGCCGGAAGAACTTCACCTATTCGACAAAACAATGAATAGATTGAAGACTGAAGAAGTTAAGAATTGAGATAGTTCAAGGTCACTCTACGAAATTGAGGAGATGACCTATCTTATCCAAAGCATTCCAGACTCCTCAATAAAAGAATGAGTCTGGAATACTTTGGAGGGGGTATCTGCAGGCGTCTAAAAATACCTATAGGTGTCCGCACACAGCTTGAGACAGAGAGAAGACGACGAACATCGTTATCCGAGTCTAAGAGGATTATCTGACGCCGACAAGCGCCTAAAGCAAAACGGCGAATCAAGACAGTTAGCTCACGCGCGTCAATCAGTTCATATGCGTCAATCAACACGCGCGCGTCAATCAGTTCATGCGCGTCGATCAACACGCGCGTGACAATCAGTTCGTGCACGTCGATCAACACGCGTGCGTCAATCAACACGCGCGTATATCAACCAACGTGCGTTCGACAATCAATCTCGCGACAAAGCATACAAGTCAACAAATCGACCGAATACGCGACAAGAATAAGTCCCGGAAGAAAGAAAACAGAAAAGGGAAAAAGTCGGCGAACCCGCGCTAGCGCAGGACGGGATGATCCGACCCGCGCAAGCGCGGGTCGGATGATTCCGACCCGCGCAATGCGGGTCGGACTGGTCCGACCCGCGCAAGCGCGGGTCGGACTGATCTGACCCGTACAAGCACGGGTCAGACCAGTCTGCCGCGCTGTTTTGACCCCCTGATGTGTATTTCGACGGTTTTAACGGTTTTCTCGAGATCTTTTTAGTTCCAGAGGTTCCCAACTGACTTGATATCATCTACAAACGTGGTTAGGCCATTATTGACTAAATATAAGACCAAATCACTTATTCTAATCCAAATAACCGCTTCCGAAGCTTATAAATACGAGCCCGTGTCCTCCTTTCAGCGGAGCGGAGTTATTATCAAGAGGACGAAGTGCTGCCGGATTGAGGAGTCAAAGGAGCATGAATTTCAACGAGGATTGACAGATCTTGGCGAGTTCTTCAGCATAAAGAAGGAGAGTTCGAGAGATCCGAAGCCCGTTTCCTCCGTTCCTTGAGATCGGGCTTTGTCTTGATCTCGAGAAGAGCCCTGATTTCGCTTGGTCGATCTCAGCGCTTCAAATCAAATACTTCCTCAGCGAAGGTGAAGCTCTGCCAAATTTTCCATCAACCGGATCCAGATCTAAGGTGGTCCACGGATAAACCCGTCACAGGCAAAGATCCCACGCAAGCAGAAGATCGATAAACGATCTTCTTGCGTTTGTTTTCATAAAGTTGTAAACTTATTTTATTTTCATTGTGTAAGGAGATCTTATAAAAAGATTAACTTTTTTATTTTATTCGAGTTTATTATAATGACTAAAGTTGTAATAGATTCGATCGTAATGAATACAACAATTTTCGACGCAAATAAGTGTTTATCACTTTGTTCGTAATAATCGGGTTATCCCTAAGAAAAATTACATGTAGCATTCTTCCGGGAACTTTCCGTTACATGAATCATCCACCCCCAACTTCCTTCGCGAAACTGGGTTTAACATCATACTGAGTTACATGACTGGGTTATCCTTAAGAATATTATATGTAAAAATTCTCCAGGAACTTCCCGTCAAGAGTAGAAAACAGTTTAGACTCATATACCTATTGGAGTATTAAGAAGCAGTTTATACTCGTATACTCTTCGGAGTCGCGCCATTCTCATTTGGCTTATCCCAGTGTTTTGACGCTGGCTTCAACCAAGGTTTGGATGCTATTCTTGAGAGCAAAGCAATCCTTAGTAGGATGAAGGACCCTCCTGTGGTAGGCACAGTACTTTGGATCCGCCGTGTTATCAACTTCCTCCTGATCTGAGATAGGGGGTAGCTTGATCTTGTTATTTTCAAGGAGGGATTCGAAGATGGCTGGAACGTCTTCGTCCTTAAAGGGGTACTCTTTTTGGAGTCTCGAACCCGAAGTCTTCTGCTGTCTTCGAGGTTGCTGTTGCGACTTCTAGTTAGCGTCAATAGCTACTGCAGGTGCTCTCCCTTTACCACGGGAGGCGAAATTTGATTTCGCAGGGTTCGCCATAGGTTGGCTTCTTTCAGCTTTCTTCCTTCTGAGGAAGCGTTCGGCCTGCTCTCCGCGCATCTTTAATTCTTTCCAGTTGTTAGACGGTGCTACTCCTATAACTTCCAACACGTCCAATGAGAGGTTGTTGTGATAGGTTTGAAGGACAAAGTCCTCTGTGATCGGATCTCGGCAGTTCATCGTCTTATTCCGGAAGCGTTTGATGAAGTCATCGACCGTCTCGTCGTCTTCTTGCTTCTCATCGAAGAGTGTCCTGATTGACACCTCGGCATCATCGTCAAAGAAGTGAGCTAGGAACAGGTTCTCCAGGTCATCCCAGATGTTGATGCTTTCAAACTTGAGACGGCGGTACCAATCGAAGGCGGGCCCGCGAAGGGTGACAACGAATGACCAAACCATCAAGGCTTCATTGTCGGAGATCATACCTAAGTAGGACTTGAAGTAGATCAGATATTGAGTGGACGAACCCTTCCCGTCAAACGGCGTGAAGTTTATCAGGTTGAACTTCGCCGGATACGAGATCGAATCCCACTCTCTCGGGTAAGGACATGGAATGCTAATACTTTTCACCTCTCGATCAGACATCAGAGCGTTGACTTTTCTCTCTAGGCCATTCATCTTTTCGTCCTCGCTCGTATCGGGCTTTGGACGATTCTTAAGAGGAATAACGGGGCCACCCCCGGTATTGTCATCATTGGTGGGACCACCCCCAGCGTCGTTGTTTTTAGTGGGGCCACCCCCAACGTTCTGGTCAACGGGAGGATCATCAGTATTGATGTATTCATCCACGTCTGAATCGCTAACTGCTTGGCCAATATTGTTGTGACGACTGGATTCACCTAGCTGATTTGACAAGGCTCGGATCTGTTGGTCATGCTCTTCCCTCATTCGTAGCATAGCCATCTCCATTTCAATCTTGAATGCTTTTTTCTGCTTGGTTAGGGCATCCTTAAGAATTTTGGCGATTTGCTCGGTGTTGATTATGAACACCTCGCGGGATTGCCCTGGGCTAGATACCGTATTGCCAAAAGCGACTGCAGAGTTAGCATCCGATGCTTCATCATCTGAGGATAACCCTCTATGCATTCTTTGGTAGTCCCTACGTCTAGTGGTCCCTACGCATAGCCGAGTCAGACGATGCGATACGAGGGGGTCGGAGCTAGACGGTTGAGTTGACTTTACCTTATCAGCCATGATAATTGTAACTTCGGGAAGTTCGTCACCATGAACAGCCGATCACTTCGTACGGAGACGCTATGGTTTTGACTTTGCCATTCCATTGAAGATCCTCTCGAATACCGAGACCCTCTGCGGAGTGGTCTTGGGACAGCTACACGCTGATAATACTGCCCTGATAAGTTCGGCGCACGGGCAGTGAGATTTTGTTTCTCAGGTATATCTCTTCCGAGACTTGTTCATACTCCTAGCCCGATAGTACAACTCATCGGTCAGATAACCGGAGCAATCTATCGTGTGTTAACACGACTCTCCTGGTATAACGTTGTCATCATCAGATGAATACGTTTCTTTCAGGGGATTTGCCGCTTTATTAGCATTCTCAAGAGTCACGTGTTTAGAACTACGCTTTGTTGGCCTTCTTGTTTTGATGATGATTTACAAATAATTTACTACTAATATTGTTTGTCTAGTGTTTGTTGTTTTGATGATGATTTACAAATAATTTACTACTAATATTGTTTGTCTAGTGTTTGTGCATTCCTATGTCTTGTAGACAAACAACGTAGTTGGAGGATGAATGGATTGCGCCATAACGATCATATCAAATGGAGGTTGGTGGAATGTCGGGTTGAAGCCTTACAATTCAAAGTTAAAGATCAAGTTCAAGCTTCATCCGTATGTGTACCAAGTTGAGCTACAATGAAGATCAAGATCAAGCTTGGGTAATCTAGTTTAGATTTTATATTATGTGTGTTAAGTACCTTAACTCAATATCATATACACACACGTATTTGGTTTATATGTATATATATAGTTATATATATACATGCATGGTTTTGAGTTTTCATGCTTTGGACACACTTACAAAATACATGAGTTTTCACAAATGGAAATTCAATTTGAGAAATTCTTTTTCTAACATGTTTGTTTTCATGTTTACAAACATTTTGCAAAGTTTCATGGTTTTGAGTTTTCATGCTTTGGACACACTTACAAAATACATGAGTTTTCACAAATAGAAATTCAATTTGAGAAATTCTTTTTCTAACATGTTTGTTTTCATGTTTACAAACATTTTGTAAAGTTTCATCAAGTTTGGAATTGATTTGTTATGTTTAATGGAATTTACAAAATCATGTTTTTTGTTCGTGCACATGTTTGTGCATGTTTTACAAAACAGATGAATTTTCATAAATAGGAAGTGGTATTCAAGAACTTCTTTCTTTGATATGTTTATCTACATGTTTAGAAACTTCCCTCAAAATTTTACTATTTTTCGAGTTGATTTACTATGCCCAATTGATTTTACAAAATCGTGTATGTCAGCAGATTTTCAGAAACTGTATATCTGTGTTCAAACATTTATTTCTCTCAAATGATAAATGATTTTTCATAAATTCTTTCTCTAACATGTTCTTCTACATGTCTAGAACCTTCTCTCAAATTTTTATAATTTTTGGAGTTTATTTACTATTTTTAATTGATTTTATAAAGACAGATATGTAAATTTCCAGAATGCTGAATTTAGGGGTATTTTGGTCTTTTCAGCCTGTAACGGCTAGTTTTTGATATTTTCGGTTTTTGGGAGTTTGTGGCTGGTTTAAGAGGCTATAAAAAGCCCTCAACTTTCATTGTTTCTCATGGATGTTTAAGATAGTTTTAAAAAGAGTTTTACAAGTTTGTTTAAGAGTTTTTTAAGTTTGTTTCAAGAGTTTGTTTATGAAGAAACTTTCACAGGAGCTTGAGGAGAGCATTCTTTGGTGTTTGGGCATTCAACTCTTCTCCCTCTCTCTCTTGTCATCTTT
This sequence comes from Asparagus officinalis, assembly GCF_001876935.1. Classification (NCBI taxonomy): domain Eukaryota; kingdom Viridiplantae; phylum Streptophyta; class Magnoliopsida; order Asparagales; family Asparagaceae; genus Asparagus; species Asparagus officinalis. The sequence continues at coordinate 142,417,968 of NC_033800.1, read as the reverse complement.
AAAGAAGTGTTTCTAAACTCAATCTAGCTTTACATTTATATATAATTGTTTGATTATCATTTTATTAAGCTAGAATTTATTTGAGTTTAGTTTGATTTGATTTACTCTTTGTTTACACACACAACCATTGAGCTTATTGTATTTGCATACATTATATAATTGGGTTGTGGGATTGTGTAACTTAGAGAGTGAGCTTATAATTCGTTCTCATTCATTGTAGAGAACAAACACTTTGTATTGAGCCTAATTGGGAGAATTCACTTGTAATACACTTGTACACCGAGAGAAGTGTGTGGTGAGAGACGGGGTCAAATCCAAGATGAGTGACGTCGGTTGACGTGCCTAGGGAGAGGTTGTAATCGAGCACTTGAGGAGGAGGACACGGGCTAGGACCAACACTTAGTGTGTGAGGTGTGATTACATAGTGATTGTATTGTGAGGTGTAAACGTTGTTCGGGTGAACGTAGAAAACCCGGTTGTGATAGTGGAGATCTCCTCGAGGTGAGGAGCGGAGACGTAGGTCGTGGGGACCGAACTCCGTAATCATATTGTTTGTTTGTGATTGCATTGGCGCACTTACTTTTATGTTCATATCTTATATCGCCTTTGTATATTGCTTGTTGATTATATTGCCCACTATCTAGTTTAGATTGTTTACCCTTGAGTTTATATATCCTTGCTCATATACTCATATATATTTCATCATATAGGATATATCACTTTGTGTATATTGCTTATTCTTGTTTATAACTCTTGTATATCTATCTTGCAAGAATACAACTTGTTAATTAATTTTAATTGGCATTTAATCGGATTAGATTAGCATAAGACCCTAATCACCCCCCCTCTAGGGGCTAACAATTAGTATCAGAGCTTGGTGCTCTTTGATTTAAGGTCTAATCGCCTTGAGTTAAAGATCCAAGTTAGCTTATTGTGCTAATCTATTTTTGAGCTTTATTTGTATCTTGCTTGCCTTTTATATTATGGATATGTACGGTTTAGGTTATGCCATTAATATTGCTCCTAGATTAGATAATTTCCCCTATACCCAATGGTGTGTTAGATTTAAACTTTTTGTTCAATCTAAACACTTTGATTTATGGGAAATTATAGATGATGCTTATATTGTGCCCACTTTGGAGAAATCCAAATGGAATAAGAATGATCATCGTATATTTACAATGAACAATATTTTGTTAGAATATTTGCTAAATGCTTTTAATTCATCTATGTCTAACAAGTTTGTTCATTTCGATAGTGCTTACAAAGTTTGGAAATTTATAGAAGCACATCAAGGGGACTTGGAGGCGATCCGACAAGCTTTGGAGGATCTCGCTTCAAGTTCTAAAGGAGCTTCATGCACACGGCCACTGGGCGATAGCCCTAGTGAGGTTTGCGAGTTCGAACCCGATAATGATTTATCTAGTGATGAACTTGTTTGTGCTAGTGAAAGATTATTACATGCCTTTAACAAATTGCAAAATGATTTTAATGATTTAAAAAGCAAGCATGATATTTTAAAATCCGATCATGAGAAGCTAGTGTCCAAATTTGATGTCATTGAAAATGAAAATGCTATGCTTAAAGAAAACAATGACTTATTAAATTTGGAAAATAGAAATTTGATCTCATCTATTGCTAGCCTATCTCATGCTAAGATTGATGCCATGTTAGAAGTAGAGAACATAAAGAATGATACAGCTTCTTTTATAAATAACTATTTATGTTCTACTTCTAAAAATGCATATGTGCCTAAAAATGAAGATTTGAATCTTATGAAAAATAGTATTTCATCTTTAGATTCAACTTTGAAAATATGCATTGATAACCATAAGAAACTTATGGACAAGTGTGCTAAATCTAGTGCTACACACTATGCACACTTGTATAGCAAAGTTTACAAGTGCTCCATTTGTGGTCGTAAAGGCCATTTAGCTAAATTTTGCTATGATGCACAAAAACATAAGAATATTAATCCTTATTGTGCATCTCATAAGACTTCTTCATCACATTCACATGTACACACACATATAGATCATCATAAACATGTCCATGTGTACAAATGTGATTTTTGTGGTCGATTTGGTCACTTGGCTAAATTTTGTTTTGATTTAAAGAGAGTTTCACATTTGCAAAATAATTTTAAAAGATCATCCATGTTTGCAAATGTTTCAAATGTTTCTCGTGCACATCCACATGGTCAACATAACCAAATGCATCCTCTTCATTGCACTTATTGCAATCGAATGGGTTATTTGCATAATTATTGCTATGACCGGACCCGTGCACTAAATGCGCCCAAATGGGTTCATAACCCAAGGGCTTTGAGCTTAAATGATAGGGGTCATGTCCCTAAATCTTTTGGTACCAAGAGTTCTTGGGTACCAAAACAAATTTGATTTTCAAACTAAGAATTTTAATGTTTTTATCCTTCTTTATCTTGGTTTTGAAAATTATGCTTTGAAATCTTTTTATATGAAAAAAATTTATAATTGATAAAATCTTTTGTTTTCATGATTATTTGTTTTGTTTTGATGAGAGATTTGTACTTATATAACCCTCCGGATTTATTAGGTGTTTATTCCCAAATCATGTTTACCGGGTGCTAAAATTTTATATGGGTTGATACTAGCTCAAGAGCTAGATATAATTACCTCTCTTGATTTTTTAAAAATCAATGATGATTTGGTTTTATGATTTAAACTTTGATTTATGATTTTAATTGGTTGATTTGTTTTTATTTGAAAACTTTTTACATGATTCTCATGTTTCTCTTCTTTTGATTTCATAAATCTATTTTATACATTGGCTTTTATGATATGAGACAATATGTTCATCTTGATATATTTATATATGTTCTCATTATCTCTTGAATGTGAGTGATTTCTGGCATATTATTTATGCCTGCTCACATGTTTGCCATGATCTTTTATTACTTATATTTCATATGGCTTTTTGATAGGGGGAGCTATTCCCTATATTTGCTTTGTACTCACCCATGCTTATTGATAGGGGGGAGCTTTCGCTCTCTTCATACCTTTGTCCCCTTTTTGATGTTGTCAAAGGGGGAGAAATATTGTGAGTATAATCTTTCTTGTTTATATGCATGTGAATTATAAATTAGATATTCATTTACTTCATGCATATGTTTCTTTTTGTAAATTGTTTGTCATCATTAAAAAGGGGGAGATTGTTGGCCTTCTTGTTTTGATGATGATTTATAAACAATTTACTACTAATATTGTTTGTCTAGTGTTTGTGCATTCCTATGTCTTGTAGACAAATAACGTAGTTGGAGGATGAATGGATTGCGTCATAACGATCATATCAAATGGAGGTTGGTGGAATGTCGGGTTGAAGCCTTGCAATTCAAAGTTAAATATCAAGTTCAAGCTTCATCTGTATGTGTACCAAGTTGAGCTACAATGAAGATCAAGATCAAGCTTGGGTAATCTAGTTTAGATTTTATATTATGTGTGTTAAGTACCTTAAGCTCAATATCATATACACACACGTATTTGGTTTATATGTATATATATAGTTATATATATACATGCATGGTTTTGAGTTTTCATGCTTTGGACACACTTAAAAAATACATGAGTTTTCACAAATGGAAATTCAATTTGAGAAATTCTTTTTCTAACATGTTTGTTTTCATGTTTACAAACATTTTGCAAAGTTTCATGGTTTTGAGTTTTCATGCTTTGGACACACTTACAAAATACATGAGTTTTCACAAATGGAAATTCAATTTGAGAAATTCTTTTTTTAACATGTTTGTTTTTATGTTTACAAATATTTTGTAAAGTTTCATCAAGTTTGGAATTGATTTTTTATGTTTAATGGAATTTACAAAATCATGTTTTTTGTTCGTGCACATGTTCGTGCATGTTTTACAAAACAGATGAATTTTTATAAATGGGAAGTGGTATTCAATAAATTCTTTCTTTGACATGTTTATCTACATGTTTATAAACTTCTCTCAAAATTTTACCATTTTTGGAGTTGATTTACTATGCCCAATTGATTTTACAAAATCGTGTATGTCAGCAGATTTTCAGAAACTGTATATCTGTGTTCAAACATTTATTTCTCTCAAATGATAAAATATTTTTCAAAAATTATTTCTCTAACATGTTATACTATATGTCTAGAACCTTCTCTCCAATTTTCATAATTTTTGGAGTTGAATTACTATTTTTAATTGATTTTACAAAGCCAGATATGTAAATTTCCAGAATGCTAAATTTAGGGGTATTTTGGTCTTTTCAGCCTATAACGGCTAGTTTTTGATATTTTCGGTTTTTGGGAGTTTGTGGCTGGTTTAAGAGGCTATAAAAAGCCCTCAACTTTTATTGTTTCTCATGGATGTTTAAGATAGTTTTAAAAAGAGTTTTACAAGTTTGTTTAAGAGTTTTTTAAGTTTGTTTTAAGAGTTTGTTTATGAAGAAACTTTCACAAGAGCTTGAGGAGAGCATTCTTTGGTGTTTGGGCATTCAACTCTTCTCCCTCTCTCTCTTGTCATCTTTAGAGAAGTGTTTCTAAACTCAATCTAGCTTTATATTTATATATAATTGTTTGATTATCATTTTATTAAGCTAGAATTTATTTGAGTTTAGTTTGATTTGATTTACTCTTTGTTTACACACACAACCATTGAGCTTATTGTATTTGCATACATTATATAATTGGGTTGTGGGATTGTGTAACTTAGAGAGTGAGCTTATAATTTGTTCTCATTCATTGTAGAGAACAAATACTTTGTATTGAGCCTAATTGTGAGGATTCACTTGTAATACACTTGTACACCGAGAGAAGTGTGTGGTGAGAGACGGGGTCGAATCCAAGAGGAGTGGCGTCGGTTGACGTGCCTAGGGAGAGGTTGTAACCGAGCACTTGAGGAGGAGGACACGGGCTAGGACCAACACTTAGTGTGTGAGGTGTGATTGCATAGTGATTGTATTGTGAGGTGTAAACGTTGTTCGGGTGAACGTAGAAAACCCGGTTGTGATAGTGGAGATCTCCTCGAGGTGAGGAGCGGAGACGTAGGTCGTGGGGACCGAACTCCGTAATCATATTGTTTGTTTGTGATTGCATTGGCGCACTTACTTTTATGTTCATATCTTATATCGCCTTTGTATATTGCTTGTTGATTATATTGCCCACTATCTAGTTTAGATTGTTTACCCTTGTGTTTATATATCCTTACACATACATTACCTATATCTCTTTGTTAGGATATATCTTATTGTTCATATTGCTTATCCTAGCTCATATACATTGTTGTATTTCATACTTACTAGGATAACTTGTTAATTAGTTTTAAATTGGCATATAATCGGATTAGATTAGCATAAGACCCTAATCACCCCCCCCTCTAGGGTCTAACAATTGGTATTAGAGCTTGGTGCTCTTTGATTTAAGGTCTAATCGCCTTGAGTTAAAGATCCAAGTTAGCTTATTGTGCTAATCTATTTTTGATCTTTATTTGTATCTTGCTTGTCTTTTATATTATGGATATGTATGGTTTAGGTTATGCCATTAATATTGCTCCTAGATTAGATAATTCCCCCTATGCCCAATGGTGTGTTAGATTTAAACTTTTTGTTCAATCTAAACACTTTGATTTATGGGAAATTATAGATGATGCTTATATTGTGCCCACTTTGGAGAAATCCAAATGGAATAAGAATGATCATCGTATATTTACAATGAACAATATTTTGTTAGAATATTTGCTAAATGCTTTTAATTCATCTATGTCTAACAAGTTTGTTCATTTTGATAGTGCTTACAAAGTTTGGAAATTTATAGAAGCACATTAAGGGGACTTGGAGGCGATCCGACAAGCTTTGGAGGATCTCGCTTCAAGTTCTAAGGAGCTTCATGCACACGGCCACTAGGCGATAGCCCTAGTGAGGTTTGCGAGTTCGAACCCGATAATGATTTATCTAGTGATGAACTTGCTTGTGCTAGTGAAAGATTATTACATGCCTTTAACAAATTGCAAAATGATTTTAATGATTTCTGCTTCATTTATAAATGACTATTTATGTTCTACTTCTAAAAATGCATATGTGCCTAAAAATGAAGATTTGAATCTTATGAAAAATAGTATTTCATCTTTAGATTCAACTTTGAAAACATGCATTAATAATCATAAGAAGCTTATGGATATGTGTGCTAAGTCTAAGAAGTCATCCACTCATTATGCACACATGTATAGCAAAACTTATAAGTGTTCTATTTGCGGCCGTCAAGGTCATTTAGCTAAGTTTTGTTATGATGCACACAAACATAAGAATTCTAATGCTCCTTGTGCATCTCATGTAGCTTCTTCATCTTGTACACTTACACATTCACATGCTCATTCTCACAAAGTTCATCATAAGCATGCTAGTGTGTTCAAGTGTGATTATTGTGGTCGTTTTGGTCATTTGGCCAAATATTGCTTTGATTTGAAAAGAAAATCTCATTTGACAAATGCTTCCAATAGACCACATGTTTTTAAATGTGATGTTTGTGGTAGGTTTGGACATCTTGCTAAATTTTGTTTTGATATACAAAAAGCTTCTAAATTGCAATATGTTCCAAATAGACCATTGTTTAAGAATGTTTCTCATTTGCAAAATAATTTTAAAAGAAAATCTTTATTTGCAAATGATTCCCGTGCACGAGCTAATGGTCCACAAAAACAAATGGATCTCTTTCATTGCACAAATTGCAATCGGAAGGGTCATTTGAATGAATATTGTTTTGACCATGTTAGTGCACCACATATACCTAAGAGGGTTCATAACCCTAAGGTTTTGAGCTTAAATGATAGGGGTCATGTCCCTAAATCTTTTGGTACCAAGAGTTCTTGGGTACCAAAACAAATTTGATTTTCAAACTAAGAATTTTAATGTTTTTATCCTTCTTTATCTTGGTTTTGAAAATTATGCTTTGAAATCTTTTTATATGAAAAAAATTTATAATTGATAAAATCTTTTGTTTTCATGATTATTTGTTTTGTTTTGATGAGAGGTTTGTACTTATATAACTCTCCGGATTTATTGGGTGTTTATTCCCAAATCATGTTTACCGGGTGCTAAAATTTTATATGGATTGATACTAGCTCAAGAGCTAGATATAATTACCTCTCTTGATTTTTAAAAATCAATGATGATTTGGTTTTATGATTTAAACTTTGATTTATGATTTCAATTGGTTGATTTGTTTTCATTTGAAAACTTTTTACATGATTCTCATGTTTCTCTTCTTTTGATTTCATAAATCTATTTTATACATTGGATCATTCCGACCCTCGCGGGCGCGGGTCGGTTTGGTCCGTCCCGCGTGGTGCGCTGGGATTTCTGGCTTCGCTCATTTCTTGTGTTTTTTCTGGTTTTCCGGGACTTGTGTTCCCCACCGTTTGGTGTATTTGACCGTCTTGTACGCTTCGTTGTGGGACTGACCGTTGAACGCGTGTTGGTTGACGTGCGCGTGTTGATTGATGTGTGCGTGTTGACCGACACACACGAACTGATTGACGCGCGCGTGTTGACCGACGCGCGCGAGCTGATTGACGAGCGCGCCCTGACCGACGCGTACGAACTGATTAACGAGCACGTGTTGACTGACGCACACGAACCGATTGACGCGTGCGAGTGGATTGTCTTGACGCACGTGAGCTGACCAACGCACGCGGACTGATTGTCGAGGGCGTGAGCTGATTGTTAAGCGCGCAAGCCACTTGGTTTGCCGTTTTGCTTCAGGCGCTTATCGACGACATATAATCCTCTTAGACTCGGATAACAATGTTCGTTATCTTCTCTTCGTCTAGAGCTATGTACGGACACCTATAGGAATTTTTAGACGCCTACAGGTGTCTCGGCCAAGCTTGGGCCGAGACACCTACAGGTGTCTCGGCCAAGCTTTGGGTGTCCCGGTCAAGCTTTGGCCAAGACACCTCTTGGTGTCTCGGCCAAGTCTTGGCCGAGACACCACTTGGTGTCTCGGTCAAGGTTTGGCCGAGACACCATTTGGTGTCTTGGCTAAATTTGGCCTGAACTTCAATTCGCGTGTTCTGTCCGTTTTCGTCGTATCTTCATCGTCCGAACTCGGAATTATGTGGTTCAAGATGCGTTAGAAAGATAACGAGGAGATCTACAAGCTCCCATGATTTAATCATATATGTAATAAATGGGATACGAGGGCCTCTTCGCCTTTCGTAAGCGACGCGGAGCTCCTGATCAGTTCGTGTTTCCATTATTCCGAAGTTCCGTTGCTTCGTATGGTCCGTCGACTCACTTCGTACGTTTGTCGTCGTCACATGAGCTTCTATGACTCGAATAGCAACGTCCATCGTCTTTTCTCTGTCTCGAGCCGCGTGCGGGGACCTATATGCAATTTTTTATGCCTACAATCTTCTATAAGAAAAGGGTGAACCATACCACCCCGTAGGTCACACGATAGTTTACCCCTCAGGAGTGGTGATCGATGAGGCACTATCCAATGATGTTTACTTTTTAGCCATTATGTCACCTTACCTACAATATAAGATCCCACAAAATCAAAAGAGCAGTAACCACAAAATGAGAGCTCTTCTCCCATAAGATAACAATATGTGCATCTATCCCAGCAAGCTGAGATGCTAACACGTGCTCCCTACAATCTAACTATCCATTCATTAAACTATACTACTATTTTTAAAACTTAGTGAGGGTAGGAAAAGTTTGAAGGACATGAGAAAATTGTCCTTCATCTCCTTAAAATTATAAGGACAATTTGGTCATTTTACACCAACTTTTTTCTTTTCTATTTTCTTTCTTTATTTCTAAGACTTTTTAAAGCATATCATAGCCTACTAATTAAGCATCTATTACACTTTATATTATAAAAAGATATTAAGTATAAAATAAGTGCTAGAGTAGTGTTATATGCCCTTAATAATTTTAAATATTATTAAGTTTTATTGTTGCACATATTGTTTGGTCGACTTTTATATAATTGTTGTATTCTCTATATAAATTATTTTGTTAGACCATGCACTTTGATGGTCACTTGCTTGGAGATATAATCTAAGTCAAATGTTTATTAAATTTGTGCTTAACCTATAACTAGTAAATGATGACTTTGTTATAATAGGTTGTTATGCATGGCACCGATATGTGAGATATGATAGTTAGTCTCAGCTATCGGGAATGAAGATTCCTCATGTGTATGTCATAAACGCATATTGTGATATGTTAGCACAATACCACATTTAGATTCTCTAGGATGAGTCACCTAAGAGATAGAGAGTTCGAATTGTTACGTGGTCCTTAGACTTGATGATATTGTCATTTTCGATTTAATAATTTAGTATGTTTTGATATGATCATTAAGCTTGTTTTACAAGCGCTATACAACCTAAAATGTTGGGTTACTAGATTTCATTTAGGAAAATGATGGATATCTAGATAGGATCTAGTATACTCATTTTCATGAGTTAATTTCTTATGTCTATCCCATGAAGATATTAAATTTCTATCAACGGGTAGTTTTGAAAATTATTTTTAAATTTTTTTCCTTATAAAATAAAATTATTTTGATGTTTTAAAATGATTTTTATTTATGTTCGTGGGGATTGTAATTTTAGGCATGAGAAAATAGGTGATTTGTCCTGCTCAATAAAGTTGCCTAAAACACAATGTAAATTCCGCTGCGTTTTGTGTCATGTTTCCAACAATGACAAGGTTATTTTTCATGCAAATAAACACAATGGAAAATAATTAGAATTTCAACACACTCCAATATAATGTCATACATAGTTTCGAATAAACTAAGATAAAATATCGGATATTTATAGAATAAATATCATAAAAAGGTCTTAACATGTCTATAATACTTTAGGATATTAATTAAAGTAACATTTTAATATAATAATTAGAATAATTAAGTTTTAGTATCGATTGCACATGCACTTACACGCGCAATAATGCTAGTATAAAGAAAATCTCTTTCATGGTAGAAGGGGATAAACTTTGAATGATAGTACTAAGACATATATAAACTCTGATCTATTAGGAACACATATTTTCAATAGCATTAGTACCGTTGTAAGCAATAGACGCTTTCTAACGAGCTGTTACGTTGTGCAGGCAGAGAGCTATTCGACCATCCGGCAATTTCGCTGGAGACCCCTTACTCCTCATCGCCGCATCAGGGGTAGACTCGGTTGTAAATTTTACAGCTTTAATTAAGGTCTAATGACATGACAAGAAACAATAGCGATGCAAGTATTGCAGACTGCATGCAGTACACTTGAAGAATCTTTCCCAAAAATATTGTTAATAATGAAGTGATTTACAGCTTTAATTAAGGTCTAATGACATGACAAGAAACAAAGAAAAGCAGGGGAGGATCAGTGTGTAGAGGAGAATTAGGATGTGAAGATGCAAAGAAGAGACAAGACAGGAAGCACGGAACCAAACCAATCCCACCTAATCCTAGGGAACTAGCATCAGCATCAGCATCAGCATCAGCATCAGCATGAGTAAAGTCAGTGAGCAAACTATTTATATGATCAAGTCACTCATCTTTAAAAAACAACCAAGCTCTTAAACACCAAAAGCAAACGAGAATTAATGAAAGAAAAATGGTTCATTGTCTCTCCAGAACAGGTTATAACCTCGTACAGTTAACAAGGCTTGATATCTCGGGACCATTTGGTATGCATTGATTGCAATTTATAAAAGACAGCTACATAAGTTACAACTGTAGTTGTTTGTCGATTAGATTTCACAAACCTCCCTGAAAACTGAGGGGTTTCCTGCGAAAACCCATAATCACTCCCCCCCCCCCCCTCCCTAAACCTTTGAATGTTAGTGTCTAGTACAATCCCCTAAAGCTTTCAATAGTTTTCCAACACACCCCCTAACCTAAAAAAGGTAAACATGTAAAATGTTATCGAGAGAAAAAATTCTCAATTTAGTGATTGGCCATTTACGAGGTACAAACAGAAGTTTAAAGGGATTTTGTGAAATTTCCCTTCTTTGTTCGTTGTACTGCATCTTCTTGCGAATACAATTGAGAAAGGAGACGACTTTTCCCTAGATACACAGTTAAATTGAATGCAAGCAACTTTTTAAAAATATTTGTATATATACCCCTTAAATCATGGGTATCTGCTAAAATACTCTTTAAATGATAGTATTTGCAAAATTACCTCTTAAATCTAATTTAGCTGAGTGGATTACTGTTATGGTAATCCATCATTTTTCTCAATAAAAAAAAATTACTTCTCAAATCATCAACTTTGTGAAAAGATATCCCTAAACAAATCATCAACTTAGTTCTAAAAATTTGACTATTTTGTTGATAGTTTTTACATTACGATTACACATTAGCTTATAAAGTTGACGATTAATTGCTTTGGGGTTAATTTTTTTCTTCAAAATTGATGATTTAAGGGCTAGTTTTGTAAATACCAAGATTTAGAGGGTATTTTTGGTAATAACTATGATTTGAGGGGTTACATATGCAAATAACCCTTAAAAGCAAAAGACAAATAAATTAGATTCATTTTCGCCGCTTTTTTTTAAATAATCTCATTTTAGCTTTTTTTTTGCACTATAGTCGCAAAAATACGATTACAACAAACCATACAGTTGTGTTTGTTAGCCACCAATCAGATGACAGAATGAAATAAAATAAAATAACATTTAAATTAATGACGAAGCTAACATTTCCAACAAGAATGTAGTTTAGACTCATATCTAGTAATACTTCACGTACGTTAGGAATGTATTCCTCTATAAACGTATTGTTCAAAAAATGTGGTTTTATATCTTAGAAAACCAAATAATTTAATGCAAAATGCCTGTCTTAAAGAATAAATGAGTTTATAATCAAACAACTTGAACTGTACCGAGCATTTTCTTATTCACTGGGTTTTATGCACGTGATCAAATATCATGATTAGTATATTTGGTTTATTTTTTTACTAAAACTTATTCCTCGGTTCCAATTTGATAGTTTTTGCTTACTTATATCTCTAAACTTTAGCATTGTGATTATTTATTTTCTTTAATATTCGTTTAAATCTTATATCTCTAAACTTTAGCATTGTGATTATTTATTTTCTTTAATATTCGTTTAAATGAACTACACCCAATTTAAATTTTCTTTAATATTCGTTTAAATGAACTACACCCAATTTAAATTTTTATATTGATAATTGAATTGACAGTAAATAAATGTAATCTGAAATCAATTTGAATTATCATGTCATTGAGACCAATATGAAACCAAGCTTGACCTGAGAAAATATAGCATTGTAAAAGTGAAAAACACTTCAAAAAATAACGTTCTAAAAGAAAAATGAATAATTAAAGTTCATAAGACAAGTTGATTGGTTAAAAGTGAGCTAAAATGACACAAAATATAATATGGAGTTTGTTCCTAATCCTTGATAGACTTTAAAAAATTAATACTAAATCTAATATACTTTTATATAATAAAAATATCCACATAAACATATAAAACTACTAAAAAAGTTTATGAAAATCCCTTCCAAAAAATTCCTAATTTACTCCAAACAAAACCTATTCTATAAAATATTCAGCAAACAGTACATTTCATTCCTTCGGTTTTATTTTTTATTGAGACGTTATCAATCCTTCTCCACCTTTATCTTTTTCGATAAAATTAGACTACTTTTAGATGCCAAAAAAGGATAGTAAAACCTTAAAATAAAAGTTAAATTTACATATCTTAATGAAAAAATATCAATCAACTACTCTTTTTTTCCTATGTTTTGAAAATTTAGTCGCTTTTTCGTGATTTTGAATTTTTAAGGGTGTGTTTTGTAAATTTTGAAACATTGAGAGTGTTTTTTAAAAATTTAAATTTTAAGTTGGGTGTTTGTAATTTTCATGTTTCATGTGTTGGTAGTAAGTTTTTTAATGTTAGAATATTTCTTGCAACTCTGAATTTTGAGGATATTTTTTACAATTATTGAAACTTTAGATTGTTTGTTGTAAAATTTAAATTTTTAACGGTCTGCTGATAATTTTGAGATTTGATATGTATTGGTTATAAGTTATTAAATTTTAGGGTTTCGTGTGTTCTTTAATTTTTGAAGGAGTTTTTCCGAAATTTTATAACTTTGAGGTTATTTTTAATAAATTTTAGTTTTTAGTGTCTGATAGTAATTCCTTAAATTCATCTTTGTTGTTCACAAGTTTTAAAATTTCAGAATTTCATAGTGCTTTTTTATTATTTGAACTTTTGAGGTTGTTTTTATAGTTTTTAAAATATTGAGGGTTTCATGTTTGTTGTTTTAAGTTTTAAAACGTCTAGATGTTTTGTGCAATTTTATACTTTTAAGGGTGTTTTGTGTAATTTTTGAAACTTTTTAGGGTTATTTGTAATTTTCATATATTATAGTTTATTAATCTTCAAATTATTGATCTGTAAGTATTGGCCTTCTTGTTTTGATAATGATTTAACAAATAATTTATATCTAATATTATTTGTCTAGTGTTTGTGTTTTGCTATTTATTGTAGACAAACAATATGTTGGAGGTTGGATGGAATTGCGCCATAACGATCATATCCAATGGAGGTTGACGGAATTGTGGAGTGAAGCTATGCAAATTCAAGTTGACGATCCAAGTTCAAGCTTCATCCGCAAGTGTACCAAGTTGAGCTCATTGAAGACCTTAATCAAGCTTGGGTAATTTAGTTAGGAGTTTATATTATGTGTGTTAGTACTTTAAGCTCAATCATATACACACATACACGTTTTAGTTTTTTTAAGCTCAATCATATACACACATACACGTTTTAGTTTTGTATATATATAGTTATATATATACATATATATTTTGGTTTGATAGATAGTTATATATATACATATATATTTTGGTTTGATAGTTTTTAAGTTTTAATATGAAACAATTTAATATTATTAGAAAACATATTTTTGTTTCATTCTTATATGCATGTATATGATTTCATCAATATCAATTTTATTTAGTTCAATGAAATCATGTTTTAGTGTATTATATGTGTATTTTGATAAAACACTATATTCATTGTTTATAAACTTCATAATAATAGTTTACATCTTTCTTCAAGTCTATAAAATCATTTTGTAAAGTTTCAAAACATGGTTTAGGCAAAATGTCAAAATTCATATATTTACATTTCTATGTTTTGGACCTCCTTATAAAATGATGATATTTTATATTTGGGAAGTTCTTTTTGAATACCGGTTTCTGTAGCATGTTTATTATCATGTCTACAATCATTTCCCAAAGTTTTACATTTTTCTGAATTTATTTGATATTTTTAAACCCTGTTTTATGTTAACATGTACTGTTTAAAACAGACTGTGTGCATGTCATGAGTCGACTCATGAACAGTGTTGAGTCGATTCATAAACTGTTGTGTAGTTTACATTTTATTTCAGATGAGTCAACCCAGACAGGTTGAGTCGACTCACAAACTGTGTTGAAAAGTGTGTTTTGTTTCTGCTAAGTCGACCCATGACTTCATGAGTCGACCCATGCATGATGAATCGACTCATGGATTTTATGAGTCGACCCATAAGTTGTTTTTAGCCTGTAATGGCTAGTTATGATTCGACTCATGAACAGTGACGAGTCGACTCATAACACTGTAACGGCTATATTTCCAGACTGTTTTGTTTTTGGGTTTTTAGTCTTTTTACCTAGTTTTCTCTTGGCTTTGGGGTTCCTATAAATACCCCCACATATCATTAGTTTAAACTCTCGAAGAAAAATTTATAAATAAGTTTAAGGGTGTTTAAGTTTTGTTTAAGTGTGTTTAAAAGCTTTTAAGCAATTGAGGGTTTGAGTTTGTGAATTCAATTCCACAAGAGCTTGAGGAGATCATCTATTAGAGTTTGAGCAATCAACTATTCTCCCTCCATCTCTTGTCATCTATTGAGAAGTTTTCTAAACTCTTTTCTAGCTTTATATTTATTTGTTTGATTATCATCTTATTAAAGCTAGTTTTATATTGAGTTTAGATTTAATTAATCTCATTGTTACACACACCCACTTGAGCTTATTGTATTTGCATTCATAATATATTTGGGGTTGTGAGAGATAGTAACATTGAGTTGAGCCTAATTGAGTTCTCACCTTGTTTAGAGAATAATCATTTGTTGTGCTTAATTTGTGAAGTTCACTTTGTAATACACTTATACACCGAGAGGAGTGTGTGGTGAGGACGGAGTCGATATCGAGAGGAGTGGCGTCGGTGGCCTAGTGAGAGGTGATAATTCCGAGCACTTGAGGGAGTCGATACGTGAGGACCAACACTTGAAGTTGTAGCTTGTGTATGTACATTGTGAGGATTTGTGAGAGTTGTCGGTTGAATTGATAACTGAGTGTGTAGAGTTTTCGGTTAGCTAGGAAACCGAGTGTGTAGAGAAGTTCCGGCTTCCAAACCGGGTTGTGTAGTGGATTCTCCCCGGGAGTGGGGAGCGGAGACGTAGGACGGAAGGTCCAAACTCCGTGATCATTTCCTTGTGTTTGGGTTTGGCATTGGCGCATTTATTATTGCATATTGTTATATCGTCATTGTTACATGATCATATTGTTTATCCTTGTTTATATTATATATCCTTGCACATATCTTGTAGCATATCATACTTGCTAGGATACATTTGTTAGTAAGTTTTTATTGGCATAAAATCGGATTAGATTAGTATTTACCCTATTCACCCCCCCCCCCTCTCTAGGGTTCTTTTCTAGCGGCCGTAGGGTCTAACGGTAAGTAGTTCACATAGGATTAGGATAGGATATAATTATGATTATAATAAATTAAAATTTAAATAAAATATTCAAATAGTCAAGAGTAATATTGACCATAGGAAGATTTTCTCAAACTCGTATAATTTTGAGATTTGATATGTATTGGTTATAAGTTATTAAACTTTAGGGTTTTCTGTGTTTTTTAATTTTCGAAGGAGTTTTTTGGAATATTTATAACTTTAAGGTTATTTTTTTATAAATTTTAGTTCTTTAGTGTCTAATAGTAATTCTTAGAATTCGTCTTTATTGTTCGCAAGTTTTGAAATTTTAGAATTTCATAGTGTTTTTTTATTATTTGAACTTTTGAGGGTGTTTTTATAATTTTTAAAATATAGAGGGTTTCATATTTGTTGTTTGAAGTTTTGAAATGTTTGGATGTTTTGTGTAATTTTATACTTTTAAAGGTGTTTTGTGTAATTTTTGAAATTTTTTGGGGTTGTTTGCAATATTCATATATTATAGCTTATTAATCTTTACATTATTGACATGTAAATAGTTCACATAGGATTAGGATAGGATATAATTATGATTGTATTAAGTTAAAATTTAAATAAAATATTCAAATAGTCAAGATTAATATTGATGATAGGAAGATTTTTCCGAACTCTTACTTTTAAAGTGAGTATATGATATGATATGATAATTGCATAGACTGCGTAATTAACGAACTAATGCTTGGGTTAGGTGAGTCAAATTGGAATCTTCACATTATTTAATCCCACTAAATAATGCACTGAAATCCACAAATTTCTCTTGCTTATCCTCACAGATCCCAGCGGGATTTCGCCCCCTTCTCTTTTATGTGAATCCCGTGGGAGCTTGGGCGAGCGAGAAGTGGAAGCATCACGTGGTTATCTCACTAAAAAGAGCTGTAATCGTGCACAGATGTGTTAACTATAGCCTTCTAGTTAGTCCCTCACAGTCTTCATATTTCGAGATTTGTCCCTCAAATCATTGAAATTTCTGTTGTGTCCCTCAACCTGTATAAGATGTCTGAGATTAGTCCCTTTGATACAAAATTCATCCAATCTGTTAATTATAATTCTGTTAGTGCTTATGTATGGATGAGTAATTAACGATCTTAATTAAAGACTACCTCTCTAGGTCTAACTTTGACTTCATCTTCTGAGAAAGTGAAAATTGTTTCCTCTCTGTTGCATAAAATCAACCCCAGAATTCTTCTTCATCGCCCTACATCAGGTTTGAATCTACATTAAAAAGGTTATAACTAGCATTCCGCCCTCAAAAACTTAAAATTCAAGAAGTATTTCCCTTCAATTCAACGGGGGTGCTAACGTGGGGACTAATTTCAGACAATTTACATGACTTAGCGGGTCTCATAGCAATTTCATGAATTTGGGAGGCTAATCTAACAAATATCGAAATAGCCCTATTCTAGCTTTGCTACTTACTCGATCTCCCAAGTTTTGATCTTTCGATCTGGAGCCATTGATGGCTGGAGCTCATAATAGTCATGGTAAACCCTTTGACGATCTCAATGCTTGTCTAGTTCTTAATCAAAAGTTCACGTGGCATGCATTAATCTCGTACGCCTATCTACGTAGCAATATATAAAAAAAAAATTAAAAATCTTTGGATCAAGAGACATGTAGTTGGTAGCGAGCTTTGAACTTTGATGTATACTTTCTCATTTAATATTTGCTAATAAATTGCTTGATATATAATGATATGATTAGACTCTAAAGATCACATTCTTGCCAAATTAAAAAACTAGTTAATTCAGTTTTCCGATCTAAAATTTTTAATTCTACCCTTGCATATTTCGTGGTAGCATTTCCGTTAATCTCATTACTTATCAAACACTGATGGATAAAATTATTGCTAAATTAACATTATATTAAACAAAGTGTTATTTTAACAAAAAATGTTTCCAAAAGTTATTTAAAAGTACGGTTTTTCTATAGAGTGCACATGGGCACTCTATAAAAGAGGAGAGAGATAAATTAAGAGAAATGAATGAGAAGAGGATCCCAATGCAAATCAGGGGACCCCCTTCTCATTCATTTCTCTTTATGGGTGTTTGACAATCTGAAAGTGAATTTAAAATATGTAAGTTACTTTTTTTTTACAAATGACTTTTACATCCATGTCAGCACGCAAGTGAAATACATTGTTT
Organism: Asparagus officinalis; assembly: GCF_001876935.1. Lineage (NCBI taxonomy): Eukaryota > Viridiplantae > Streptophyta > Magnoliopsida > Asparagales > Asparagaceae > Asparagus > Asparagus officinalis. The sequence goes on along the minus strand of NC_033800.1, from coordinate 142,400,016 downwards.
GTTTGAAAAATTAAATTATTATCGAAAGTGCAATGTGAAGATGACGTGGCAAAATCAGATTAATTAGAAAATATAATTAAAATTATTTAATTAAATTAGTTACCTTTTTGTCACTTTCATGTGACTTCACCACTTTTTTAAGGGAAGTCAAAATTACATTAAATCTTATGTGGCAACTTTCTTACATCTCACTTTCATAACCACTTACATGAAAACAAACACCTTAATTGTTAAATGAAAGTAACTTTCTCACTTTCATCTTTCACTTGCATGTAAACAAACACCCCCTAAGAGTGTCCATGGGCACTCTATAGAAAAACCGTAAGGGGCTGTTTGGTTGTTGTTGGTAAAGTTGTGTATTTATGACACAACTTGGAAAGTTGTTGTCCACCTCATCAATTTTACTTTTATATTTTTCTTTGTTTGTTTTTTATTTCATTGGAATCATAAATTGATTGTTTGGTTTGTAAATGTAACTTTAATTGTTTGTTTGGAAAGTGTAAAAAGTGGTCCCTACTCAAATGATCATATTGGTTGGAATTATTTTTTATTATTTTTTCCCTGACTTTAATGTCAGCTTTCTCCTAAAATCATATTTTTTTTTAATGAAATCACTTTACAAGCCACATCAGCATATGAAATCACTTTACACTATTTTCACAACTACAAACAAACAATTGAAAGTGATGAAAGCTGACATTGGGACCCACTTTTTTACACTTTCCATCCTTTTACATGGTAAAAACATTAAACCAAACAACCCCTAAGTATCTCATTGTATATTTCATATTTAAACTTTTTGATTTAATTCAGTTGGTAGACCGTCAACTCCAATGTGTTGGCAGGGTGCTCATCTACTATAAGCCCAAACTATTTTTATAGTCCTAATTAGATATTAAACCCACTTAATTATTATAGTCCTAATTAACTAGATATCAAACCCACTTACGTTCAGTTCAAAGATACTAATCATGCATTAATGCAAGACAAAGAGAATATCACCGTATTAAATAAAAAGAAAAAAGGCAAAAAAGAAATCAAACACTTTAGTAGGATCCCGTAGAGGGTGAGCTACCCTTTTCTCCCCCATCACTATAACATAATTGTTTATATTACACGTCACCAAAAATAAAAATACACAAAAACAAAATCAATCAATAACCTAAACCGAAGCTAATCAAGTGCCTTGTAAATAACAACAAAGCAAGGCAAAATTGCCCTAGAATTAGCCACGAACAACTCCTCAAGGCTCCCATCTGCTGATACCGAATCGAACGGCCCTGAGCTCTCCACGTCATCAGCCCCACTCCTCTTCACCCTCCCAGCAACCACCCTGCAAACCAGCATAGCCCTCCTCCTTCCCGCCGGCCCACTTTCTGACTGTGGGCCCCAATCGTGGGCCCTACCGCTACTCGCGGTAGTCCTGACTCCTAACGGCCCAACGTTCTGCTGTGCCCGCGGGAACCCGTAGCGTATGATGGTGCAAACGCTGCACGGAGTAGAGTTGGCTGAGGAAAGGCAAAGGGAGGTTGAGCCGTCGGAGCCAAGGGAACAGGATAAGGAGGTGGAGTGGAACCTGAGGAGCTCGTTACCGTCGGCGGCGCAACGGGGGTTTTTGGACTTGGGCTGTGAGGGCTGAAGATGGACCTGGGCCCGGGCCTTGACCGAGTCTCGGTAGTCTTCGAATCGAGAAATTGTGCGCTGAGTGTTGTGGACTTTGAGGATGCGCTCGATGCTGCAGATCGGGTTGTCTATTTTTTGCCAGCTGGACTTGAAGATTATTTCAACTATGTTTCGGCCTGAATCCTCTGGGCCCAGTTCCGACACTATAATCAAATTATATTGGAAATTATGTTCTAATTATAGTTTAGTAATTGATTCATTTTTTTTCTTTTTCTTTTTTTTTTTTGGAAAGGGAAAAACTACAAATTTTCAGCTAATCACTATCTGACACATGGTTAGTCATGATGACTTATTGTCTCTTTGTACTGAGAAAGGAAAAGAAAACTAATAATCATAGAAAAGTTCGCAACAGTTTTGACCTATTTTTTATTTGACTAGAAATTGAAAACATGAGCATATCAAGTTTCCTCTTAAAACTTCAAAGAAATTTTTGTCATATAATTTACCCTACAAATGAAACAAAGAACTTGTTATTCAATGTGATCTTTCTTTACTTTAGCAAGTAATATTAATTATTAAAAACAATACCAGCATGTTGAATTGCTTGATGCATCTCCAAGCTCTCGGATTTTGTAAACACCTCCTCACACTCCGTGCACGGGCACAGCGTCCCCGGCCTCGGATACCTCCTTCGTTCCACAAGCACAAAGTTTTAATCAACCCCCTCAAAAAAAAAAACCAAAAACTACAAAAACACCCAAAAAAGCAAAATTCACCTCGAGACCGAGCGTACATCAACAGCGTGGCACTCATAGCACCCAGAGAACCTCATCAGCTGAATTCCTCCGCCTCTCGCCGGCGCTGACCTGGCAGCAGAGAGCGGAGTTCTCTCGTTGATGTGGGTCCCGCCGTCAGAGGAAGAGCTGTGGTGGT